>NC_135559.1:17473549-17818549 GCF_964340395.1 Glandiceps talaboti
TGCACATGGCGACAGATTGCTTCTCATTATAATTAAAAGAAATTTAAGAGGTAAATAATGTCAGCAATATTCATAGCATACCTGACCAGTACGTAAGATAATTTTAAATAGTGGTAGAAGTGCATAGTACACAGCTATGTAGGATTTGTAACAACAATTTGCAGCTATAGTCTAATTATTAGAAATCGTTCATCATGCTATCTATTAACTGATAAGAAATACACTGTACACTACTATTCTCTGTCCAAAGCGATCGATTAAGCTATTTCTGTTATCATTATGCCACAGCAAAGGTTATGCCTTTAGGTTCGTGTCCAGCCTTTGCCAACTGGTAAATTAGTATTAGTGAGTCTTGCTAGGCCATTGGCGATTAAAAGATGTATTTTGGCAAGTTAGTCTGTCTGTCTGTCTGTCTGTCTGTCTGTCTGTCTGTCTGTCTGACTGTCTGTCTGTCTATGTCTGCCTGTCTGTCTGTCTGTCTGTCTGTCTGCCTGACTGTCTGTCTGTCTGTTTGTCTTTCTGGCTGACTGCCTGCCTTCTTGCCTGCCTGCCTGTCTGTCTGCCTGCCAGCCTGTCTGTCTGTCTGTCTGTCTGTCTGTCTTCCTGCCTGTCTGTCTGTCTGTCTGTCTGTCGGTGTGCCTGTGTGTCTGCCTGCCCCCCCCCTCTCTCTCTCTCTCTCTCTCTCTCTCTCTCTCTCTCTCTCTCTCTCTCTCTCTCTCTCTCTCTCTCAAACCGTGAAATTTCTTGTCTGACTGTCTGTCTGTCTGTCTGTCTGTCTGTCTGTCTCATGAATGAGTAAGTTGAAACATTGGAGACCATGTACATGGCTGCAGATTGCTTCTCATTATAATTAAAAGAAATTTAAGATCTAAATAATGTCAGCAATATTCATGGCATACCTCACCAGTACGTATTAAAGATAATTTTAAATAGTGGTATAAGTGCATAGTACACAGCTATGTAGGATTTGGAACAACAATTTGCAGCTACAGTCTAATTATTAGAAATCGTTCATCATGCTATCTTTTAACTTAAAAGACATACACTGTACACTACTATTCTTTGTCCAAAGCGATTAAGCTATTTCTGCTATCATTATGCCACAGCAAAGGTTATGCTTTTAGGTTCGTGCCCACCCTTTACCAACTGGTAAATTAGTATTAGTGAGTCTTGCTAGGCCATTGGCGATTAAAAGATGTATTTGGGCAAGTTAGTCTGTATGTCTGTCTGTCTGTCTGTCTGTCTGTCTGTCTGTCTGTCTATGTCTGCCTGTCTGTCTGTCTGTCTGACTGTCTGTCTGTCTGTTTGTCTTTCTGGCTGACTGCCTGCCTTCTTGCCTGCCTGTCTGCCTGCCTGCCAGCCTGTCTGTCTGTCTGTCTGTCTGTCTCCATGCCTGCCTGCCTGTCTGCCTGCCTGTCTATTTGTCTGTCTGTCGGTGTGCCTGTCTGTCTGCATGCCTCTCTCTCTCTCTCTCTCTCTCTCTCTCTCTCTCTCTCTCACTCTCTCTCTCTCTCTCTCTCTCTCAAAACGTGAAATTTCTTGTCTGTCTGTCTGTCTGTCTGTCTGTCTGTCTGTCTGTCTGTCTGTCTGTCTGTCTGTCTCATGAATGAGTAAGTTGAAACATTGGAGGCCATGCACATGGCGACAGATTGCTTCTCATTATAATTAAAAGAAATTTAAGAGGTAAATAATGTCAGCAATATTCATATCATACCTGACCAGTACGTAAGATAATTTTAAATAGTGGTAGAAGTGCATAGTACACAGCTATGTAGGATTTGGAACAACAATTTGCAGCTACAGTCTAATTATTAGAAATCGTTCATCATGCTATCTATTAACTGATAAGACATACACTGTACACTACTATTCTTTGTCCAAAGCGATTAAGCTATTTCTGTTATCATTATGCCACAGCAAAGGTTATGCCTTTAGGTTCGTGTCCACCCTTTGCCAACTGGTAAATTAGTATTAGTGAGTCTTGCTAGGCCATTGGCGATTGAAAGATGTATTTTGGCAAGTTAGTCTGTCTGTCTGTCTGTCTGTCTGTCTGTCTATGTCTGCCTGTCTGTCTGTCTGTCTGTCTGTCTGCCTGACTGTCTGTCTGTCTGTTTGTCTTTCTGGCTGACTGCCTGCCTTCCTGCCTGTCTGCCTGCCTGCCAGCCTGTCTGTCTGTCTGTCTGTCTGTCTGTCTGCCTGCCTGTCTGTCTGTCTGTCTGTCTGTCGGTGTGCCTGTGTGTCTGCCTGCCCCCCCCCCTCTCTCTCTCTCTCTCTCTCTCTCTCTCAAACCGTGAAATTTCTTGTCTGACTTTCTGTCTGTCTGTCTGTCTGTCTGTCTGTCTGTCTGTCTGTCTCATGAATGAGTAAGTTGAAACATTGGAGGCCATGCACATGGCTGCAGATTGCTTCTCATTATAATTAAAAGAAATTTAAGAGGTAAATAATGTCAGCAATATTCATAGCATACCTGACCAGTACGTAAGATAATTTTAAATAGTGGTAGAAGTGCATAATACACAGCTATGTAGGATTTGGAACAACAATTTGCAGCTATAGTCTAATTATTAGAAATCGTTCATCATGCTATCTATTAACTGATAAGAAATACACTGTACACTACTATTCTTTGTCCAAAGCGATTAAGCTATTTCTGTTATCATTATGCCACAGCAAAGGTTATGCCTTTAGGTTCGTGTCCACCCTTTGCCAACTGGTAAATTAGTATTAGTGAGGCTTGCTAGGCCATTGGCGATTAAAAGATGTATTTTGGCAAGTTAGTCTGTCTGTCTGTCTGTCTGTCTGTCTGTCTGTCTGTCTGTCTGTCTGTCTGTCTGTCTGTCTGTCTGTCTGTCTGTCTGCCTGTCTGTCTGTCTGTCTTTCTGGCTGACTGCCTGCCTTCTTGCCTGCCTGCCTGCCTGTCTGCCTGCCTGCCAGCCTGTCTGTCTGTCTGTCTGTCTGCCTGCCTGTCTGTCTGTCTGTCGGTGTGCCTGTGTGTCTGCCTGCCCCCTCTCTCTCTCTCTCTCTCTCTCTCTCTCTCTCTCTCTCAAACCGTGAAATTTCTTGTCTGACTGTTTGTCTGTCTGTCTGTCTGTCTGTCTGTCTGTCTGTCTCATGAATGAGTAAGTTGAAACATTGGTGGCCATGTACATGGCTGCAGATTGCTTCTCATTATAATTAAAAGAAATTTTTGTTTGTCTGTTTGTCTGTCTATCTGCCTGTCTGTCTGTCTGTCTACCTGCCTGTCTGTCTGTCTGTCTGTCTGTCTGTCTGTGTCTGTCTGTCTGCTTGTCTTTTTGTCTGTCTGTCTGTCTGCCTGCCTGCCTTCCTGCCTGTCTGTCTGTCTGTCTGTTTGTCTGTCTGCCTGTCTGTCTGTCTGTTTGTCTGTCTGTCTGTCTGACATTGAAAAAATACCGATGTACAGTAAAATGTAGTAGGATGTACAAAAAGATGGAAAACTGGGTATAAAATGTACATCAAATAAACCCACACTTCAGACATGTATTCTGAGTAGTCTCCTATTGTAGTAATCAAATCAGAGTGAAGTAATTTGAGATAAGCCATAAAATAAACCTTACAAATTAAAACTTGATACTAGATGTACACTACATGTCCCATCTATCTCGATCGCACAGGCAGGACAGGGAAATATAAGAACTGTTTCTTGTGCCTGTCACTGTTTATTTATTTCAAAGGAAATTGCTAATGCATTGGTCATGAAATATGAAGAAATGCATACTGCACCATCTCTTGACAGAAACTGGGATTATTAGTCACTAAAGGGCAAATTCTTAGGGGTACTACTAGACTTGGGGTCGCTTGTCTATACATCTGTGCCCAACTCTATCTCTGCGCCAATTTTAACATGTGCTATTCAGAAAATATAAAGAAATATATTTAATTTTGAAATGCAAAGCCCCCATAAGGATATATTGCCCATCACAAGACAAATGGATGGTGCTTTCTCAAATAAGAACACAACAAAATAATGAGTTTCTTTACCCAACTCCCAAAACTGTTATGACCTCGTTTATTTCGGAACCCAAGGTGAACTAAGTGAATTCTCCTTGTCATTATCATTATAATGGAAAATGAAGTTTGGATTTTGATGTCGAAGGTACAGCTCTGATTACAAATTCAGGGCCATTCTTTCCATAGCAAATTGTCGCTTCAAAATGAATTGCGGAATAACGCTAGTGTCAGTGTACAATGAGATAATCATATTATTATTATTATTATTATTATTATTATTATTATTTATTTATTTATTTATTTCGGAATAGAAAAAAAAAATCCATATACTGAAGAAAAAATAGAAAAGGGGAAAAAAGACGGATTAAAAAATCCTCTGGCCCCACACATTCCACAAAGTGCTTTTGGTGACAATGGTGTTATATAAGACACTCGCAATAATCGGGTTTTGGGATGCCGAAATTCGTTGGTAAAAAGCACTTGTTTTTTTTTTCTTAAAACTTCATCAAAAGTACAGACATACATACATACTTACTTACTTACTTACTTACTTACTTACTTACTTACTTACTTACTTACTTACTTACTTACAAACAATGCACGGTTGCTTTGAATAACAGAATGTTTAAAACCGGTCAATTTCCTAAAAACCCGAGAAAATGCTTTTCTCGTCATATTAAAAGTACCGACAGTAAAGTTACTCCACCGGTAGGAACAATACGGAATGTCACAATAAACAGAAAACAAATGACACTTAACAGAAAGTGACGTATATTTAAAGTCACGGATAACTGCATTTCCTCTGGCATAAAAAAGACGAATCTTCGCCTCAATATCAACAATATCTTTAAAATCGGGAGTAATTAAAACACCAAGATACTTATAGACATTAACATTACTAAGAGATCTTTCATTTAAATAAATAGGAACCTGGCTAACTTTCCTTGTATTTGCTTGGAATAACATGCATACAGTTTTTTTCTCATTAAAAATTATTGAACAGCTATTTCCGTATTGTCCGCAACAGTCAACCATACGCCATACGTCCCTGTAGAGAATAAAACTATATCATCAGCATAAATCAAGCGATTCAGTTTTAGGCCACCAACAAGACAGCCAAACGGAAGAGATGAAAGAGTCTTGCTAAGTGTATCTAAATAGATTGTAAAGAATCTAGGTGACGAAATTCCACCTTGTTTTACGCCGTTAGTTGGATGGAACCCTTCGGAGAGGCTTCCGTTCCATTTTACAACAAATTCTTATCAAACAACATTTAAACCAAAGACAATGTCGAACACAATTATTGAAAGAAATATATTCAAATGGTGGATCTTAAACTGCGTAGCTAGTTTAATAGTTTTTCAGGGCCACCAAACATTCAAAAAAGAGATCTGCCGTTTTATCAGCATGAAATGTTTTAATATAAGGCACAAGATGTAAATGAGATCGAGCACATCTTCGGAGTCACTGCATGCAGCATATAGCAGGCAACCTCACGTTGAACGACTTTTTCCGTCTTTTTTTTGAGTTTCACTCGCTGACATTATAATTGCGACTTGCTATCTCCAAATGAAGGAGACTTTCAAGACTACTGTTACTCGCAGAAAATACACAGTGCATGTGCGCACTTCTTTTGTACTTTCCCGCGCAAAGAAATTTTAATTTGCTGCTAAAGGTTACAATTTTTAAGTGGACACATTTTAATTCAAAGTTAAGCCAGAGTACAATAGCGATATAAGATACATATTAGCCATGAGTCAGTGTACAGTCACTTTAGTGAACTATCCGTTGAAATCGCGCATGCTAGGATCTAGGAATCGTCACGTAAATAACGATTTTAATAGCATCGCTATTTACTCAAAAAGTAGCTTTTTTTCTTTCTTTATTCCAAAATCTCAGGGGGCAGCTGCCCCCCTTGCCCCCCGAAGGCTACGGTACTGATATGTAAATGACAAGAGTTGAACATAAACCACCTGTTATCTTGCCATCAAAAGAAGTTCTACACAATGATTGATCTGGCTGAATCAGTCAGCACTCTAAAATGAGTTATCTACAAAAAAAAGAACAGAAAAAATAATCCCCTGATATAATATATATCAATTACTTATCATGAGAACCTACAAGGATATTGGTCCACTTCCTTTACACGGTGATGTCGCGATCGCAAACACCATCATATTAATTGCACAAATGGTTTTTAAACTTGCCTTTTGTATAAAAAGTAACCGGCGCGATTTATTTCACGTCCCAAAATGAATAGAAAAAAAATGAAATGTTTTGTATTTTTGTATTCATAAGCTCAGTATGGACATAAATGTTTTGAATGACATTATTAGATTTTAGTTATTGAAAGGGATTATTTAGATATCTGTCGATGTTACTATTGTTGTGTTATTGTCATCATTAATTGTCACCACTGTGTTTTTATAGAACCACATTAGCCTATCTTTAGCAGTAAAGACATCAAACAATAATGAATACAAATTTGTATACAATTTCTTCACACTGCTCTACTTGAATTGATGAATCATGTATTTGTATTATTTTTTCAATTGTCAAACTCTATGTTCAACAGGAAGGCCGCCACAGATAAGACAAAAACAGCTCAAGCTGAAAGTAGACATTGTAGCTACCTTATTGATTCAAATTATAAATAGGATGGTAATATTTTAGCCCCACATTTTGATAGTGACCATAGTCACACAGTATCATTGAGAATTAAGAATAATCACGCATGCAGTGAAAACGTTTATTTACAACCACCTATTAAATAAGTTAATGTGCTCTTTATTTATTCCAGAAGGTCACGTGATTAAAAATCTGCGCCCACTGGGCAGGCTTTGGTAGGTACTTCTGTGAAGAGATAAAGGGAATAGTTAAATAATTAGTATGTTTTCGCCGTCGGAGGCACACATCACAGGGCTTCATATCACGTTGCTAACGAAGCAGTTTACCTCTGTACCTGTTAATCAATAAACATTATACCAAGCGAATGGTTGTAAGGACGTCGACTTTGTTGCATCTACAGGTAAGTATGTATTCTATGATTAATAAACCCACTTTTACAAAAATGATTTACTTATAAAGAATTTAATGAGATAAAACACCTCTAAAGTAAATTTATTGAGATGAACTTGCACTTTACATTCTCGGCAGATCTACAGAGGTATCGTGGTTACTAAATATCTTGTAGTGGTTCTGTTATAGAAGAGTGTCAATAGTCAGCGTACCATGGCTTACGGTGGAGAAGACGACATTTCATGGGAGGATTCCTATGGACAAGTCTTCATGTCGTGGTATGAAGTCATAGACAAGATAAATAAAAAGTTAACAAAAGGTAAGGTTAAGTTAAGGTAAGGCAAGTTGTAAAGTTTTGTGTTTATTTTCATGTGTTCGAATAAATAACATACATGTGTACTGTATATTTTTACCAACCATTTAGGCGTTTAAAGACGCAATAAAAAAGACCCTGTGCTATACTGAAGAGAAACTCAAAGATATTGAAAAGACTACAAAACTTAAAAAACATTGCTGTTCATGATGAAGGAGATTAATTACAACTTTTATACACGGGGTTCAGCATCCAAAATGGCTGGTCGATTATTGTAAGTCGCTGGGTTGAACTTCCGTGATATGGTCACTGGCCAAATATAATGACACTGTGTGGGATAACAAAAGTGTACCAAGACACAGGTCTACCCTACCAAACATTGCATTTTAAAATCAATCAATGTGCATGAAAACTGACGTTTAAGCTTTCGGTTTAACACCGGTTCAAAGCTGTTTACGACTCGACCGGAAGTGGCAACCGTTGTTTGTACTTCGGTGAACCGCTCGGCTTATCCGCTTCATAATCATAGTCCGACGTGTAAGGCGTGGCTTAAAATCCTTTGAACCAGCCACACTTATACGGGAGGGTGACTACTTTCAACACTATTAGGCAAGTAACAGTACACAGACAAACATATCCGTATCAGCCGATTTCATGACATACTGGGTCGACAGTGAAATCGAACACAATGGGATATGATATATGTCTATTTTAATACACTTTGACAAACAGCTACAAAATGCTCGTCAGTATAAATTCCATATGGATTTTGTGTGTTTATAACTTTCGATTGTGACATACGATCGGGATCTTGTGGATTGTCTTAGCAAATGATATGCATGTTCACAATTTACTATGGTTGAAACCTGGCAGAACGCACGTATGTCTGTGTTTGGTCGCCTGAAGTGTGAAAGACTTCCTGTGTCAATCTTAATCACATGTTAAATGGATAGGGGGATGGGGGGGGGGGGGGGCTCTTCGTCAACTACTGTCAAATTTTGTAAGTAATTGGCCCAAAACTGACCAAGTACGGGCAGAGTTACGAGCTCGCAAGTCTCAAGTACGAGTGACGTCTGAACGTATATATACGGGTGACGTAACGAGCTCGTAAGTCTGAAATACGAGTGACGTCGATTATCCGAACGCTAACGGGGACATGCATTTAGTGGATATGCGGTCAGTTCGGATATGCGATCTGCATCGAGATGGGACGGGCGGGGTCAAAAGGTCGCACTCATACAGAATGAACGTACACGTGTTACATGCACTCTCAGACAAATGAAACGTACCGTACTACATAGAAACCTTTTTAATGAATTGTACTTATTTAATACTAAAACTAAATAAAGAGTTGAATATAATAGGAAAACGAATTGAATATGTGTAGAAGAAATCAAAAAACGTATTTACAAGAAAGACGACGACGTGGTGGACAGCTGATAAGAACGCATTGTTGTCATGGTTGCATCTTGCATCTATAAATAATGTTCACTGACATGTAAATGTAATCAAATTGTATCAATGTGTATAAAACGATGTGTCCGCAATTTAGCCACTCAATGAGAAAAAAATGAAGTTCAGAAAAACGAAGTCAGGGGTTTCTGTTTCATTGCACGGCTGTCTGCTGCTTTTCTGTGTAAACTACGGATCAATAACAACTGGGTAGGTTCACAATCAGGCTGCGACTCTAGTCATAACAAACACGGAGAAAGCATAGCTGCCGCTTCGCCGTGCAATGGTACTGGTTCACACGGGACATCGTTTTCGACTTTATCTTAAGTTTCACGATCGAGTGAGGATTCCTTCCTAGACATCGCAGATTTATAGGTAGGCCGAAGCTGAAAAAGTTTTACACCTTTGAAAATCTTTATTGGAAAAAGAAACGAAACTCCTTTTACTTCTGACCGGTATCACACTGTCAATCATCAATGATTGCGTTACATCTCATGCCGACAAGTTGTTTGAAAGTCGCCACTATAGTCAGAGTAGAGTGTGGCATGCCGTTCTCACCATTTCACAATCATTTCAAATCTTTTATGAATCATACAAAAGACAACGGGGTGGTCAATAGGAGAACAACTTTATTGAGATGTTATTGAAGGTGTGATCGTTCCAATGCACTCGATGTAGTCGTCTTTTGTTTTACCGTACGTCATTAACATCATGTCATTCTAGTCGTGGACAGTGATTGTTTACAAACAATACACACTGTAGCTCCAAGACAAACCGCGCTCATTCACAAGTCGATCGTCATTCATCAAACTTAAATTTTTTACCGAAACATTACTTTGATATCAGAACAATATATTTTTTCGGGGGACACGTAGTCTGTTCGGATGACCGATCAATTCGGATATTCGCCACGTACTCGCGGAATACGACAAGCGTGAGTCCTCTGCGAACTCATCGAAAATTAGGCCAACTACAAGAGTATGACGTCACTCGTACTTGAGACTTACGAGCTCGTAACTCTGCCCGTACTTGGTCAGTTTTGGGCGAATTACATAGAGTAATGAGAGTAATGCACCAAATGCACGAGAAGTACATGTAGAACTTTTCATACAGGAACATTATAACATGAAATACTAGTAGTATCCATCTTCGCTAGACAACTGCTTTCTTCAGGGGAGATACAATGTGTCAGTTTTGTAAACTTAACGTCGTGATATTTACAGTAAAAAGCCAACGGACAAAAAGAAGGAGAAAGTTATATGGTAAACGCCGTCTGAATTTTGTGAACTTAATGGAGAATTAGATAGAACAATACCACAATTTACACATGAGCTTCTTATATACAGCAATGCGTCAGTATTTTCAAATTTGTGTGTCTTCAGCCAGTATTCAAACATTAGGGACCGGTCAGTTTCTTCAGCCGGGGGGGGGGCGGTGGAATTGTAGGGGATCACCCTGGTTTTGAAATTGACAGTGGGGGTGGGGTCATGCTGTTTTGAAATTGTGGATGGGGGGGGGGGTCATTGTGTTTTGGATTGTGATGGAAGAAAATAATCCTTTTCTACATCTACAATGGCATATAGCCTTGTCTGAAATGTGGTACATGTAAATATTTGTTCTTGTCCCTGTTTCTTACATGAATTCTTTAATATTACTTATTAGTTCAAACACAACTATATATATACATATATATGTATTACCTCGCTACCACACCAGTTACAGAACATGTCATGTAAATGCTTGGCTGTTTCACAATCAATGTTTCACTTATATTGCACTTAGGGGCAACAGTGAACTTGAAGGTTTCGTAATGGTAATCTTCATATATAGTTTATAAAAGAAGGGGTCAATACACTTTCTATTTTGGACACTACATGTTATTGACACTACAAATCACCACATCACATCAGATTCCATTTTCTATTATACATCAGGTATGACCACCTAAATTTCTCTAACATACCGCTGACTTTACTATACATGCAACATTAATACCCCTATACCAATGTTACGAGCCCATTTTTATGTGACACATGGTAAACTCATTTAAAAGTTACATTTACATTAGCTTTTCGAAGCTTGGAAATATTACCTCAAAGGCTATGAATAACTTAAACATTGCCTTAATAGAAGCAAAATATTCCAGATCTGCCAGGAGGAAACCCGAAGGACTCCCTCACCCCCAGAGGTCACTCATGCATTCAACCAACAATCAGATGTACCAACAACCTTTTTACTGTCATAATATTATTAAACTTTTCTTAAATATTTTCACCCAATTCTAATTTGATATTGCCTTTTAAAGATGTGAAATGTTTGCCAAGATAGTCTAAAATTGCCTTAAAACTCCAAATCTTCCTACCACTGATACTACCATTAGATGTCCTGACCTAATGATGCCATTGAACTTTTCAAGAACATATTTCAACCCTACGTAAGTTATAAAGAATAGTTTCTGATACTTGATGGTGCTGTTTTGTAAAGCATGGATAAAGTTATTGCTTGAACGGGTCTGAATAGCCTAAATATCAGCTTTGAGAGTGAAAATCCCCCAGGGCTTCTAGAGGGAGACCCCCTTGGATCCCCACATGAAGTGGACATATCCCAGTCTCTAGGTCTTCCCCTACCTGTTACTTTAAAGGTGCTATGAAAGTATATTTCAAAAGTATTTCAACCCTATGTAGTTGCTTTTTACATGTTGGTGTTGTCTTGAAAAGCTTGGAAATTATTGTCTGAAAGGGGTCTGAATAGTCTCAAAATTGACTTTCCAGAGTAAAAAACCTATAGAATCAAGTGATAGGGGGGTCAGCCTGTTTTTTGTTTTACAGGTGGGGGAGGGGGGTGTCAGTGAGTTTTTGTTGGCCCGATTTAAGAATACCCCCAGGCTGGAGAAACTGATCTGTCACTAAAGTTACAAATCAAGAATAAAGGCCAAGTCTTCATGCTTGCTATCGGCAGGAATTTACAAGAAAAGTTATAAAATTGAATTGATTTTTAGCACTACTGAACCTACATTAGCACAACTGAACTACAATGTAGGTTCAGTAGTGCTATAGGCATCGAGCCGTGTCTGTCCGTCTGTCTGTCTGTCTGTCTGTCTGTCTGTCTGTCAGTGTCTGTATATGTGTGTAGATGACTTAAACTCAAAAACTGCCAATCCGATTGCCTTGGTATTTGGTGGGGATATTACTTGTGGGGTCTAGATGAGAAATTCTTCAATGATCGCATCACAGGTGTGTGATTTGAGTCAAAAGTGTGATTTTTGGTAAAACAAACTTAAACTCAGAAACTACTGCGCAGAGTTGTGCGAAATTTGGTGGGAATATTCTTAAGGGGGTGTATAGTAAGATTTGTTTATGACATGATGATCCAATGCAAATCAGGGCTAAAAATGTGTCTTTTTGTTAATGACAAAACTATTAGCAGATTGGGCTGAAATTTAACAGGGATGCATCTGTGGGGGTATAGATAAAGAAATACTAAGCATATAATGATCTCATCAGTAATATGCAAATCAGGTGTAAAAATGTGAAGTTTGGTCAAAAATTAATATCTCAAAAAGTACTTGGTGAGAGCTATTCTGCAGACCTTGACATAATTGGCCCTAGCAACCATGGCCACGCCCATAGCAACAGCCAAACGGTCGTGTGTTTCACAAAGATAACAGGGATTAATAGACAATTGAATAAACAATAAAGAAATGTATATCAATTAGCAACAAGACCACGCCCATAGCAACAGCCAAATAATCACGTATATTGCAAAGATAACGGATTGAAATACAAATAAAAATACATTTAAAAAATGTATGGAAATGTGCCTAGCAACAAGACCACGCCCATAACAACAGCCAAATGATCACATATATTGCGAAGATAAGGAGGATTAACAGACAAATGAATAAACATTTAAAAATGTATGCAAATATGCCTAGCAACAACACGCCCATAGCAACAGCCAAATGATCACCTGTATTGCAAAGATAATATCAGGAATTCATACACAAGTGAACAAAAACATTCAAAAATGTATGCAAATATATCTAACAACATGACCACACCCATAGCAACAGCCACATGATCGCGTATATCACAAAGATAGTGCCTTGTCTTTGGTGTTGATAGCTATTGACCAAATTCAAGTTGTAACTTTAGACGCACACAATCAATCTCAGAGGTACCAGAATCTCAGGATACGTATTCAGTGGATAAACTCACAAGCACTCAAACTATTACTTTTGGTGAAGAAGATGTATGCTTAAACCAACAATACGAGAGCTTTGGATTCGTTTTCCTTCACTTACAGCAGTTCAAACTAGATAGAAACAATTAGTTCCCCCGTAGTATTCCTACTACGACGCAGATCAGTCACCGTAATCCAGACGTGTTGCTCTCTTCCGCCCCGCAAGATCTCTCTCATATCAGTAGGCCCTTTGCATACACCGAACATTCACATTTTATTCAAATCTAAAGCTTCATTCCGTAATTCAAATATGGTTAGTAAATAACATGTTTACAGTAAACTTCAATTCTTTTCCTTATATAGGAAGTGTTTATGAACTACAGTTAATTTAATTCAGAGATAAACTATTTTGACAATACCCTTTTCTACTAAGGCTGAATTCATTAAAAGTTGTGATTTATCACTTGTAGTGACATTGCAACATTCACTTAATTTCAAGTAATAACATGGCCTAGCTCGTATTACTATCTCATTAATCAATTAGACCTCACACGGTCGGGTAACCTAGATACAATTACTGTGTTTATAATACAGTTATATACTTTGTAACAGTGACACCACCCGCTACTCCATAGTGTTTTGTCCCCTAAACAAGCAATTGAAATTGAAAAAGAATAATAAAGAGTAATAAACGGTACAGAAAATGTTAACTATTTGAGTAAAATTCAAAATTCAAAGGCACTCGGTGTAAGGTAAAATGCGAACGAAGAATAGAAAATCGGTAATAATTAATTTTTTTCTTTGTTTTTTTTTTTGTTGTAGTTAAAATGTTATTAAAAGTTTAAAAGTCACTGAAATCACTTAAATGTTAGAATGTTAATAAAAGTATGTTAATAAAATTATTGAAATCACTTATGTCGACAGAAAATCACACGTCGGCATTGAAAGTTAAAATGTACTTATCCTAAAATCGTAAGATGGTAAAAAGGTTATCAAATTATCGTAAAATGATAAAATTCATTCTATAATATTTAAAAATCACACACAAAGTTTACTTATTTATCTTAATTATCTTAATTAATAAAAGTGCACTTGTCTATCTTATTTATCAATTGAATGTGACTTCTATATTATGTCTACAAAATCGGAAATATCACAGTAACTTCAAAACCACTCCAAAGTTATCAAAATATGTGTCATCATATTTCAAAACCTTAATAAAGAATGTCCAAGAGGCACTAAAATCAAATCGTAAACTAATGCTAGCGTGAGGGGCAAGGTTCCATTTCGAGAGAAGAAATACCCTCTGTTGGTTGACTTGAGGCATCATTATCATTACTCGACTGTTCAGCATTACATCTATCCCTAATTAAATTATGTGGCAGTGTGTCAGTTTCGTCTGGTATTCCAAGTATGCGGCTGTCTACTACACTATGAGGTAATTATCTATGGGAATTTCATGAATCATTGAATGGAACAGTTACTTTTAGCAGTTACGACCTTACTACAATTACATTGCGTACGTCGTAGTAATACCATTTCAGCAGCATTTGTGATCTATAGACGTAAACATTAGCTTTTGACAGTATTGTTTAAACATACCATTTCAAAATGTATATGTAACGATGACAATTAAACCTAGGGCAGCAAGACACAGACCTTCAATAACATTTTCAACATAATTTGTAACCTGCACAGAGTCATGTGCTGACGTTGGCATTGGGAATGTAGGTTTAAACCAAGAAATTTGATGCGCATTCAATTTCCACATTAAATATAATATTAAGGCCAAGTCAAAAACACGACAAGAGCAAAGTTATTCAGCTCAGAGTGAAGAATAAAGTAGATATATCCTAGCGAACCGTCAGTAAAATTGATTGAACTGTCATTACTACGTCGAGCTTTGTACAGCTGTCAGACCTTGTCATCTAGAGATACAGTTCCCAACAGGAATTTCCCGATTAAGTTTTAACAAGTTACTGACTAGTCGAATGCATCCGTGAATCATTCGAATAGCAATCTTATCAAATAAATAGACCCAATACAAGACTTTTACCTTCAACGATATATCTGACATAACCTATTTTAAGAAAGGTAAATATGCCAACGTTATAGAAGGAGTGTTATACACTATTAACAAAATGCCTTGTTTCATCTATCCTAACACATTTCTCCACCATGTCTTAATCAACACAATTACTTTATACGATATTCAATGCTCTTAAATTAACATTGATTATATAATCCAACTTAATATTTCTAAACATTATAATATCAGAGTTACTCAACTTGGAGTCGAAAACCATGTAAATCCAAACAGACTACTCATAAGAAGCATGTATGTTTTCATATTACACTCAAACGAAGTGAGATAGACTCTACAATAAGTTCATCAAACAGATTTACTCAATCTATAATCTGTTTATCTATTATTGTTTCTATGAAAGGGTCACTGTCAAATATTGTCAAGACTTGTACTTAGAGGAACTGTAGTCAGTGTAGCGATAATGTTGAGTAATTTAAATGAATAGAAATGAGACATTTGAAACAAAAACATAATTACATATACCAAATACATGGTGTGACCATGTTTAAAGTATTTTAAAATTTTCCATCAAAAAGAAAACAAGGCTTGGTGTAGCCAAACACTTCCCGTACCATATAAGGTGATAAAACAGTATTATTTGTTTTTGAGAGTGGTGATAAATGAGACTGTTCACTTACTGTCTAATTATACAGTCAACAATAGTATTGTCCTCACCAAATAAGGCAATAAGATGGTAGCATTTTTCACTGATAGGAGTGATAAATGAGAGAAAAGGTAATTATAGCGACTAAAGCTTGGTATCGAAAAATTCCGTTGTTTTGAGCAATCATTGAAGAAGTACCTTTCAGGGCCTCTATCATTCAGCGTCTGGCCAGACAAATTCAATCACTCACACAATCATAGCTGTCTTTGTTCCAGATAAAATTAAACTCCCTTTTTAGTTTCAACTTGCAAAATCAATCAAAAATATACAGGCACTCTTAAATGACAACTCAAAATAATTGACCTTAAATAACGTTTTGTCATGACTATGTGATATCAATATTCAAATATAATCAATTTCACACGACACGATATGTTAACGTCTTTTGTGAAAGACTGTAGCGATCATACAGGTTGTTTCCTGTTTTCCTGTTCAATTCACGAAGACGTGTATGGTGACGCGAACCTATAACACAATAAGGTGATCGGAATTATACACGCATATGAATTGAAGTCTGTGCCCGGTGATATCGCAATAACCTAAAGTATTAGATTTATCAACAAATCCCTGTTTATTTCTCCATAGCTATCTGTCAAATCAGACTACTGCCCAGTAAAGTCGAATAATGAATTGAATTCTTCCCTTTCCAAAGAGGATTAGTCTTAGAGGGATGTGTCTTATTATTCAAATATCTGTCTGTCATGTCAAAGTTATGTAAAGGAGTACCGTCTGGGCGTGGCTGAAAGGTCCCCAATCGCATGTGTTTTCCTAATATAACCTCGTGATCGGATGAATTGATTAATCTAATTGGAACAGAATTATCATAAGTAGTTGCTAAAACATTCGTGTAGTCTGAATTCCGAAATAATTTAATGACGTCACGTTAGTAGTGGATCCTATTTGTCCATTTGGGAATGTGCCCCTTAGCTTAGCCGAAATTACACATTCACACCTAGAGTGGTCCTAGAGTGGTTTTTCGATGTATAAATAATTCATTGACGTGCTAGATCAATAATTGCCTTATGTCGTTTGTTTAGGAAATCCATCCCCAGAATGAAATCTCTGTCTAAATTCTTAACTAAAAGCACCGGAGTTTTGACTACTTGATTGTTATAATATACTGGAAGTCGTACAAAACTCAAAATAGGAATTTGCTGATTTTTTGGTAAATTTATCCAACTGTATTCAGATTTTCAAACTTTAAATCGTCTCAACTGAGGAATTTTATCCAAAAAGTTTGTAGATATTGTGATATTTGCACCAGTAGCAATTAAGGCACTAATAGTATTGTTAAAATTTCTAACCTTGATCAAATTACTGTTGTGAACCATCGAATCAGCAAATTTTACAGAATGTAACTTTGGCTTGTGAGAAGTGTTTGTCTGATGATTTGACATTTCTCGCACGCCTCAGTAATTTTTTTTTGGGGGGGGGGATAAAATTTTCCCTGAGGAAGCCTCTGGCAATTTCTCGCAATGTGATCTATTTCACCACATGAATAGCAGCTTTCTTGCTGATGACATGCATGTCCCGTCTTATTGAAATTGCGGCAAATTTGTCTGCCTAACAACAATTTTCTCCCTCCCCTTATTGTCAGAAAATGTTTGAGATTGTACCTTAGATCTCGTCTTCATTTTGGCGAATGAGAATGTCATTCTGTTGGCGCAATTGTTCAGTGAAATCCATTTTGTGTTGCAACATATTTTCCAGAGTCCTGTTTTTCGGAATGTTCCTTAATCCTTCGTTGGACGATTGTTGAAAATCTTCAATAGGAAGTTTAGATATTTCTGCCGTCTTCGCCTCAGAGAACGCATTTTCAAAGTCATTTGGTTCCCTTTCTTTATATCATATCAAAGTCCTTTTTCGACGAATTTTGTTCTTTGAATAACGCTATCCTGCCCGGAGTCACTCACCAGTATTACTGCCTTGTCTTTGGTGTTGATAGCTATTGACCAAATTCAAGTTGTTACTTCAGACGCACACAGTCAATCTCAGAGGTACCAGAATCTCAGGATACGTATTCAGTGGATAAACTCACAAGCACTCAAACTATTACTTTTGGTGAAGAAGATGTATGCTTAAACCAACAATACGAGAGCTTTGAATTCGTTTTCCTTCACTTACAGCAGTTCAAACTAGATAGAAACAATTAGTTCCCCCCGTAGTATTCCTACTACGACGCAGATCAGTCACCGTAATCCAGACGTGTTGCTCTCTTCCGCCCCGCAAGATCTCTCTAGTATCAGTAGGCCCTTTGCATACACCCAACATTCACATTTTATTCAAATTTAAAGCTTCATTCCGTAATTCAAATATGGTTAGTGTTACGAGTCACAGATCTAAAATATATCCATTCAGGACATTTTGGTAAATTTTCATTATGAACGCTATATTGAAGTCAAAAAGCATAAACTTTGTACATACAGTGACATTCCGTTGCGTAACTACATACGTCCTTGACATCGCTATTTCGTACCAGGTACGATTGAACTGTCAACAAGTTTTATTATGACATGACTATTTTATGGTCTTTGAGATATGAACTTGTATTACTAATCTAGGGAAGGTGATTGGATATTAGATCTCAGATGATGTCTTTCATAAGACTTAACAATACGTCATACTCTAAGAATAGAGATTTTGTGTAAACTTGAAAATGTATTTAAGTTGGGTTTTTAGCCCATCTCGGGAAGAGGCGGAGACGGAGATTGGTCATGTAATAAAATCAACCAAGTGGTTAGCTTGGCGTTCGTTGAACCAGATACGTATGTTTCGTTGTGAGTTCTACGGTACCTCGTGGAAGAGATGGTTTGAGAAGAAACTAGTTGGTCGGCTAATTCAACGTTATAGTCTTAAATGGAACAGGCTGACGATTTGAACAGCAGTGCGAGTGAGTACTTCCCCGTTTGAACATTAAAATATCGATAAACTGAACAGTAAGCCGATCAACAGCGTTTCATTAGTAAATAACATGTTTACAGTAAACTTCAATTCTTTTCCTTATATAGGAAGTGTTTATGAACTACGGTTAATTTAATTCAGAGATAAACTATTTTGGCAATACCCTTTTCTACTAAGGCTGAATTCATTAAAAGTTGTGATTTATCACTTGTAGAGACACTTGCAACATTCACTTAATTACAAGTAATAACATGGCCTAGCTCGTATTACTATATCATTAATCAATTAGACCTCACACGGTCGGGTAACCTAGATACAATTACTGTGTTTATAATACAGTTATATACTTTGTAACTATAGCAACATGGTTGGATAGGCAACTGGATAGTCATTCAGCTAATGAACACCTAGTGTTAGTATGGACTAGCATATGGATAAACATTTTTAAAAACTGTACAGTTGTGCTACAACGCCATTGGTGGTATTTTTTATCAATAAAATGACTGAAAACTTGTAGACGTATCGATAGTAAAACTACATTGAATTCGACGTTCATTTACGGCAATGTTTATCTTTCTGACGACAGTATTTGTATTCGTGTTCGGAATAATATCATTGAAATCACCCATTGCAACAAAACAAACGACACAAAATGCTGGAAATGAAGATACATGTAAATACAGACTCTACACTACGGCACCTTTCAAACGAGTGACTATTTCCCTCCATTTTTCGAGAAATGGCAACCATTTTTGTTGTTGTGTTTGTTGTTCAAACCTGCGCTCTAGTTCAGCATTCACATTCAGTTGAAAGTCATGTCAAATCTCAGTCAGGTATAGTACATGTAATTATATAATATAACATAATAATAATAATATAATATGTACCTCATTTTCTAAGTTTGCTATAAAATAAACTTTTTTTTTGGTTGGAGTTCATAAAGTCGTCATTTTCTTTACGCTCAATTAACATAGTATAATTTCTTACAATTTAGCGAAAAAAATAACGATGTGAAGCAACAAGTCAGTGTCCATTACAGACATGCACATTTTATGCATTGAGGACCAAAGCAACAGCTACAACTAAGTATTATGACTGGGTTAAATAATTGAGCATATTTAAATTGTTTGGTCCCGATTACCCGACCCCGCCAGCTTTTCACTGCCGACCCTAAACGCTTTTTTTACGTGTTCGAGAAAACAAAATATCGAGGAAATTATGAAGTCTTGCGGGAAATGGCGGATCAAAAAACTGACATCAACTTAAAAAGACAACATAAAATTGTTCTTCCAATTTGCAATGGATGCACATTTGATGGGAAGAAACCAATAACACAGAGAACATATGGAAAACATAAGTATCTGAACTAGACACTCATATATGAAAATAAATAAATAAAAAATCTACCTACCCCACATATTCTAAAATTGAGCGTAATCGGAACCATACAATTGTTTCGGCCTAAACTAAGGTGAAGGGCTTGGTTGTATTTTTACAAATCATGTGGGAACCCAAGTGCGACAATACCTTACGTACAGAATATACGCCCAAGTTACAAAGGCATTCTTGTCAACACAGACTTTGTTTCATTGGTGAATGTCGTTTACTTTAACTGTTTATTTCCTTGTTTCGATCAAAGATGATAAAGATGTCCCGTATAGTAAGACATGCGTTGAGCACCCAATGTACTGCAAGTAACAACGTTTGCTAAAGATGCCAATGCAATATTCATATAATTAAACTTGTACAAACCATGCACACTGGTACTCGAAAATAGATCGAGGAACGGCAACTTCATAAAAATATAAACGACAATACGACGAAAATGAAGATTAACGTGAGTGGAGGGTCTACGCTATAACTAAGTATGATAACAAAATCGCCGATAAATACGGGATATTAATTGTGTAAATCCACCATCGTCTCGTATCGAAATTAGACAAGATCATAAGGTAGAAGACGTCCTGTTTTTGCTAAGTATTTCATGTCTAGGAGCGTTGAGCACTTTAATTACACACAGGTCGACGCTCACTTTGCCAATTTCGGGACCTTACATAGAAAAAAACGCTTGTTTCCGTTAACATAAAGCCAGAGAAATAAAATCACAATAAAGCACCCCTTTTAACATGTATTTATCTGTACGTGGAAGTACGGGTTGTTTCGGCTTTAGGTACCCTGTCAGTATAATTACCCCAAGAAGTACAATACCACAAGTCAGATTTCCCCCGACTTTGGACTTATAGGGGCTAACACGACTAATGAAGTGGGAAGTGGTGACAATCGTACTTCGTATTCGATGTGTCACGGTAATCACTCAGAAATGGCGATTTTCTGTTTAGTTTACTCTCTTGGTGAAGTTTGCGCATAGCCATACATATGTGCACACACAAAAAAACGTTTTAGGGCAACCACATATTTCAAAAAAATGAGCTATCGTATACCAGGTATATCGTGTTTTTTATCACTTGTAGATATTTATGGCCGTCGGGTATACACCCTTCTAGGATTGTCGTAATGTATGCACTAACCATCCTCGGTGACTTACAAAGATTGTCTATATTGGCAACATGATATGATGATATCGTTTCCTTGACCGTATATACTGCAATATGTAAACAGTTATAGGCAGCTCTAAAAAATACGTTTTGTTAAAATCACACCAATATTATTTACGTTTCGACATGTATGTTTACACACAGACAAGTAAGAAGGCAGATTGGTAACAAGCCTTCTCTCATTGTTCGATCATAGCCTCGGGTAAACATTACTCTATTGTCATGGAAATAACTTTCCAATGTGTGAGTCTGCCCAATATAGTCTCGCATAAATCAACAAACCACACGATGCTACGCTATATTTCGATGGGAAAGTTTGTTTTCCTACTGACAGAATCATCAAATGTAATAGATGACTTGCAATATCGGCACTTGAACTCTCCTGTGAACTTGAAGCAGACTCAGATCAAATATCGTTGACATGTAAACACATACCATCTCGTGTTGTCGACCGACACTATATACACAAACATGTGTTTGGCACGATGCGGGTAATTTTCCAGGTCACAGTAGACACAACACTGTTGCAACAAAATTTAGTGTTGCGTCTTTTTACATTGATTGGGACAGGGGTACATGCATGTCGGCCCTCGATATCAGAGTGCGATTATAGTAGTATTGCGCCGGATCGGACAGCCTGTCAATTTGTGATGGATTACTTGAGCATGCGCAATTCGTTCTTCACTAACCATGGGGGTTCAAACACATTTGAAACCTTTCGTTAGGGAACTGAGCTAGACGATAGTAATGGAGTACATCTTGGAGTAGTTATACTGTCAGTATAATTACTCCAAGAGTACAATGAGTACGTAATATGGCCAGTTTGGACCTAGACTATAATTAAATCGAAGGCAAACGAAGCTGAGCCGACGCCATTACGTTATAGCTTATAAAAGCTTAAATGTTTGTTTTCATGCAGTGAAGGTAACATCTAGAAATATGCAGTAAGATGAAATAATAGTACAAAAACGAGCTACTAACAAAAGTTATACATTATTGTTTACCTTTCATGATACAGTGGCGAAGTTTACAGTTTGTTGCTATGTAATAGTGTAGCCACTGTATGGTTTTCAGCAGGTCCTAAAATGAAGTACATAAATGAACAATTATAGGAAATGATTAAATATATGATAGACTTGAAAACTTAGTCTTACTAGTTCTATGTAAGTTAAAATGTGTCGTATTAGCCCTACTAATGTTGTATAGACTTTTCAATTTCCAACACAATTAGTGTCAGAAAGTTGTGTCTAAGGCCAAAAAAAGAAAAGAATAATGTTTCTCGTCAGTTTGTCTAAAATGGTGCGACGACGGTGATTCTCAACAAACCGGTCACTCAATCTACTATTTATTTATGACAGTTACTATTCTTTTCATTTAGTACTTTAGAGCAAGTGTGTATGGGGGCAGACGTCATTTGCTTGTTCAAGATTTGCTCTGCAATTGTCTTCACTGAAGTAGGGAGGGCTATTCCGGGGGCCATTTTTGTGTTTCCCCACGGACCTGCAGACTGCATGGGCTGGACAAACGTATACACACACAAACAAGATCGACGCAAGTGCCAGCGCGTTGACCATAAACGATTCTTATTTTGGCCTAAAGCTTTCATCCTTTCACTAAGGACTTCATCAGCAGATTGAAGTAATTACTATGCCCTAAAACAAAGTTGTTAGGTACTAGTTTGAGCACAGATTCTACATGAAATGGTTGAGAACTCACACCACTCAAACCACTCACTCACTCACTTTACTTACAGGTAATAGTTAATGTTAAAACATGGTCCCAAGTATGTGTTATTATTGGAATCGTGTCCTCAGCTACATTGGGGAGATGGTTGTAGCTGTGTGTTTGTGTACTATAGGGGGGTCTAAACACAGAGGTTGGGCGGTGTATCATTTTTGGGTCATCATTTTTCATTCAAATTGTTCGGGGAGGGTCACTTTTTGTACTATTATATTTTTGATGACAAATATTCAAGTGACAGAGTAGGGGTGTCTGCAATTTTGTCCAAGCTCTTATACTGGAAATGGTGTCATTCCAGTTTCTACATTCATTTAGTTGAATGACACCTTCTTCACAATAAAACAAATAGAATGACATCCGCCACTCTATAAAAAAAGTGGAATGACAGCATTTCCAATGCTTTTGAACTGGAATGACACCATTTCCAGTATAAGAGCTTGGACACTGGTTTTGCAGTGCGGAGGTTGTCATTCAACTAACTGGATACAGAAAAGGGTGTCATTCCACTGGTTACCCACTGTAAATGCTGTCATTCCAGTTCCAAAGCATTGGAAATGCTGTCATTCCACTTATTTCATAGAGTGGTGGCTGTCATTCCACTGGTTTTACAGTGCAGAGGGTGTCATTCAACTAACTGAATGTAGAAAAGGGTGTCATTCCACTGTTTACATACTGTAAATGCTGTCATTCCAGTTCCAAAACATTGGAAATGCTGTCATTCCACTTATCTTATAGAGTGGCGGCTATCATTCCACTGGTTTTTCAATGCAGAGGGTGTCATACAACTAACTGAGTGCAGCAAAGGGTGTCATTCCACTGTTGACCCATTGTAAATGCTGTCATTCCAGTTCCAAAGCATTGAAAATGCTGTCATTCCACTTAGTTTATAGAGTGGCGGCTGTCATTCCACTGGTTTTGCAGTGCAGAGGTTGTCATTCAACTAACTGAATGTAGAAAAGGGTGTCATTCCACTGTGTACATACTGGAAATGCTGTCATTTCAGTTTCAAAGCATTCAAAATGCTGTCATTCCACTTAATTTACAGAGTGGTGGCTGTCATTCCACTGGATTTACAGTGCAGAGGGTGTCATTCAACTAACTGAATGTAGAAAGGGGTGTCTTTCCACTGTTTGCATACTGGAAACACTGTCATTCCAGTTCCAAAGCATTGGAAATGCTGTCATTCCACTTATTTTATAGAGTGGTGACTGTCATTCCACTGGTTTTACAGTGCATAGGGTGTCATTCAACTAACTGAATGTAGAAAAGAATGTCATTCCACTGTGTACATACTGGAAATGTTGTCATTCTAGTTCCAAAGCATTGGAAATGCTGTCATTCCACTTATCTTATAGAGTGGCGGCTGTCATTCCACTGGTTTTTCAATGCAGAGGGTGTCATACAACTAACTGAATGTAGAAAGGGGTGTCATTCCACTGTTTACATACTGGAAATGTTGTCATTCCAGTTCCAAAGCATTGGACATGCTGTCATTCCACTTATCTTATAGAGGGGCTGCTGTCATTCCACTGGTTTTAGAGTGCAGAGGGTGTCATTCAACTAACTGAATGTAGAAAAGAGTGTCATTCCACTGTTTACATACTGGAAATGTTGTCATTAGTTTTCTGTCATTTGGGTTGTCATTCGTTTTAGGGCCACCCTTTTCTGTTTCGTTTTTAAATTCTATTTTCTTTTTGTTATTTTATATATTCACAATCTTAGCTTTATTGTGCCATGATGCCCATGGTCTGTCTTGGCTTAAAAAATGAAGTCGTGGATTGGACCATCTCGCTCACAAAAACACCTTCAGTGGGCCTTACCATCAACAGACAAGGCACTGGGCTTCTGCTCTGTCGGAGGCTTCATTATTCTGCAACTTTGCATAGTACAGACTTTGTCGTAAATATTTGTATATGATTTTCATAGAATATGTAAAATTAAGACCTATTGGTAAGCAAAACAACAACAACAACAACAACAGCAACAACAACAATAACAACAACAACAACAACAACAACAACAACAAAAGTACGCACCTATCGCATGAATTGATTATAACAATGAAAACAACAACAGCAAGAGACACAAATTTTAAAAGACCGTTGAGTAGTAAATATTTGGAATAATTTGCAATCACCTTTTTAAAATTGAAATCGTATCCCCTGTACTTTTTAATTACAAAAGTCAACATTGAGATAATATCTATAAGTTTACTTTATAACTTTTGTAATTTTATCCTGTAAATAATAAAACAGATGAATTCCTACAGCTGAAGATATTTTGCAAAGATTACATAACCGAAAGGGATCTTGAGACGATGAAGAGTCCGAAAGACCTGATTAAAGCTTTGGAAAAGAGGAAACATGTATCAGGACTGAAAAGAGATCTTCTAAAGACAATGTTGACAAAACTTGGAAGAAAGGATTTAGTTCATGACGTCAAACAAGGTACATATTACTCATTTAATCCGAGTTCCCAATATTTTTGTTAGATAACAATTTAGAATTAATTTGGAGGAAAACCTTCCATACATAAATATTGGAGAAAAAAATTAGAATAGACAAAGTTTTTACAATAATTACATGTCATTGTATGGATGTCTTTCCCATGAATATAAAAAATTGACAATCCAAATTTTCTGATAAATTAAAAATTAATGATCATGAGATCATCAAAAGAAACAAAAATGAATGCGTGTGTCATACATCCTATTTCTCCTGGAACAAATAACAATTTCTTCTGTTGTGTAATCTAGACTGACATGTACATGTACAAACATATTATCCATAACAATATTCACGTTTACATGTACATCAAGTTCTTATCAACTATATCGTTTGATTAAGTCTATCATCCATGTTTCTATTATAAAATTGAATACGGTGTTAGTTATGTGTGTCTCACCTAATTGTATAACAAAAAAGATACTAGATACTAATCCTCAATACAGTGTCACATCACACCCATTATAATATGTATTTCGATAATTTTATCATTTTCAAGGAAACATTAATTTATCATTCCTTTTTCGTTTTTCGGTAAAATGAATGGTGAAGTAATGTGTATCCTTCCAATTTTATAACTTCCATATTTTGGGCTGACATGCTTGACTTTACCTAAGACGCTGTAGACAACATTTTGACTTTATAAATGGCAAAAAACAGTTTAAAATCAGACAAAACATGTACACCTTTCTTAAAGGTAAAATGTCATCACAGTGAGATCACCTTGTCACTCCTTGCTTTTAAGTTTATTTTAGACTAGAGGATTATTACAAGGTCATATTCATTTATATATATACGCCAATAGTAGTATAATACAGTTTTGCAAGATTAAAAGCTAGCTAAAGGTTGGCAAAATTAAACATTTATTTCCAAAGGACTATAGAAACAGAACGTTCAAGTGTGTACATGAAACTAATCATGATCCTTACCAGAAAACAACAGCTTCAACAGTGTACTAATAACTCTCTCTCTCTCTCTCTCTCTCTCTCTCTCTCTCTCTCTCTCTCTCTCTCTCTCTCTCTCTCTCTCTCTCTCTCTCTCTCTCTCTCTCTCTCTCTCTCTCTCTCTAGCCACTGTAAGTATTATTCCAAGTATTTTGAGTCCCACGACATTAGTGAGAATGCTCAATCACAATAACTTTAAGTATCAAACTTCTGTTGTGCATATCCGTTTGTATTTTATCCTATCAACTATATTAGTAGTTGTTTCCCAAAATAACATGGCCTTGAATCTTAAATGGTTAAGAAATATTGTCATGGCAGCATTGCTGTATATCTTATTATCGCGATTTTTATTGAAAATATTTTATTACAATGCCCCAATGCCCACCCTTTCCAGTTACATATACAATGCTAAAGTTTTAAAGCTGTCTTGACGGTCTACACTGACAAAAATCATAAATAATACACATTACCTGTGATAATCTACTCTAGTTGATCCTTAGTTTCTTAAATTATATTGAAAATCATATCTTTCATCGTATGACGTTATTGAACAATTGCGCATTCAGCTACATCACATGACAAAATCATCGTGTAAGATTGGATTTTACACTCAATGTGTACCATAAAGTATTTTTGTTAAGATGGTAAACTGAGAAAGACAAAGTGAACCTCGGATGTTGCATTTGTTACAAGTTTATTCTAGAAAGGTCTTAACTATAGTTGTCAATTGAGTGTTTTCGGTCCTCGGGAGAATATCAAAATCATCTCTCATCAATATCAGTTTAGGCTGGAATCAGAATTTACAGCTGGGGGGGGGGGTGCCGGGGAGAAATTATTTTGGTCAAAAAAGTCAGCCCCCTTTGCACTCTCAATAAATATCATGCCCCCCCCAAAAAAACAACAACAACAAAACAAACAAACAAACAAACAAACAAACAAAAAACAAAAACAAACTGAACCCAAGAATTTTCGTAGCCCCCTCCCCCTTCCGGCTACACATGTTTTAATGTGTAAGGATACAGTACCCCCTCCCCTCCACTTCAGAGTTGTACAGTATGGTGCACTACATTAAACTAACAGTGGGAATCAACTTCAGTATCCATACATAACAATGAGAGATTTCTTTACATATATATGTGGGCTTTGCAAAAATGGTCTCAATTGGCTGTACTTTGAGATAATTAGTCAGCAGGTGTTTATCTGTCAATCATGATTCTGGGCAGAAACATGATAGCTAGTGGAGAGGATGGGAGGGGGGTTACATTGTTATACAACTGAATGGCTGTATTACATACACTTTAACTTATCTCTATTCAGAGATATTTTGGCAGACACACATTTGCTTGGCTATTGAGTGCCTCATAATTAAATGTATGGTAGGTAAATGAAGTGTCGAATTATGCAAATTACAAGGTAAATGACTGCTCCTGAGGTTTGATTGTTCAAAAAAGTCTCAACAGAGAGAAAAACAGATAGACAGAGACAGAGACAGAGACAGACTAGAGAAAGACAGCCAGACAGACGTACAGACAGAATTATGCAAATTACAAGGCAAATGACTGCTCCTGAGGTTTGATTGTTCAAAAAAGTCTCAACAGAGAGAGAGAGAAAGACAGAGACAGAGACAGACTAGAGAAAGACAGACAGACAGACAGACAGACGACAGACAGACAGAGGAAGGCATGTACAAATACATTTGCATAGCTGTCACCCAACTTATTGCAGGCTATTTCTTAATTTACTCGGTAAATGACTGCTCCTTAGGTTTAATTTGGTTAAAATCATGAGCAAACCTTTCAGAATTTTCATGGCTCCCCCCTGCCAATTTCTCCCCAAGCCCCCCCCCCCCACCATAAATTCTGACTCCAGCCTTATGATTTCAAATGAAACTATGATTAAAATAGTATTATTCACTACCATGATTGCTCTTCATTATGGTGGAATTGCTTTTCGCATTCCCAATCTAAAAATGTGCCTGATGCCAATGCACTCTAAGTAATAAATAATAAGAAAACGACACTAATCTAGCAAATCAAATATCAATGCAATAAGTCCAAATGCTACAGATAATAAAGTAGAAAATATCATACTTTAATATAATAACCCAGAAATAATACAAGATTGTAGATCAGACTGCAGAGGGAAAAACAACAAACATGTGAATTATTGTTCGATCCACTGAATGATTAATTACTGTGTCATATTGATCAAGTAACTAGCTATGAATTATCACTTGTGTATATATAGATCAGATTTCAGTCAGGTATGAATAGGATATTTGACAAATATTTCAGTTTTTATAGATTGACAATACAGATATTCATTTCACATATATCACTAGTCTGTGACACTAATTTACAGTGTACTTAATCATCAATTTCATGAATTATATAAATAATATCTTTCTTCTTATCCTTCTTTCCTGTGAATTTTGATATCCTGTCTATTCATCCTTGTCTGGAAATGAACACAACTATTCTACAGTTTGTAAGTTATAATAAAGGAAGGATTATTTATTACCTTATTACTAGTTATATGCATTATTTATATTAGAGTTTAATTGGATATAAGTCCTTGTGTATAAAATATTGTTGGTAAATATCATGTACTTCACACTTATTCAAAAGAAATATATATAATGATGTAAAATGTTTTATTTAGTTATAGATTGCTAGTTCATTATGTAAATGTATGTGTACAGATTTTTACAGAATATATTTTAGTCATGTGTTGTAGTAAAATGGACAAATATTTGAGTGTATCTAGATAGACAGTAAAGATATTCATTTCACATATGTCAAACTAATTTACAGTGTAGTTGATCATCAATGTCATCAATTATATAAATAATATATTTCTTTTTATCCTTTTTTCCTGTGAATTTTGATATCCTGTCTATTCATCCTTGCCTGGAAATGGACACAACTATTCTACAGATTGTAAGTTATAATAAAGGAAAGATTATTTATTACCTTATTACTAGTTATATGCATTATTTATATTAGAGTTTAATTGGATATAAGTCCTTGTGTATAAAATATTGTTGGTAAATATCATGTACTTCACACTTATTCAAAAGAAATATATATAATGATGTAAAATGTTTTATTTAGTTATAGATTGCTAGTTCATTATGTAAATGTATGTGTACAGATTTTTACAGAATATATTTTAGTCATGTGTGGTATTAAAATGGACAAATATTAGAGTATATCTAGATAGACAGTAAAGATATTCATTTCACATATGTCACATTAATTTACAGTGTAGTTGATCATCAATGTCATGAATTATATAAATGATATCTTTCTTTTTATCCTTTTTTCCTGTGAATTTTGATATCCTGTCTATCCATCCTTGTCTGGAAATGAACACAACTATTCTACAGCCTGTAAGTTATAATAAAGGAAATATTATTTACTACCTTATTACTAGTTATATGCATTATTTATATTAGAGTTTAATTGGATATAAGTCCTTGTGTATAAAATATTCTTGGTAAATATCATGTACTTCACACTTATTTAAAAGAAATATATATAATGATGTAAAATGTTTTATTTAGTTATAGATTACTAGTTCGTTATGTAAATGTATGTATACAGATTATTACAGAATAGATTTTAGTCATGTGTTGTAGTAAAATGGACAAATATTTGAGTGTATCTAGATAGACAGTAAAGATATTCATTTCACATATGTCACACTAATTTACAGTGTAGTTGATCATCAATGTCATCAATTATATAAATAATATATTTCTTTTTATCCTTCTTTACTGTGAATTTTGATATCCTGTCTATTCATCCTTGTCTGGAAATGAACACAACTATTCTACAGTTTGTAAGTTATAATAAAGGAAGGATTATTTATTACCTTATTACTAGTTATATGCATTATTTATATTAGAGTTTAATTGGATATAAGTCCTTGTGTATAAAATATTGTTGGTAAATATCATGTACTTCACACTTATTCAAAAGAAATATATATAATGATGTAAAATGTTTTATTTAGTTATAGATTGCTAGTTCATTATGTAAATGTATGTGTACAGATTTTTACAGAATATATTTTAGTCATGTGTTGTAGTAAAATGGACAAATATTTGAGTGTATCTAGATAGACAGTAAAGATATTCATTTCACATATGTCAAACTAATTTACAGTGCAGTTGATCATCAATGTCATCAATTATATAAATAATATATTTCTTTTTATCCTTCTTTACTGTGAATTTTGATATCCTGTCTATTCATCCTTGTCTGGAAATGAACACAACTATTCTACAGCGTGTAAGTTATAATAAAGGAAGGATTATTTATTACCTTATTACTAGTTATATGCATTATTTATATTAGAGTTTAATTGGATATAAGTCCTTGTGTATAAAATATTGTTGGTAAATATCATGTACTTCACACTTATTCAAAAGAAATATATATAATGATGTAAAATGTTTTATTTAGTTATAGATTGCTAGTTCATTATGTAAATGTATGTGTACAGATTTTTACAGAATATATTTTAGTCATGTGTTGTAGTAAAATGGACAAATATTTGAGTGTATCTAGATAGACAGTAAAGATATTCATTTCACATATGTCAAACTAATTTACAGTGTAGTTGATCATCAATGTCATCAATTATATAAATAATATATTTCTTTTTATCCTTTTTTCCTGTGAATTTTGATATCCTGTCTATCCATCCTTGTCTGGAAATGAACACAACTATTCTACAGCCTGTAAGTTATAATAAAGGAAATATTATTTACTACCTTATTACTAGTTATATGCAATATTTATATTAAAGTTTAATTGGATATAAGTCATTGTGTATAAAATATTCTTGGTAAATATCATGTACTTCACACTTATTCAAAAGAAATATATATAATGATGTAAAATGTTTTATTTAGTTATAGATTACTAGTTCGTTATGTAAATGTATGTGTACAGATTTTTACAGAATATATTTTAGTCATGTGTTGTAGTAAAATGGACAAATATTTGAGTGTATCTAGATAGACAGTAAAGATATTCATTTCACATATGTCAAACTAATTTACAGTGTAGTTGATCATCAATGTCATCAATTATATAAATAATATATTTCTTTTTATCCTTCTTTCCTGTGAATTTTGATATCCTGTCTATTCATCCTTGTCTGGAAATGAACACAACTATTCTACAGATTGTAAGTTATAATAAAGGAAGGATTATTTAGTACCTTATTACTAGTTATATGCATTATTTATATTAGAGTTTAATTGGATATAAGTCCTTGTGTATAAAATATTCTTGGTAAATATTATGTACTTCACACTTATTCAAAAGAAATATATATAATGTTGTAAAAAATTTAATTTAGTTATAGATTACTAGTTAGTTATGTAGATGTATGTATGCAGATTATTACGGAATAGATTTCAGTCATGTGTGGTAGTAAAATGGACAAATATTTGAGTATATCAAGATAGACAGTAAAGATATTCATTTCACATATGTCAAACTAATTTACAGTGTAGTTGATCATCAATGTCATCAATTATATAAATAATATATTTCTTTTTATCCTTCTTTCCTGTGAATTTTGATATCCTGTCTATTCATCCTTGTCTGGAAATGAACACAACTACTCTACAGGACGTAAGTTATAATAAAGGAAAGATTATTTACTACCTTATTACTAGTTATATGCATTATTTATATTAGAGTTTAATTGGATATAAGTCCTTGTGTATAAAATATTGTTGGTAAATATCATGTACTTCACACTTATTCAAAAGAAATATATATAATGATGTAAAATGTTTTATTTAGTTATAGATTGCTAGTTCATTATGTAAATGTATGTGTACAGATTTTTACAGAATATATTTTAGTCATGTGTTGTAGTAAAATGGACAAATATTTGAGTGTATCTAGATAGACAGTAAAGATATTCATTTCACATATGTCAAACTAATTTACAGTGTAGTTGATCATCAATGTCATCAATTATATAAATAATATATTTCTTTTTATCCTTTTTTCCTGTGAATTTTGATATCCTGTCTATTCATCCTTGTCTGGAAATGAACACAACTACTCTACAGGACGTAAGTTATAATAAAGGAAAGATTATTTACTACCTTATTACTAGTTATATGCAATATTTATATTAAAGTTTAATTGGATATAAGTCATTGTGTATAAAATATTCTTGGTAAATATCATGTACTTCACACTTATTCAAAAGAAATATATATAATGATGTAAAATGTTTTATTTAGTTATAGATTACTAGTTCGTTATGTAAATGTATGTGTACAGATTTTTACAGAATATATTTTAGTCATGTGTTGTAGTAAAATGGACAAATATTTGAGTGTATCTAGATAGACAGTAAAGATATTCATTTCACATATGTCAAACTAATTTACAGTGTAGTTGATCATCAATGTCATCAATTATATAAATAATATATTTCTTTTTATCCTTCTTTCCTGTGAATTTTGATATCCTGTCTATTCATCCTTGTCTGGAAATGAACACAACTATTCTACAGATTGTAAGTTATAATAAAGGAAGGATTATTTAGTACCTTATTACTAGTTATATGCATTATTTATATTAGAGTTTAATTGGATATAAGTCCTTGTGTATAAAATATTCTTGGTAAATATTATGTACTTCACACTTATTCAAAAGAAATATATATAATGTTGTAAAAAATTTAATTTAGTTATAGATTACTAGTTAGTTATGTAGATGTATGTATGCAGATTATTACGGAATAGATTTCAGTCATGTGTGGTAGTAAAATGGACAAATATTTGAGTATATCAAGATAGACAGTAAAGATATTCATTTCACATATGTCAAACTAATTTACAGTGTAGTTGATCATCAATGTCATCAATTATATAAATAATATATTTCTTTTTATCCTTCTTTCCTGTGAATTTTGATATCCTGTCTATTCATCCTTGTCTGGAAATGAACACAACTACTCTACAGGACGTAAGTTATAATAAAGGAAAGATTATTTACTACCTTATTACTAGTTATATGCATTATTTATATTAGAGTTTAATTGGATATAAGTCCTTGTGTATAAAATATTGTTGGTAAATATCATGTACTTCACACTTATTCAAAAGAAATATATATAATGATGTAAAATGTTTTATTTAGTTATAGATTGCTAGTTCATTATGTAAATGTATGTGTACAGATTTTTACAGAATATATTTTAGTCATGTGTTGTAGTAAAATGGACAAATATTTGAGTGTATCTAGATAGACAGTAAAGATATTCATTTCACATATGTCAAACTAATTTACAGTGTAGTTGATCATCAATGTCATCAATTATATAAATAATATATTTCTTTTTATCCTTTTTTCCTGTGAATTTTGATATCCTGTCTATTCATCCTTGTCTGGAAATGAACACAACTATTCTACAGATTGTAATTTATAATAAAGGAAGGATTATTTAGTACCTTATTACTAGTTATATGCATTATTTATATTAGAGTTTAATTGGATATAAGTCCTTGTGTATAAAATATTCTTGGTAAATATTATGTACTTCACACTTATTCAAAAGAAATATATATAATGTTGTAAAAAATTTAATTTAGTTATAGATTACTAGTTAGTTATGTAGATGTATGTATGCAGATTATTACGGAATAGATTTCAGTCATGTGTGGTAGTAAAATGGACAAATATTTGAGTATATCAAGATAGACAGTAAAGATATTCATTTCACATATGTCAAACTAATTTACAGTGTAGTTGATTCAATGTCATGAATTATATAAATGATATATTTCTTTTTATCCTTCTTTCCTGTGAATTTTGATATCCTGTCTATTCATCCTTGTCTGGAAATGAACACAACTACTCTACAGGACGTAAGTTATAATAAAGGAAAGATTATTTACTACCTTATTACTAGTTATATGCATTATTTATATTAGAGTTTAATTGGATATAAGTCCTTGTGTATAAAATATTGTTGGTAAATATCATGTACTTCACACTTATTCAAAAGAAATATATATAATGTTGTAAAAAATTTAATTTAGTTATAGATTACTAGTTAGTTATGTAGATGTATGTATGCAGATTATTACGGAATAGATTTCAGTCATGTGTGGTAGTAAAATGGACAAATATTTGAGTATATCAAGATAGACAGTAAAGATATTCATTTCACATATGTCAAACTAATTTACAGTGTAGTTGATCATCAATGTCATCAATTATATAAATAATATATTTCTTTTTATCCTTCTTTACTGTGAATTTTGATATCCTGTCTATTCATCCTTGTCTGGAAATGAACACAACTACTCTACAGGACGTAAGTTATAATAAAGGAAAGATTATTTACTACCTTATTACTAGTTATATGCATTATTTATATTAGAGTTTAATTGGATATAAGTCCTTGTGTATAAAATATTGTTGGTAAATATCATGTACTTCACACTTATTCAAAAGAAATATATATAATGATGTAAAATGTTTTATTTAGTTATAGATTGCTAGTTCATTATGTAAATGTATGTGTACAGATTTTTACAGAATATATTTTAGTCATGTGTTGTAGTAAAATGGACAAATATTTGAGTGTATCTAGATAGACAGTAAAGATATTCATTTCACATATGTCAAACTAATTTACAGTGTAGTTGATCATCAATGTCATCAATTATATAAATAATATATTTCTTTTTATCCTTTTTTCCTGTGAATTTTGATATCCTGTCTATTCATCCTTGTCTGGAAATGAACACAACTATTCTACAGATTGTAAGTTATAATAAAGGAAGGATTATTTAGTACCTTATTACTAGTTATATGCATTATTTATATTAGAGTTTAATTGGATATAAGTCCTTGTGTATAAAATATTCTTTGTAAATATTATGTACTTCACACTTATTCAAAAGAAATATATATAATGTTGTAAAAAATTTAATTTAGTTATAGATTACTAGTTAGTTATGTAAATGTATGTGTACAGATTTTTACAGAATATATTTTAGTCATGTGTTGTAGTAAAATGGACAAATATTTGAGTGTATCTAGATAGACAGTAAAGATATTCATTTCACATATGTCAAACTAATTTACAGTGTAGTTGATCATCAATGTCATCAATTATATAAATAATATATTTCTTTTTATCCTTCTTTCCTGTGAATTTTGATATCCTGTCTATTCATCCTTGTCTGGAAATGAACACAACTACTCTACAGTTTGTAAGTTATAATAAAGGAAGGATTATTTAGTACCTTATTACTAGTTATATGCATTATTTATATTAGAGTTTAATTGGATATAAGTCCTTGTGTATAAAATATTGTTGGTAAATATCATGTACTTCACACTTATTCAAAATAAATATATATAATGATGTAAAATGTTTTATTTAGTTATAGATTACTAGTTCGTTATGAAAATGTATGTATACAGATTATTACAGAATAGATTTCAGTCATGTGTGGTATTAAAATGGACAAATATTTGAGTATATCTAGATAGACAGTAAAGATATTCATTTCACATATGTCACATTAATTTACAGTGTAGTTGATCATCAATGTCATGAATTATATAAATGATATATTTCTTTTTATCCTTTTCCTGTGAATTTTGATATCCTGTCTATTCATCCTTGTCTGGAAATGAACACAACTATTCTACAGCGTGTAAGTTATAATAAAGGAAGGATTATTTACTACCTTATTACTAGTTATATGCATTATTTATATTAGAGTTTAATTGGATATGAGTACTTGTGTATAAAATATTCTTGGTAAATATCATGTACTTCACAGTTATTCAAAAAAAATATATATAATGATGTAAAATGTTTTATTTAGTTATAGATTACTAATTTGTTATGTAAATGTATGTATACAGATTATTACAGAATAGACTTTAGTCATGTGTTGTAGTAAAATGGACAAATATTTGAGTATATCAAGATAGACAGTAAAGATATTCATTTCACATATATCACACTAATTTACAGTGTAGTTGATCATCAATGTCATGAATTATATAAATAATATCTTTCTTTTTATCCTTTTTTACTGTGAATTTTGATATCCTGTCTATTCATCCTTGTCTGGAAATGAACACAACTATTCTACAGATTGTAAGTTATAATAAAGGAAGGATTATTTACAACCTTATTACTAGTTATATGCATTATTTATATTAGAGTTTAATTGGATATAAGTCCTTGTGTATAAAATATTCTTGGTAAATATTATGTACTTCACACTTATTCAAAAGAAATATATATAATGTTGTAAAAAATTTAATTTAGTTATAGATTACTAGTTAGTTATGTAGATGTATGTATGCAGATTATTACGGAATAGATTTCAGTCATGTGTGGTAGTAAAATGGACAAATATTTGAGTATATCAAGATAGACAGTAAAGATATTCATTTCACATGTCACACTAATTTACAGTGTAGTTGATTCAATGTCATGAATTATATAAATGATATCTTTCTTTTTATCCTTCTTTCCTGTGAATTTTAATATCCTGTCTATTCATCCTTGTCTGGAAATGAACACAACTATTCTACAGTTTGTAAGTTATTATAAAGGAAGGATTATTTACTACCTTATTACTAGTTATATGTATTATTTATATTAGAGTTTAATTGGATATAAGTCCTTGTGTATAAAATATTGTTGGTAAATATCATGTACTTCACACTTATTCAAAATAAATATATATATAATGATGTAAAATGTTTTATTTAGTTATAGATTACTAGTTGTTTATGTAAATGTATGTATACAGATTATTACAGATTAGATTTCAGTCATGTGAGGTTGTAAATTGGACAAATATTTGAGTGTATCTAGATAGACAGTAAAGATATGCATTTCACATATGGCACACTAATTTACAGTGTAGTTGATCATCGATATCATGAATTATATAAATAATATCTTTCTTTTTATCCTTCTTTCCTGTGAATTTTGATATCCTGTCTATTCATCCTTGTCTGGAAATTAACACAAATATTCTACAGGATGTAAGTTATAATAAAGGAAGGTTTATTTACAACCTTATTACTAGTTATATGCATTATTTATATTAGAGTTTAATTGGATATAAGTCCTTGTATATAAAATATTCTTGGTAAATATCATTTACTTCACACTTATTCAAAAGAAATATATATAATGATGTAAAATGTTTTATTTAGTTATAGATTGCTAGTTCATTATGTAAATGTATGTGTACAGATTTTTACAGAATATATTTTAGTCATGTGTTGTAGTAAAATGGACAAATATTTGAGTGTATCTAGATAGACAGTAAAGATATTCATTTCACATATGTCACACTAATTTACAGTGTAGTTGATCATCAATGTCATCAATTATATAAATAATATCCTTTTTTTTATCCTTCTTTCCTGTGAATTTTAATATCCTGGCTATCCATCCTTGTCTGGAAATGAACACAACTACTCTACAGGACGTAAGTTATAATAAAGGAAATATTATTTACTACCTTATTACTAGTTATATGCAATATTTAAATTAGAGTTTAATTGGATATAAATCCTTGTGTCTAAAATATTCTTGGTAAATATCATGTACTTCACACTTATTCAAAAGAAATATATATAATGATGTAAAATGTTTTATTTAGTTAAAGATTACTAATTTGTTATGTAAATGTATGTATACAGATTGATTATTACAGAATATATTTTAGTCATGTGTTGTAGTAAATTGGACAAATGTTTGAGTGTATCTAGATTGATACTAAAGATATTCATTTACCATATGTTACTCTAATTTACAGCGTAGTTGATCATCACTTTTTACTTGAGGGGAACATTGCCTTTACCAGGAAAGTGCAATTCTTGCACTTTCTTATCAATCCTTATCAGCTCATTACCATAACTAAGTGTTTGCTTTTTGTAATTACATCTGATAAGCCTGAGTCGTCGCTAGTATAGGTGCTAGGTCAAGACTGAAATGCTGTCGACGAAATGTGTGCAAGTACTAGTGAGTTTGTTACGCCGCCATGAGGCACAACTGGCTTGGGTGAAAGGTCACAATTTGGTTTGGGTGAAAGGTCACGATCACTATAATAACATTAGGATACATCGTGCTCCGTACATTGACGATGTTACATGTGGTATATGAACATCAGATATGGGAATTTCCTATTTAAGTATATCTTTTTCAAAAAAATATTTAACTAACTATGGAACGAGAAAAAATGTAGTTCCGAGTGCAAGGTTACTTTCAAGGAATGAATCATTTGAGTCAAGGGACGTTATCAGCTGTTACAACTTTTATGATCCTATTAAAGTTGACATTACAAACAGATTTAGATATTGTCAACAACCCGACTTGCCTATTGGTGAACTTGGGTTATCCATAGTTTGGTTTTGCCAAGGCGTTTCCGACATGATGAATTATATACAAGTATCTTTCTTTCCTTTTCTCCTGTGAATTTCTATATCCTGCCTATCTATCCTTGTCTGTAAATGGACTCCACTACTTTAAATTACAGTACAAGGTATTTATATCAAAATAATGCTGATTTGTTGCCAGGTATTTTGTCTAACAATTATTGTTTTTCAATATTGTATGCCATTTTGCCAACTCTTATAACTATAAATAATAAATGCAGTAGTTATTTTCCAACATTGCATCACTTTCATTGAACGAATCTATAATTTCATCATAGGTTTGAAGACATGCATATCAATGAATTCGAAGTGACCAGTTAAAATTTAATTTCTTTGTTCCTTCAGTTAAATATTCACATCACTTTCACTCCGCCTGTAAATTGAAATTGAAGAATGCTTATTTATTCCGAATTATCTATTTACAATTGAATCAGGTACACATCAAATGTCCTTTTTCAATATCGGAAATGCAATTCTGAAATCAAATATATCAAATAGCTGAAGATGTGATTGATTAAGTGGTTAAAAAACTGTGTATATAGCAATATCTGCAGAGATGATCATAGATTAGACCTTGCATTCAGGTGTCATATGAAATTGGACAAAAATGTAATTTGTTTATATGAATTGATAGTAAAGATGTGCTTGATGTTTTTCCCTTCTTCTTTTGTCAACCTTTTTCTGTACTCTCCTTTGTTTTTGTTTGCCTTTGGTAAAATAAAATATGTAATTTACTTACATGACCTTCTCTATTGATAACCTCTTACAGCTGAACTTCAATTACAATTTCATAAACTTTTTTTAAATAAATGTCTTTCTTTTTGCTTTCTTGCCAATGAATGTGAATATCCTGTCTGCCCTTGTATGGAAATGAACACAACCACTCTACAGCCTGTAAGTTATGATTTATAATACTTCCAAGACTAGTTATTCAATTGTAAGAATTTAAGGGCTTATTCACAAATTATATGTTTTAAAAAAGATATGAATTACACTAACAACAACAATGTATGTATTAAAGATGTCATATTAATTGTGCAATGGCAAAGCGGTGACACAAACTTATGTAATATTGCCATGGAGCCAACTCCTACATGCATATTAATATTCTTCTCGTTCGAGATAGGTATCGATGAGGTTTAATTAATGTTCTCCTTTTCTCCATTTCCTTCATCTCTTCCACTGTCATCCGCTCTGTTGTTCATCTCTATGGTGATTAGGTTGATACTGAAGAGATAAAGAGGGTAAGTACTGAAAACAATCATAAAATTGTAAAAGTCATGAAATGCTATTAATTTAAAATCTATTTTAGCTTTTAAAAAAATTGGGTTCATATTCCTAGTTTGTGCGCATCACCTAGAAAGTCTCAAAAGTAATTGTCTCTCTGATCCTTACGGCGTTTCAAAATGTTATTTTAGCAAAGGCCATGTTCAATATTTATTCATGAATCACTAATTATCAGTACCTGCAATATCATTTTACCTCTTGCTAGTGGCTCATAATAGAAGAGCTACTGAGTTGTAAGATTTCATTGCAATGTGTGTTATGCTTGTATAGTACATTGACTATTTGTATAGCTGTTTCCATTAGCTAAGGGAGCCGTCATTATTTACAGTGGGGTGGAGGGGTGGAGGAATTGATGGGGGGGGGGGCACTCGAAAATTTCAATGTCTTGGGGGATTACTGGAAAATAAGAGAAACGGCACTGGGGAGGGGTTACTCAAAGAAATTGTCAATCAACAGTGTGATGCACTATAATATATATTACTCTGAACAAAACTTTTAATACAACATAAAATATAACTTTATTTACTTTCAGCTTGAATATAATAAACAAATGATGTAGTAGAAATACTTCACATAAGTTCTCGTTTCTACTGTTTTACACAGATACACCCTCAAGGCCTTTCTCTGAAAATTACACAAACTGTTTCAATATGGCACTGTATTATTATCAAGGATTTTTTAGCAGTACTGTATCTTACTTTGAGTTGAAAACATTAGTCGACAACACTTTTACAATATTACAGATTACATATCAATTTTGTATATCACATCTTTGAGATCTGATTATGTTTATGTCTGACAATTTTAAAATGGTCCAAGCTCTATGTCATTCAGAAAATTACAGACATTCAACACTTGGTAGAAGTGACAATAAATATGACAAATAAAATAGTAAAGATAGAGAAAATAAAGTGTGTATACATGTATACTATATGAATAAAATATTATAAATGTCTGATTCAACTTTTTATGAATTTAGCAAAAGTATGAATTGCAATCAATTCCTGTTGAGACTATAAGTGTAAATATGTAGAAAAATGTAATAATGCTCTTGCTGTAGAACAATTTAGAAAAAGAAAGCATGTAAAACTCCTATGTCACATCCATTCAAGAAAATCATTATATTCTTATTTTTATATAAACAAGCTGCAACTTGTTTCCTCACTATCCCTGAGTATAATCAGTATGGCTTTCAAAACGTCTCTTCAACATTTATAAAACCGTTTTTTTCCTTTTACCAAACATGATTTTTCTAAATTGTTCAAAGTGGTCTATCAGGACACATTGTAATGGAATTGTTTTGGACAGTTGAACATTTTTGGAAAAGGACAATTGCAACATAATTACATCCGTTGTTTTTTAATAAATTAATTTGTAAATAATTATTCTCTCAAACAATTTGATTTACATTTGTTGAAGTGAAAGAGTTGCTGGCTTCTAAAACACATCACTTTATATTATTATTATTATTATTATTATTATTATTATATGCAGTGTGTGGGGGAGTGTCACTCAAATGTACCATGTCAGATAGGGAGGTTATCGATTTTTTGAGCAAAATGGGGGGGGGGGGCTACCCATATTTTCAATTTTTTCATTACCATTCCTACAACCCCCCACCCCACCCCAAAAGGCCATAAATAATAACAGCTCCCTAAGTAAACTGCCAAGTTCAGATGAGGATTAATACTAAGGAGTCCGACAGATTTATAAAGAAAGTTGGCCTAATATAAAAGAAAAATCCTAAAGTAATTCTTATGGCCCTTGTAAGAGAACACTCATACAAGAATATGTGATTTGTATATATGTGTTTTCTATATAATTTTCAGTTATCAATTATTTTTGTTTTTGTTGTATCTGTATGTTGTTTTTGACTCGAGATAAAGTATTGTTACATTATTTCACGTCAAATAAAATATACTATACTACTAAACTATACTATGGTTGAACCCCGGCCTTTAATATACATCTGTATTATTCTAGCTACTGTAGTTGGATTTTCGACTAAATATAGTAGTAGTATTTTGAGTATAAATCAAATGATTCTCTTTATTGTATATTAATAATACAAGTTCATGCATATGGATAGATATCTAAAGATTATAGTGCACTTAGCATATTAGCAGATTACACGTTTTATGAGATAAGCTCCTCTCAAATACTCTTTTGACTAAAAAAAGCCCAATAAAATCCCAGACTGGTAGAGACAATTAAAGTGAGATATTCATATTATAATTATAGTAATTAACAATGAATCTCATTCCATTACACAGCAACTTGAAAATGCAGCTAATCAGAAAGACACTCATAAAAAACTGTATCGTGGACGGATAATGTTTGTTGGAGCTTCTGGTTCTGGAAAGACATCAACTAAACGGAGTCTTTTCAACGAAGCATTTGAGGATCTACACTTGAGTACAGATGGAGCTGATATTTATGGCATTGATATAACTGAATGGATAATTAAAGGTAATTTACTTTAAAGGCTTATATTTTCACTAAAAGAATTAGAATGTTGTGGATAGTAAGATAACATACACTATATTAAGGGACAAGATTCGATGTTGGATGAAAAACTTAATGTACGCCTCATATCCCCCCATCTACCCCTTCTGACTTGATTGACTGAAAATGATAATTGTTGCAGACTACATTGTGTAGTACTATAAATACAAGACATGTTCATGTGTGTAGTGATACGGCTATGATGTAGGCTATGACCGTCGTGGACAGCCTCAGAAAAGTATATTAATGCTGGCATCACAACAGTGTTTGTTATGCTGTGCAGTAAAAAGAACAACTACATCAAGAGTGTTCAGAAGACAGTTGTTGTGATATAGTTAATTTTAAGGTATCATTTTGGCCTTATTACAAAAGGTATTACTGTATTCAGTGCAATGCATGCTCTCCATTGAATAATTCTTCCATTTTGCAAGTTGATGATACTGAGTTAGGAATATTCATGGGTACAATAGATGTATATACATACCTAGCAACAAGACCACGCCCATACCAATAGCCAAATGATGGTATATATTGCAAAAATGAAAATATGGATGGTTAGGTAGGCAAGTGTATACTTATCCAAACAAGTTATTTTCCAATATAAACTTCAACAAAGGAATTAGAAATAAGGGTAATTTCCGAATGAGATTTCCACTCTCATTAATAATCTATGTTTTTGTATCATTTCTCTTTTCTTATTCATGTTGCTAGGCGTACTTACATACATTTTTAGAATGGCTATTCATGCCCATTAACCTACTGTTAACTTTGCAATACACACCATCAATTAACTGTTGCTATTGGCATGGTTTTGTTGCTAGGAAAATTTGCATATATTTCTAGTATGTTTATTCACTTACCTAAAAGTCACTCAATACCTATTAATCCCTCAGGCTGTTTTCTTGCAATTTGCAATATAATTCAGTACATACGTTAACCATAACAAATACCATATATCTTATAAAAGTGTTTGATTTCGCTTAAAGATTTAGTGAATAATTTGCATAATAAATGAGTTTCGGTTATTGTCCTTTGTACAATTGACTGTGAGGGCGCTGTTCTTCCTGTCTGTGTGCCCTTGGGGTATTACCTTTGCTATGTTACTATTAGTGCATGAACCACTGCTGTGTCCTACACTGGAAATGATGGGATTGCAGGTCCGCACATCAATATTACTATATATTACATAGTCTTGCTTTGGGTTAGAATGTGTGTGTGTGTGTGTGTGTGTGTGTGTGTGTGTGTGTGAATATATATATATATATATATATATATATATATATATATATATATATATATATATATATATATATATATATATATATATATATATATATATATATATATATATATATACATATATAGCTCGGTGAGTATCAATCTGCTAAGACAGTGCTCTATACCGCAGTGGCAGAGCGAAATAGTTTCGATAGTTCTGGAACTCTTTCTTGGTTGTAAAACTCCGAGTTACAACCAAGAAAGAGTTCCAGAACTATCAAAACTATGTATATATTTCACGCATTGTGCGATCATCAGTCAAATGGTTTCTACTCTCGGGGTGTGCTGTTTTTATAGTGTGTAGACAATAGAAATATCACTATTGTCTATGTGTTGGTGGGTTGTTATTGTGTGAGTGCGGGCAAGTGGATGTTGGCGGGTTGTTACATGTCGGGCTTTGATGTTCCGTTAGTTAACGGGTTTAGTTTAGGTGATAGATGCTCTATTGAAGTTGGACAAATAAAACTTATTCTCGTGTCGGCATTTAGATATCAACTCAGTTCTTTTGTTTACTGTGGAGTTTTTGTCTGCTTTAATGATGGTTAGTTTTTCGGTTAAACACAGGTTGCATCATTTTGTTTTATTGGTGTATGCTTGGGCTGTCTTGCTGATGGACCAGGATACGGAAAAAGGCTCGTTATTTCTTTTCAGTTTCCAAATGTGTTTTGATAAATTAAGTCTTATATCTGTATTAAATCAATTTATTCATATATATAATTTTAACCTGATAAAGTTATAAGGTAGGTAAATTAAGTCATATCTGTAGTAAAATTGACATATCTGTTTTAAACTTGTTATAAGGTAAAATAAGCCTTAAAACTGTATTAAAATCAATTTATGGAATTCAATGAAACGACATACCCATTTTTCACTTGTTATAAGACAAAATAAGCATTAGTAATCGATCATATTTGTCTTGTCTGTTTTAAACTTGTTATAAGGTAAATTAAGTCTCGCTACTATGCTTGACTTCCCCCGTCACGCTACTATGATCCATATAATGGTGTTATTGTATCTGTCTAATTGAACATTGTCAATGACTCAATGACGCAGTGACGCATGACTACCAAGGTCAGGTTACCAAGGTCACCAAGGTCAGTTGGCAGTGACAGATGTTACAACTTGTTATAAGGTCAGGTGACTAGGTCAATGCACTTTACAACTTGTTACAACTTGTTACAAGGTCAGTTGACTAGGTCAATGCACTTTACAACTTGTTACAACTTGTTACAAGGTCAGGTGACAAGGTCAGTGCGCTCAATTAAACAAATACAAAGAGATGTATATACATACAAGCGTAGCATAAATTCAAAATGTCAAACGAACAAAGTCAAAAGCCAACCACTTTCGAAGATGACACAATCGAATGAAGTCCACTTAGTTCACTTTCTCTGCTTGATCCTGCTATAGCTAATCCTCTAGAGAATGGTGAGGATTTATTACTGGATATTTTAGATGAAAAAAGAAGGAATCAAGAAATTCCTACAATTAAATGGAGAGAAGTTCCAATAGAAAAACTATTTTTGATTACTCGATATCAGGAGGTCCATTCTTTTTACGGTCCTGGATTATGGATTTGTCTCAATAATCCAATAACTCATAACGAACTTTATTATACTTACGCTCCTAGCAGAATGATAAATGAGATTCTTACAAATCCAAAATTGCCATTAATAGTTGTTTCACGTGGGTTAAAAAAATCTATGAGAAATCCAAAGAATTTGTATCATAGTTATACTCTAATGGATTTTGATTTACTACAACAAAAATTAATGGAAAAAAGTTAAACAACAGTTAAACAAAATTAAAATAACTAAATAATAATTAAATCATAATTTAAGATTATTCAGGATTATTCAAAAAACCTTTTTGGTTTATTTTACTTTATTTTTAAAAAGATTTGACGCCATCGTAAATGCCACCAACTAAATCTCACTATCTCTGGATATTCTGCGTTCCATTTATCCCAAAATTGTTCAAAAATTTGATTCTGTGAAAATGCTTCCATTTTCAACTCTGGTATTAGTGCAGCTTCCTGATATTTTCCTAAGTATAATAGAATTGCTTTTATAATTACACTGAAGTTGAGTGATCGATATCGTGTTGGATCTATATAAACTTCATCAATTGATGAAAATATTATAGTAACAGTTCTTAAAAGATAATAATTTAGATTATATTTTTTTAAAACTTTTTTAATGTGGTTTTTAGGGTTATAGATGCTTCGACTTTTTTGTTTTCTTTGATCATGTTCAAAGTTTTCATTTAAAGATTCATCTAAAGATTTATCTAAAGATTCAACTAAAGGTTTGTTTAATGAATTACAACAGTCAAAACAATGAAACCTTTCATAGATGTTACCACAAATGTTTTTACAAATATCATTATGAGGTATATTGAATTTTCTACATATGTTACAATGTATGATGTTATACCAGTTTATTTTGATTATTTTTTTGTTCATTAAATCACAACAATTAAAACAAAGTGTACTGAAAATGTTAGTACGATCACTGGCTACAGTTGCTACACCATTTCGTTTACATAATTGACATTCCATTATATAGTTAGTTTTTTAGTTTATTAGTTTATTATATTATACTATATATTTTTTTGTTAAATAAACTAATAATATTCCACCACCAGCTAAATAAATGTATTGATATAACTTCATATCATCAGAAGGTTGATAATAATCATTGAACTGTGTTTTATTTTTAAGATGTTCGAGACCTTCAGTATGAGGATGATGTTCCAGATATAGATTTAAGTTTTGATCAGCCATAATCAGATTTTGTCTCGCATGAACATCTAAATTTTTTTGTTTCGCTATAAAATCTAATACTTTTTGTCTATGTTCTAGCCACGCTTCACGATCTTTGTTGAATTTCTCCAAAGCTAAATCATGTCTCTTTAATTCTTTTTCATGTTCTTCTTTCATATCACCTGCAGCTGCCTTACCTATGTAACTAGCTCCAACAAAGGCAGTTGCATTTAAAATAGCTCCACCAACCATCATCGCAACAGCTGCACCCATTATGTATAGTATATATTATATTATATTATAACTATATTAAATAGTGATCCATATTACATTTATTTTTTTAATAGTGATACATATTACTTTTCTTTTTATTATCCTTTGTATTTATCCTTTATAAGGATCAACTGGTAACATATTTCTTTGTTCCAACATATCTTTCTCTAATACTGCTCCACTCACAGCTATTGCGAGAGAAGCAAACTTTTTGAATGAAGTACTTGTTTTAGGACTGTCTGGAGCCATCTTTATAGTCTTGTCAAGTATAAAACTATTAGTTATTGTTAAAGCAATTAAAACTGCACCATCATATAGACCATTCACGATTAGTCTGTCATTGTGTATTGTGTATATAGTACTGAGAATACTTACTCTGGTAGTAATAGTGAGAATATTAATAGTAGTGGCAATACTGATAGTACTGAGAATACTTTCTTTACTTGAGGTTGTTTTGTATCATTCATTTTTACACTACTATATATAATAACTATATAATAACTATATAATACAAAATATTTAAATATTTTATTTTTAAATTACTTTATACTTTATTTTATTTTTAATCAAGTCAATTTTCAAGTTGTTTTCAATATCTTGATCAAGTTCTTGATCAAGTTCTATATCAAGTTCTTTAACAAGTTCTTGATCAAGTTGACTCAAGTCATTCAATTTATTCAAGTCATTTTTTTCAATTTGACTATTCAAGTCATTCAAGTCACTTTTCTTGAAGAGACCAGTGTGTGTTGCAAAGTTAATATTATTTAAAATGGTGAGACCACCACTTGTCAATGCCAAAAGAGGACCATAATTTTATGCTAACTTTCCAGTAAGTTGTTTGAATTGATTTGTAACAAGAAAATTATTTTTCAAGTCGTCACTTAATTTATTCACATTATGTACTGGAAGCACAAGTCCTACTATTTTACTAATCCCAAATAAAACTCCATTTACAATGTTGTCACTTACGAGAGAACTGTAAGTGCTTTCATATATCTTATAATACTTTTTTATTTCTTTATCGCTCGCTTTTTCAATATATTCGAGAGTGAAATTTTTTCCCAAGAAAGCTTTTGATTGTCCAGCAGCAATGATACAAAGTAATCTTTCTCTGTACTTAATTATTGGAGACACCTGTGGCTCTGATGTTGCTGCTGTCGGCTGTAAAATAGTGAGCTCTGACAATGTCTGTTCCATTTTGTTATAGTAACTATATAATAATATAAATAATATATTTATATTTTATTTTATTTATTTTGTAAAAAAAGAAGATGATAACTAATGCAATAAATAACCAACAAATATCATTTGATTAACATTATACCAGATCTATACTATAAGGTTGTCTTAAACGAAATACTAATTTACTATAAGGAGTATATTTTAATTGTTTTATAAATTCATTAATTTCTTCCTTATTTAATTCCATTCCATAGTTTTCAATTATTTCTTTCACATCATTTTTACTCGGTGTGTAATACAGAACAAGCATACCGATGTTTTCTCGAAATGTCTTAGCGATACTCGTAAATTGTTGCATAAGTACCCATACGCTAATATTATCATGACGAGCTGAAAATGCTAACTTTGTTAAAATATTGACACAAGATTAAACATCTTTCGTGAAAGCGCTGTCATCTAGTATGATTAGACTTTTTGTATTTTTATGACACTCATACACGAGTTCAATACTTTCATTTATTTTTTCTATGTTGGGAATCATTATAATGATGTCTGAGTCTTTGTAAATACATTTTTTATCGTAAGCTTTATTGTTTATGAACGTCGGACAGATTATGATTATGTAATCGAATACGTTTTTATAATATGTTTGTAATAGTTCCATAATGAACTCTGTTTTACCCGAACATGTCGGTGCACTAATAAGCATATTGAAAGGAGGGTCAAGCCAGATCATTTTAGAGTATTCTATACTATCAATTAATAGAATTACTATTAATATATAATAGATTTTAATTTAGATTCTTGAATTTTAAGTATAGCATCACTTATAATGAAAATATTTGCAGTTATTTTTTCTTGCGGGTCTGTGGATTCTCGTTGAATTTCCAGTTGAACCCCATCTTTTGTATTCATGACTTTCAGACCACTACCATGATATCTATTATCCTTAAAACTTCTTAAATCAATAAACAGACAATATTTATTTAACAGAAAGGTAGCCTCGCTTACTTGTTCTATTTTATCAATTCCTTTACCAGTGTAGCAGCAGAACTCAGATGACATGAAATAACGACTGGTTTCTTCCCAAAATTTTCTAGGAGATAATCCCTGTGCATACACTTTATTAGCGATACCTTCTATTGTTACTGCAACAGAATTAATACTAGGATTAAAGAATAATTCGGTATCTAATGCATTTTGTAGCTGTGGTTTACTGAATAATACAAAAATTCCTTTCAAACTTCTACATGGTCGATTAATGTTCTCGTTAATAATTGTATCCGTACCAGAGAAGTTAATTGTTCTGAAATGTTGAATATGTTCGTAAAGAAAACTTTTACCACTGTTATAGTAACCCTTAATTTCCATAGCTAACTTTGGATCTCTTATCGTTTCATATTCAAGTTGGATGTTTGTTAAAGTATAATCCCAACCAGTCATGTCTTCACTTACTAGGATTTTATTAACAGAAGCAAGAGTAATCTCCCATTCGATATGGCTTCCTAAGCTCGAAGGATATACAGCTCCATGACCATTCATTATAGGATGTAATTGCGCGAGATCGATCGCATATTTTTTACCGTATGCCTTATGAAGTGCAGCCTCTCCTAAGTAATCCCCACCACCAACTCCATCAATATTATCACTTCTCAATTTTCGGAGATTTTCTGACTGAATTCCATACAGCGTTTTATTTGTTCTATCTGAATACAGATCTTTATACGTTTGTACTAAGTTGTAGTTTGTTAAATCCATTAAGATTTCCCCTTCGAATTTTAAAACTAGTCGACTGATGAGGTTAGCAGACAGGTTTTGGACAACGAAGTTCTTATTATGACCTTCTAGTTTAAGATCAAAACAAGATTGAATTTATCAGTTAGAACAACAGTGTCTTCTAATTTTGGACATCTGATATATAAAACTTCACCGGGTTTTGCACGATTTGGATTATACGTTACAACGTGATGAGTTCTCTCTCCTTTACTACCGAGTGCATTCAATTTTGAGTAATCACCTTGAAGTTCTCTATTGTAAGGCATTTGTCTATAATATTATACTATATTATACTAAAATACAAAAAAAAAATAATATACTATTATATTTATTAGTATATTTAATATGGATCACTATTATTATTTTTATTTATTTATTTTTTCATTTTCATTTATTTATTTTTTGTTTGTTTAGTTAAAATCCGTTCATAAAGGTATACCGCTATTGCAGCTGCTAACAGCCATACATGTTCAGCTATAAATCCTACAACTTGTCCCACTGTTTTTAAAACAAATGACACAATAGAGCCAATAATATCTTGCAGTGCCATAGCTGCTTTATTACCGAGCCATTTTAATACATCCGCAACACGTTTAATAACTGCTTTGACTGGTCCACCACTGCTACCGCTACTGCTACCACTACTGCTACCGCCACTGCTAGTAGGTGGTGATTTCATACCTAATGCAATAGCTATAGTGGTTATAACTAAACCGAGTGCTGTTGCCAATGAAACTATAGTAACTCCATTACGTTTGAAAAGAATTACCAGTTTATCTTTAATACTAAGAGACCGGTCAGTTTCTTCGGCCGGGGGGGGGGGGTGGATTGGTAGGGGGGGGGGTCATCCTGTTTTTGAAATTGGCAGTAGGGGGGTCATGCTGTTTTGAAAATTGTGGATGGGGGGGGGCATTGTGTTTTAGATTGTGATGGAAGAAAAAAATCCTTTCTACAATGGCATATAGCCTTGTCTGAAATGTGGTACATGTCAATATTTGTTCTTGTCCCTGTTTCTTACATGAATTCTTTAACATTACTTATTAGTTCAAACCTAACTATACATATTCATATACATGTACCGGTATTACCTACCTACCACACTAGTTACAGAACATGTCATGTAAATGCTTGGCTGTTTCACAATCAATGCTTCGCTTATATTGCAGTTTGGGGCAAAAGTGAACTTGAAGGTTTCGTAATGGTAATTTTCATAGATAGTTTATAAATCTCAATTCTACCTAATTCCTTTTTTTCATCTTGCGTTAACTCTTCGATTTTTTGTCTGTTTTCCAATTCTTTTTTTCTATCATACAAATCTTCTAAACTTTTGACTGCTGTATCAATTTCTTTACGCATGATTGTATATTCAGGGTTGAGTTCATTCCATTCTTCAATTTTGTTTTCAATCTTACCAATTTCATCTTTATTACCTGCAATGTCTCTTCTGAGGTAGGCTTGATAGTCTCTTAATTGACCAACCATTGATGGTCAATTACCGGGCCAACGGGATCAACAGGGTCTGTGAATGATGTTTCCTGGAAGCCACCCATTAATTCAAAATCCAACGAATCTTGTTCGTAGTCTGTCATTTCCAAGTCTTCTCCAAGGTCATCTACATTTTCACCTACATTTTCATCTACATTAATATCGAAAGGATCATAGTCAGCCATCTTACTAATATTATATAAATAAGTAACTTAAAAATATTATCCCAACTATTATTCCCATCGTTGAATATTCATGAACAACGTCATGCTCGCCATGCTCTGGTGTTACTGCTGCTTCAGCGACTGTTGGCACTTTTGCTACCGCTTCAACTGCTGTTGTCGCATCTAGTCGTTCACTGGATCATCATGACCTTCCATTTCTTTCAATGCTGATTTTATTACGTCATTATTTATGTTGTTATAACCGAACTTCATATCTTCTGTCGCCTGTTGCAAGAAATTGTTATAACCCGCCACATTCGTATTCAAATTTATAATCATTTTACTCGGAATTAACCATAAAGAAGGTGAAATGGCTAGATTTAACTTTACACTTGTTGCAGTGATTACATTTTGGTAACGGGGTATTCTGTTGTCCTCATTAATGCCTCTCGTCTCATCCTCGAGTAATGAAATCATTTTTTGTCTCGTTTCTTGACCAGAACCGCCAAGGCTAGCTATACTTACTCGCGTGTATGCTTGACTTCCTAACACGCAATATACATAAGCTTCAATCGATCGATTCAATCTTCCTAAACCTGCTTGCGTAAAACCTGTACTGTTTTCTAAAACAAAGTAGTTGTATTGTTTATAATCGGCATAATGAAATTTATACCAATGCCAACTTCTGCGAGCCGCATCTGGAGCATCAGGGTTTTCAATCATTGTACTTTGATATTTATATTGTATTTCTTTTATATATGCTTTGATATTTATATTGTATTTCTTTTATATATGCTTTTTTTCCACCACTCATAACCGACACCTATACCATTGTTTCCTGATGTGTCATACGTGAATCTGAAATCTGTATTATAATCTAGTCCTAATTCATCGCATATTCTATGATAAGATGGTACATCATATAAATTATCTAGTTGATCAAAAGTGTCAGGTCGTCAGGTAGTGGGCAAGAAAGCTCATTCAATATTCTTCTTATCGTAAAGTACACGTGAAATCTAAAAAATGATTCAATCTGTTTTGGATATTTCCATTATACAGATGATTGTGAATACTAACACCACATCCAGTCGTAGCTAACCAAACTGCAAAATTTAACTGTTGATCCCAGAAATGCATATTTGGGCCTTTCAACCATTTGTTGGCAGTTTTTGCATTTTTATGAACTAATATGTAGTTTTTGAATATATCTCTCAATTTTATATTGAATCGATCAGTTTCACTTACATAAACATCCATGTTGACTAGTATGTCTCGTAAATCCACGTGTCTTGAAGGTAACTGTTTATTAAATGGTTGATGTAATGCATAGTTAGTATTTTGTGTTAACGTAAATGGTTTTGGAAAGTGAAGCAAATTAGACTGTGACGATTGCGATGACTGCTGCAGTGGTGGCTGCTGCAGCTGCTGCATAGTTGTAACAGTCACAGGGGCTGAAGTGGTAGCAGACTGTTTCTGTAACAACTCTTTCTCTAAAAACAGTTTATATAACTGTTTCTGTACCAACTTTTTATATACCGACGTGAATTCCCTTGGTAATCCATCTGGTAATTCCCCTGGTAATCCCTCTGGTAATCCCTTTGGTAATCCATCCTCATCTAATGGTAATTTCTCTGGAAATGGTAATCCTAATGTCCACATTTTTTCAGGTCTATATAAAACACTATATAAAACACTATATAAAACATACTATTAAATAATTATCTTGAAATATATGTCTGTTCCTAGTATCTTGTATTAATTTAAGAACCCAGTATTCATTCAAATATTTAACTTCTTGGTTGTCCTCTGAGTCAGGAAATAAACTTAAGAATTCAATACGTTTAAAAAAATTCTTTTTTTCGACTTCTTTACAAAAGGATAAAATAATCTGATATAGTGGTGAGTCTTTCAATTTTGCCCCTGTATTTATAATTAATACATGCATATTTTTCCTTCTCAAGTTGTCCCATTGTAGCTCTACATTAAAACCAAGGACTTCTTTGTACTTGTTTAAAAATGTTGTGATGTTATGTTCTCCAAACATGCTCTAGCTGTTGTACTATACATTAATAATTAATAATTATACTATTTTTTAATTTTTTAAATATTTTCAACCGGTTCCCAAGAACTGAATTTATCGTCATATCCTAACCATTTTACCAATGCGTATTCATGGCCTTTGATTTTTTCTTACGTAATACCCGTTCAATTTTATATTCCTTTGGATGATGTTTCGATTCCTTAGTCATATCAATCAATAATTCTTGCTCATAAAACGTGCCTTCAATGTCTTCACCCGATAAATCTTCCAGAGTGTAAACAATAACAGGACCAAAGATAATTTGTTTGATTTTGAAAAGTTCACGTGTATAGTTTGGTAGATATCCTTTGGCAAACATGTTCTTGTATTTGGAAACTCTCACAGTATCACCGATATTAAACTTCGGAGTTCCATATTCAACAGTGAGATAAGCACCGTACAAATTATACCAAACGATATTTTCATTCTTTGGTAATGATGCTTCCTTCGGAGTCATGTGGATTGAATTGTGGTAAATATTGTTATAACCATCCACTAATCGATCTAGTACGTCTACCCAATTTCTAGTTTGTTTATCAGTAAAATATTTATACATACGTGATTTAAGTGTCCTGTTAAAACGCTCGACAACTGATGCTTTTTTATCTGACCGTGTACTAAACCACTCAATTTCACGTTTTTCAAAGAGATCTTTAACATGCTTATTGTAAAATTCTCGACCTTCATCAAATTGTATTTTATTCGGTTCACGGTCTTTAAAAATTAACTCAAAGGAGTCAGCCATTTCAATACCACGTTTTGACTTGAGTGGTATCGCCCAGGCATACTTCGATAACACATCGATAACAGTTAGGATGTAACGATACCCCTGATTCTTACTCTGGTCATTGGGCATACCTACAATGTCAGCTTGCCACTGGTCATCAATTCCATAAACAATTACTTTGCGGTAAGGGAACTTTTTAATCGCTGGTTTGTGCATAGTGTAAACTTCTTGTTCTTCCAGCCATTGTTTCAATTCCTTATATTTAATTTTATATTTTATTTTTTTTTATTTTTTTTTGTTTCACTCCGTTCACTTTCTGATCTTCTTTGATTTTATGCCACAATTTTGTGATGCCGCTGTATGCTAAATCAGAATTATAATACAAGTCTCGCAAATACTGATCCATAGTATAGTATATTCTATTAGTAAACATTATTAGTAAATTCTATTATTTGACTATTTATTTATTTATTTAACTATTTCATTTCTGATTTTTCAATAGCATGTGGCTCTGAATAACCATTCAGTTTATAATACTTTGAAATAACGTTCTAATGGTGGAGTATAATTGGCAGCTTTTTGCATTTCGAGAGACTTCATAAATACTTCCTGAATAAATTCTTGAGGTGTTTCAGAGTAAATATTTGCTTGCGTATATGTTAGTAATTCTTTAAAATTCTGATATTGTACTTTTAATCGTGATACTTTATCCGATAATTTTAAGTTTTGGTTGACAACTGTAACAACTATTGGAACAGCTGCTAATAAACTGATAAAAACTGGAATCGCGGGAACAGCAGCTAATGCTCCAACTCCTGAAATAATTCCACTAGTAATAAGTATCCCTTTATTAACACGACTTAATAATTTGTAAGAACGTCTATACGCACTACATACTCGTGTTAGATAATCGAGTAGGTCTTGTATCGTTTTAATATTTGCGGTAACTTGGTCAATCATTTTGTGGTATCACCTGTATCACCTTATAATTATGTTATAATTATAGAAATATTATTTTTTAAAGGTTTGATAATTAAAGTGGAACGCCAGGTTACTTTTGAATAACTAGGATCGTAAATTATAAAAGCAATAGTGACTTTAACCTTTTTTAAAATAGTAAAGAACCGATATTTTAATTTTATCATCTAATCTTATAGTAAAGGTAATTATTGTGGGACTTTCAATTTTTTTTAAATTATCATTGGATTCTATAAAATGTTGAATATGATAACTTCCTGGTAGAATAAAGAAACCATTATTATCAATTATATTATAGCATTACCAATTCCAGTGAATTTTGTGATGTCATCGCTGTACATTATTACTGATAATGTACTCCGTTATTGGGCACCGCGGCCCCGGAACGAGCATAACAATACAAGCTTATTTGTTCTGTTTCTTCATACGACTAGGTATTTTTTCGAAATGTATGTTGTTACTTATGATTGTTATTTCTACTTTTTAAAAATGCAACGCATTCATGAAACAAATTTGTGTTCACAGCAGTTCATTTAAGTGTATATGTGTGTGTACGTGTATGTACGTGTGTCGCTAGGATTAATATTCAGCTTCCGGGCCGAACATGGCAGACGATTTTCAGCGCTGTGTATTTTATACATTGTTTTGCGTTTCTCGGTCTGCAAATTCACTGGAATTGGCAAAACTATAAAATAATAACAATAATGTACGCCCTCCTAGATAGAATATGAAAATAATATGTTTAAATTAAAGCCGATTCCGCCTCCAAAACCTAAAACAGAAGAAAGAGGAGAAGAAATTGCAATAATTGAATTAGATAAAAAAAAATTGTTAAACTATTTGGTCTTATGTAGTAAATACGGATAAAGTATTATTTAAACAATAATGTACGCCCTCCCAGCCCATAATGGACTCAAACAAACTTTGCACTCCATAATGGGCTCGGCTGTCACCTCGCCCATTATGTCGTTCAAAGTTTGCTCGTGGTAATTCAAAAGCATAGACGTAGCATCTCTGTTGCTATACGCAAAACCAAATGGTACATGATGTTTTGATACTCTATATTCTTCGATTGTCTCATCTACATCATTTAGGTCTACTAAATTATTGGTATGTTCGTGTGATTGAACTGCCGCTTGTTCTAAATTAAATGATTTAGGTTCATTTTTCCATCTTAAAACAAAATCTTTATTATTATGTCGTCCGGATAAATTCGACACGTTAACATCTTTGAGATCATCAAGTGCATATCCTAGAGATCTTCCAATACCTAGTCCAAAATTTGATGGCATATTATAGTATTTATTATTTCGTATTTTGTATATAATAATAATATACTATAATATTTAAAAACAATGAAGTTGTATATAAACGAAAAATCTAATGATATTACTATCAGTTTTACAGAAACGTTGATTGGTTATAAACAAATACGATTGTTGGAGTGTAAACTATATAATTCCTGGTATAATATTCCGGAAGAAAACAATGAAATTACCTTTACCGCTAACCTTAAAACGTCAGTTAAAAAAGTAGAACCAGGTAATTACAATGTAGATACATTATCGCAAGCGATTGTTAGATCCAAATTGATTAATTTTAAGAAAATTTTACCAACAGGAAAAACACAAATGGTACTCAGTGATAACGTTAAAGTAGACTTTTCAAAACCTTGGTTTTCAAGAGAAGGAATATATTTCATCGGGTATTAGTCCAAACAAAGCAGATTTTCTTCCTGTGACTGAATACGTAGTTTACTGCGATAAATCTAGATACACCTACTAATTACATCAATGGGAAAAGGTCTAATTATTTACAAATTTTAACGATACAGGAAAATAAGGGTGAAATAGGAGAACCTGTGACTTATTCATTTCCTCCTAATATTCCAGTACCCATCAAGAAAATGAATATAACTAATCTTCGAATTTGGATAACTAATCAAAATAATGAACCAATAGATTTTAATGGTTGGCCAATTTCATTTCAACTCGAGCTTACTTAAAAGTTTACTTAAAAGTTTACTTAAAGCAACCTAAATCAACATGACCATATGCTAACGTGTTACGATGATCAACGACATAACGTTTATCATTGAAGCAACTTAGAGAAGTTTTATTGATTTTGTAACTACCGATCTGATGATTGATCGATCGTATAGTATTCATATAATGTTTCATTTGTAAATTTTCAAAAAGTACAGTCTTATATTCTTCGTGGGTGATATTCTTTTTAATAACTATCTTTTTCATTCCTTTTGCTTTTCGAGTTGATGAAGTTTCTGTGATATAAGAATACATTTTACTTCGAAGTCCAATAAATTCAGTGATTGGTAAACCGGCACATTCATCTTTCATTTTACAGATTATCTTTTTATTATAATCAAAATAGTATGGACTCTCAATGAGTAATCACTATTATCGAACAGGTCTTTGTCTTGATAGAAATCTTTATAAGAGTCATTAGTTTTAATTTCGTACATTAATGAATCGGTATCTGTGAATAACAACTTTGCTAATGAACCATATTTTTCTTTGATATAGTTGTAATGAAAGTCATACATTAAAGTTTTGGACAAATCAAGAATACACATCCCAACATATAAAGGTTGATTTAAAGTTAATCGTTCCTTTTTAATTTCAACAGCAACCAATCCTTTCGTTATAATTTTTTGCATAACAAAAGTTGGTTTAGCTACTAATTTTTTTATTTGTTTTTCTGATGTACATAATTTTATATTACGATGCTTACGTACATTCATCATGGTTCATCCAAATACAGAGTTATTCATTAGTTTGAAGAAATCTTTTTCGAAGGCATTTTTAGCTTTTTTTCTTTTTTCCGTGTTAAATAAGATGTATTGCGACATCCACTTTGATTGATTAAACTCAATAGCTCTATGGATTTTAGTGACTTTTAAACCGAGTGATAAATATTGTTTTAAGTTTTGGAAATGAAGTACGTAATTCCTTTTTGGTTTCAAAGTTGTAGTTAATTTCTCTATATTTCCACATTTGATATTAAATAAGTCATGTATCTTTTTGTTATTTGGGGATAACATGTCTTCAGTAATACATAATCTCTCAGGTGCTAAAGGATAATCATTGTGGAGATCATGTAACTCGCTAGGATATTCAAGATCAACTTCAAGGATTAATTTACGGTCACTTTCATTGGTGTACTTACTTAAGTCTTTACAGTCAAGCTCATTTACATCAACCCATTTAAATCCATCCGTTGGTAAAGACTGAACCATTGCCAAACCATATAGATTATTTGCATCTAAATACATGATATATTTTGATTCCTGAGCCGGATCATAATCTTTCATGTATGGATTGTGTCACAAGATGGTCGAGTGACACACACAACTAAAGTATAGAATGGAGTATAGTATAAATGAAGCGACAGAGAACAACATATCAATTGAAAATACTGTATTTGACCATGAAATAATATTACATAAAATGAAACGGAACGTGCTATACATATCCCCTGATACACTTTTCAGGTTGTACAGAAATAACAAACAAGGCTTATAAATGCATAGTTATGGTGATGACAGGTACTAACTAATTATTTAGCAAATTCTAGTCCACGAGGCAGCAAACCGTTGTACACGTGAAATGTGAAGTTCAAATGGCTGTCAGCCAGTCCGTATTGTCAATTATCCGCATGTCATGGACTCACCAGTTTTACACGGTACTAAGTACAGTCAATGTCCGTAGTCCATTAGCAAATTAACGTAGTGTCCCTTTGGTGTAGGTTAAGTTCTCGTTGTGGAATAATACACGCCCATGCGACAGCAACCAGTAGCCAGCAAGTCGGCAGCTCCAAGCTAGCAGTATCCACCTTCAGGCCTTGATGTTCAAAGTTAGGAGAAGCATGTGTTCACTGGCTTCGATAGTATTTATAGGGGTCTCCTTAACGTTGATTGGGTACACATAAAGTTCAACAGATGTTTAGCTGTAGACATGTAAATTAGCACACTGTCATCACGAAAAGGTCCCTGACCTATACCTGTCATCACCATTCATCAAAAGGTCACTAGTTCAGTAAACTAAAGAATCTATTATTCAAAATCACCACCTTGTGACATTGCTCCCCTATTCAAGACAAAATATGGGGACCATTTCTTTGTCTAAATACTGATTTTGAAAGTGACATTTTCTAGACAATTGTTCTAAACCACAATTATCATGGAAATCAAATTATAAACTGTAGCTTTTAGAGTATTATTTATTGACTCGCTGTAGATTTCAAGCTTCGAAATTCTACACTGCATGTTGGACATTGAACTTCGACTTAAAAAGTCTGCTCCAATATTGTCCTTACCCTGGATTGCATAGATTGAATAGTCAAATGACTGTAGATACAATGCCCACCTCATCAATCTACTGTTAACAACTTTGGCTCTCTGTAGATAGATGAGTGGCTGATGATCGGTTTCCAATACAAACATTTTGCCATGTAAATATTGCTGAAATTTCTGTATTGCCCAGATAATAGCTAGACATTCCTTTTCTATAACGGAATAGGCTTTCTCTCTAGTTAGTAGTTTTCGGCTTGCATACGCTACTGGGAACTTCCCATCATCATACTCTTGCATCAACAGTGATCCAAGACCTACATCAGATGCATCAGTTCGTAAGATAATGTTCTACTAAAATCAGGGAGCCTTAAAATCGGTTCCTTGCTCAATAAATCTTTCAGAACATTAAATGCTCGTTCTTGTGGGTCACCCCACAGTACTTTCTTGGGTTTACCCTTTTTTGTCAGATCACTTAGGGGGGCAGCAACAGTGGCAAAGTTTGGCACAAACTTTCTATAATATCCTGCCAAGCCTAGAAATGATTTTACTTCCTTTACACTCTCAGGACGTTTTACATTGAGTATTGCCTGGATTTTCTGTGGCATTACTTGCAGTAATCCTTTGCCCACTTCGTGACCAATAAATTCTAGAGATTTATATCCAAAATAGCATTTGGTTGGTCTTGCGGTGAGATTAGCATCTCGTAATCTAGACATAGTTTCTCGTATCGTATTAAGATGTTGTTCCCAAGTAACCGTTGCTATGAGAATGTCATCTAAGAGATTCTCAACATTATCTACACCCAACAGTAAAGTTCTCATGACCCTGCTAAAGGTTGCCGGTGCATTTTTTAATCCAAAAGGCATCTTCCTAAACTGAAAGAGCCCCGATGGCGTTAGAAAAGCGGTCTTTTCTTTCACGTCATCTCTAAGTGGAATTTGCCAATATCCTTTGGTCAGATCGATCTTAGAAAAGTAGCACCCTTTTGCTAATCCTCTGGATTTGGCATAGGCTCTGCATCAAAAATTGTAATCTTGTTCAATTTTCTAAAGTCTATACAGAACCTATTAGAACCATCTTTCTTTTTAACTATTACAATGGGTGACGCGTAAGGTGAAAATGATGGTTCAATTACACCTATATGTAGCATACTTTCTACCTCATGCTTGATAGTATCTCTCATTGCAAATGGTAAGGGGTAGGGTCTGGACTTAACGGGGTCATTAGTAGTTAATTTGATATCATGCTCCCCTAACTTACTCTGTCCTGGAATATCTGTCAATACGTCAGAGTATTCCCTAAGCACTTCTCTTAATTCTCTCTGTTGGATATCATGCAATTTATCAGACACTTTCACATTCTCCACTGATTCCGTCATCTCCGTCGGTACAGTCTGCACCAATTCTATTAAAGACGCATCTCTTTCATCCTCATCACTACTTTCTATAACAGCAGTAGCAACACAATTCATAATTCCCGTCATTGTAGCTATATCACTATGATCACTCTGATTAGTCGCCTCCTCTCTGTCAGTGGGTACTTTCCTTTCCTCATACTTCTTTAATAGGTTTGCATGATATATCTTAACCTTTCCTTTAACATATATCCTATAGTCCATTTCTCCTACTACTTCCTTTACTTTATATGGACCCTGCCACTGCATCAGTAATTTATTGTAGTTAGTAGGCAACAAGATTAACACTTTATCATCTACTTTGAATTTCCTAGCCTTAGATTTATGATCGTAGTATTTTTTATATCGAACTTGAGACTTTCCTAACTCCGTCATTGCTAACTTGCATGTTTCCTCTAATCTCTGTCTTAAATCTAACACATATTGGTATGTGCTTTTCACTTCTGGTATGGCTATATCCTTAGTCCAGAGTTCTGATAGGATAGTCATAGGACCCCTGACAGTTCTACCATACAACAATTCGAATGGGGAGAATCCCATACTTTCCTGAGGAACTTCTCTATAAGCAAATAGCACAGGGTCTACATATCTATCCCAGTCCTTAGGACGTTCTGCACACATTTTCTTAAGCATACTTTTCAAAACGCCATTAAATCTCTCGACTAATCCATTACAAGCAGGATGATAAGGAGTTGTAGTCAAATGTTTAATTGACAGTAACCTATTAACCTCTTTCATTATATCCGCCACAAATAGAGTTCCTAAATCAGTAAGTATTTCTTGTGGTATCCCAACTCTACTATATATGCTTACTAATGCTTCAGCCACCACCTCCGCTTGTATTCGTTTTAATACTACCGCTTCAGGGTATCTAGTAGCATAATCCATCAAGGTAAGTATATACCTATTACCCCTGTCAGTTACAGGCTCTATTGGTCCTACCAGGTCTACAGCAACTTTTTGGAATGGAACATCAATTAGAGGCATAGTACCTAATGGTACTTTAGTGACTCGACCCTTAGAAATTGTCTTCTGACAGATATCACATGACCTACAATACCTGACCACTTCACTATATATACCCGGCCAATAAAATTGAGCGGCAATTTTGTCATATGTTTTCTTAGCTCCTAAATGTCCTCCGACAATAGATTCGTGAGCTAAACTCATCACTTCGTTTCTTAATTTCTGTGGTACCACCAACTGAGTGAATACTTTGCCTAGTTCCACCCTAGGAGATGTACATTCTAGATACACCAGACCTTTCTTTATAAAGAATCTAGCTTTATTTTCTCTACCCGTGTTTACTTCCTCGTTAGTCATTGCTAACTTCCTAACACGTTCTAATGTTTGATCTGTTTGCTGAGCTTCCTTCAGTACCTCTACAGTAATTGGCTCCTTGCTAGTGCCCTTACTTAACTCAGGAACTACTAACTTTTTTACTGGCTTCCCTTGAGCTATCCTTTGCGCCATTGTCTGTACTGTTTGCACAACAAATCTCTCGCATTTGTCTACAACTGCCTCCCCTTGAGCGGCAATCTCAGCATCATCGTTAAGTACCTGATCTACAACATTTGAAATACACTCAGATTTCTTAGTTGCTTCCATATTATGCTTAAAACTACACATAGACTCATTAGTTACTTCTGGATCAGTACCTACATTACTAGGGATACATTCAAATTCCTTAGTAACACTAACAGTAATATCAGCACCACTAGGAATACACGCAGACTCCTTCGTTATGGTACTATCAACACTACTAGGAATACACTCGGATTCCTTAGCTTTATCTACCTTTAAGTTAGCATGTAGTTTATGCCAATTCAAATCGGGGTCACTAGGCTTCCTAACACCATCCACATTTCCTAATACTAAATCATACACAGGAGTCTCCATGCACATAGCTTCTACTTCACCTACATAAAAAGGTGTGTCAACCTCAATCCTAGCTATGGGAGCCTTTCTACACGTCCTGTCTATCATGATATAGGTTCTGACTTCACCTGTCATTTGGTTATGTTTCACAAGGCCCTTCCTTATCACGACCCCATTACAACCACTATCTCTCAAAACGTTTACCTGCCGACCATTTACTTCACCCTTAACAACTGGCATATTATCGATATGATTACGGTTTGCTGCTAGGCTAGTCATACTAATTACGGGCAATATATGACCGCATCTTAATTCTACATTACTTTTACCATCTAAATTTAGACAGCCTCCTTCCTCACAACAGGGTTCGATAACTTGAGTACATGTTGCTACCTGTATGGTATCTGTCCCACGGTTAGGCTTATTATCTTGTTCAACCTGAACTAAACTTGCTACTTTGTGTGGACCCCTTGTTCCACTAGCCACTCTACTCTTACTCCAACAATTGACACTAATATGACCTGTCTTTCCACAACTAAAACATCTTTTAATTCCTGTTCGCCTAGTAGTATCTATCTCTTGGCTTCCCGTCTGTCTCCCTACAGCATTACTCTTAGCACTTACAAATTTCTGACCTTGAAATGTATTTTTCTGACTTTTCACCTGTTCTTTTGGGCCCACCTGTTCTCTTGCCTCTCTAAATCTATCTGCATATTCAGTCATGTCATTAATATTCGCAATCTCCCGTTCACGTAGGAACAATGACAAGTCTTTATCACAGCAGCTGAGAAACTGTTCCCTCACTAACATATCCTTCAACTTTTCATATTTATTTTCCACCTTGGCGAGTGCAGTCCACCTATCAAAGTAGTGTTCTAACCTGCCTGCAAAAGCTGTAGCTGTTTCATGACCTTCTAGTCTACTATTTCTAAATTTTACTCTGAGGCCTTCCTCATTCAACTGATAGCGCTTCAACAATGATTCTTTCAACTTGTCATAATCCATTGCATCATTTATCATCATACTAGCATATACAGTTAAGGCTTTCCCACTTAACAAAGCACTCAAACTCGTTGCCCAACCTGGCTTAGGCCACCCTTGACTTTCAGCAAACTTTTCAAAGCGATACAAGTACGAATCCATGTCGTCATTGTTTTCATCAAATGCTGGCAATTTTGGGGCACTGGCTTTCACCCTACTAGTATCTACTATATTTGCTCCTGCCGTGAGCCTTAACTGTTCCATTCTATACTGATGGTCCCTTTCCTCTCGGTCTCGTACTATTTGTTCCTGACGTCTTTTCTCATCTCTTTCTAACTGCCTTTCATCTCGTGCTATCCTCTCCTTTTCCCTTTCTAATTCCTTCTCTTCTCTCTCTTCAACAAACTCAATTAGAGCTATTCCTGTGTACCCTATTTCCTTTCCCAGCGCTACTATTGCTTGAGTATCCATGATGAACGAGCCAATGCTACACCCAGAATGCCCTCCACTTTATCCAATACTCCAACTACACTTTACTCAAAATTTGAGATATTTCGAACAAATACCCCAGAAACGATCAATTTGAAACTTGAAATTGTTAAACCCACAATTTGTAGATTTAGATCCCACTTCTGACACCAATTGTCACAAGATGGTCGAGTGACACACACAACTAAAGTATAGAATGGAGTATAGTATAAATGAAGCGACAGAGAACAACATATCAATTGAAAATACTGTATTTGACCATGAAATAATATTACATAAAATGAAACGGAACGTGCTATACATATCCCCTGATACACTTTTCAGGTTGTACAGAAATAACAAACAAGGCTTATAAATGCATAGTTATGGTGATGACAGGTACTAACTAATTATTTAGCAAATTCTAGTCCACGAGGCAGCAAACCGTTGTACACGTGAAATGTGAAGTTCAAATGGCTGTCAGCCAGTCCGTATTGTCAATTATCCACTTGTCATGGACTCATCAGTTTTACACGGTACTAAGTACAGTCAATGTCCGTAGTCCATTAGCAAATTAACGTAGTGTCCCTTTGGTGTAGGTTAAGTTCTTGTTGTGGAATAATACACGCCCATGCGACAGCAACCAGTAGCCAGCAAGTCGGCAGCTCCAAGCTAGCAGTATCCACCTTCAGGCCTTGATGTTCAAAGTTAGGAGAAGCATGTGTTCACTGGCTTCGAGAGTATTTATAGGGGTCTCCTTAACGTTGATTGGGTACACATAAAGTTCAACAGATGTTTAGCTGTAGACATGTAAATTAGCACACTGTCATCACGAAAAGGTCCCTGACCTATACCTGTCATCACCATTCATCAAAAGGTCACTAGTTCAGTAAACTAAAGAATCTATTATTCAAAATCACCACCTTGTGACAGATTGTTTGCCTTTGCATGACCAGCGAATATATAAGAGATACCACCACAAAGACCTTTTTCAATAAAGAGATGCATATCTATATCTGTTAATAATTCGAGATTAATTTTAGTCATTTTTAAACACGCATCCCAAGATAATCCTGGAGCACTGAAGTAATGACAGGGATCAAGATTATAATATAAATTGCATGTCTTTCGGAAATTTTCAAATACATCTGTTAATAATAATACATCAGTTTTAAGATATAGATCATGATAATCACCCATCGTTTGCATATTAAAATACTTCCAAATATCTTGCGCATGCTTATAATCTTCATCAGTAATACCAGTCTCATTTAGAATAGAATAGAATGTTTCCTTTAGTGGAAGATTAACATCCTTGAATTTTTTGGTGGAATCCATATAATCATAGGGGTACACACCCTTTCTCGTTAATAATTTTAAACTATTAGGGAATTCCTGTTCTGTGTATTTGAAATCACTCGTGTTATTGACAAGTTTTTCTAATGAAGCATTTAAGAAATTTAAACTATCTATGAAGACTAAATGAGTACCAACCATTATAGCCATGAACTTTTCCATAGAATGTGGGATAATATTAATCTTTTCATTAAAATTTGTACGATGAAATGACTGTCATACCCCTTTAAGTTGTGGAATATAACGGGTATTTTCTTCGTTACTTGAAAATTAATATTACAGGATTCATGTGCTGAACCACGGTATTTACCGGTAATATGACAATGGTCACGGACTCGTATATCAGTTTTTTCGTATAATGTTTCACAAATATGACATTGTGTCGCATTTTTAAAACAGTTTTCATCATTTTTACTCATACACAAAGGTTTGTTAAAATGTTGTTGTTTTATATTATCACAATAATCAACTTCCGATAACATCATTTCCATAAATTTCTTAGATGCATCTGGTCCTCTATAAATAACACTTTCTTTACTAAATGTGTCATCGTAACAACAAACAAGTTTATATCCGAAACTACATACTTCATGTTTTTGATAATGTTGCGTGAATACCGTATTATTGTTAGTAGTATTCACTTTTTCAGTTATAGATTCGAAATCTGCGTAAATAACAAATGGTGCATTTAATTGTTTTGGGTAATTTTTAAATGATAACCATTTATATTCCTCAGTTGGCATTCATATAGCTTGCGTCTTATTTATTTCAAAACAAATAGGAATGTGTTGATTTAAAATCTCTACAGTTGTAAAATGCTGTAAACAATATCTACAAAAATGATTTCTTTCATTATGATTTGTTATATCATACATGAATCGATTAAAGTCTTTGATCCAAACATAATGTTTTTGATTATCACCATAAGTTAATAATAGTAAATCAAGATGATCTTCACTAGTTTGTTTACTAACATAAATTGGATATGCTTTTTTATTGTTATACCCAAATACAGAAATCGATAAATTATTTTGGTTTTCAATTTTAGGAATTTGTTTTATTGTTACTGGGAATGTTATTCCTTTATAATCTACATCATCGATATGTTGTTTGTATCTAGATGGTCTATATTTATGATTTTCAACTGGAAATTTATATGCTAAATGACACCATCTAAAACAATCATTATCATTATTTTGGATGTTAATGAGACCTTTCATGTGATGTTGTAATTCTTTAGGTAATTTGATATACGAGTTACCTTGTAAAGGCTCGTATCTTACAATATTTACATAAAAATTGAGAAGTGTTTTTATATGCCAACCAGAACCTTCACGTAACCATTTAGTGATGTGTTCAAGAATTCTTTCGAAACTAACATTAATTTGTTCATCTATTTGGTCAGTATTTGTAATTACTAATGGACTACTATTAAAATAACCATCATTTGTTATTTCTGTCTCCATATTGTTTACACTTGAGTTGTATTTAGCAAATTTTATATTCAAGGTTAATATTGCTTTTATTCCACCTTGATCTTCTAAATTTTGTTTTAAGATTTGTTTTATTAAATATTTATTTGCATTTAACTGTGAATGAGGTTCATTCTCAGTAATAACAATTTCATACGACTTCACATATCCTTTAAAAGCTCTCTCAAGTTCATGATATTTAGGTGGTATTAGAACACCACAAACACGATGATAGCCTTTACTAATAAAAGTTTGATATGTATCATTACCTATTTTAATCATAGGTTTGGTAATAGGATTAATGATATATTGTTCCGTTAATGGTCGAGGAAGATTGGTAGGAACTGACCAATCTAAGATATTCTTAGGTAAAGGTTGTAGATCGCCATCCCGTATAAGTTTATTGTATACACGTCCACCAACTGTTATCATTCGCTTAGTGCATGGGTTCAAAATCTTTGTCATATAAACCTTAGGTAAAGGTTGTAGATCGCCATTCCGTATAAGCTTATTGTATACACGTCCATCAACTGTTATCATTCGCTTAGTGCGTGGGTTCAAAATTTTTGTCATATTGTATAATGAAAAATTTTGAATATTCATATATAAATTTATTAGTTCAATTGGTTTTTTCTTAACTGTAAAAACTTACAACTTTTCTTTTTATGTATATATAATGTAGGATAACTACCTAATTCTTTACCACATTCACAAAATTAAGCTCTCTTAAGTTGTTTAACGCAAGGTGTACTTCTCTTAAAATGTATCTTTAAAATGACATTCGTATTTATATGCAAATCCACATTTATTACATACGAATCCAGGAAAAGCACGTTCGCATGTTAGACATGCATCAGGATATTCATATTTATTAGTCTCACAGGAGTGTTTTATATTTATATGTTTGATAAAATTATGTTTATGTCTAAAACATTGGTTACATTTGTCACATTTAAATTCTGGTGCCGATCTACCACAAGTGGGGCATTGTTCTCCTATTGTAATGTATCACTTGGTATTAGGATCCATTAATATTCATATATACCATCTCTTTTGTATCTGTTTAATTGAGCGCATTGACCTTGTCACCTGACCTTGTAACAAGTTGTAAACAGTTGTAAAGTGCATTGACCTAGTCACCTGACCTTGTAACAAGTTAAACAGTTGTAAAGTGCATTGACCTAGTCACCTGACCTTGTAACAAGTTAAACAGTTGTAAAGTGCATTGACACCTGACCTTGTAAACAGTATGTAACAGTATGTAACAAGTTGTAAAGTGCATTGACCTAGTCACCTGACCTTGTAACAGTTGTAAACAGTATGTAACAAGTTGTAACATCTGTCACTGCCAACTGACCTTGGTAACCTTGGTAACCTGACCTTGGTAGTCATGCGTCACTGCGTCATTGAGTCATTGACAATGTTCAATTAGACAGATACAATAACACCATTATATGGATCATAGTAGCGTGACGGGGGAAGTCAAGCATAGAAGCGGGGCTTAATTTACCTTATAACAAGTTTAAAACAGACAAGACAAATATGATCGATTACTAATGCTTATTTTGCCTTATAACAAGTGAAAAATGGGTATGTCGTTTCATTGAATTCCATAAATTGATTTTAATACAGTTTTAAGGCTTATTTTACCTTATAACAAGTTTAAAACAGATATGTCAATTTTACTACAGATATAAGACTTAATTTACCTACCTTATAACTATATCAGGTTAAAATTATATATATGAATAAATTGATTTAATACAGATATAAGACTTAATTTACCTTATAATAGATGAAAAATGGGGGATGTCGTTAAACTGGCCTTAAACCCCCATTTTCTATACTACTAGCGTTGGATTGTATTTATTTATTTGGACTGTATAATTCGTTCCTTATGTATTTTTTTTTCTACATACATACATACATACATACATACATACATACATACATACATACACATGCACACATTTCACCATGCGTAGAACACTCAACCTCATCGAAGCATTGTTTTGTTGGATGGGAACTTAAATGGTTCAACTCCTCACCCCAACTCCCAAGCTTAACCATTATTTTATTTATCCAATATTGAAATATTGACTTTGCCCTTAAAGTACATATCTTCATTTCAGCCATACACAAAAAAAGATGTTTACTTCAGTGACAGAAATTGATATATTACAATAATTCAAAATTTCTTTCTAAACTCATAACGCCTCTTTGAACGCCAGGACTTTGATCTGACCTATAGAGATAGAAAAGCTGTCGGAATACATCACTAGGTTACAATAATTATTTCATGGGTGTTTAAGTTTTTCTTGAGATGTAATACAATAATACAGTAATATATGATGAATCCTTCAACATTCACTAATATTTTAGTATGATCTCTGAAATGAAGGTACAAAACATTTATTTTGGTCAAAAAATATGTCATAAAATACTTGGCATATTATTACAGAGTTGAACACTTCACATTGCACATTTTGTGTATGGCCAAGCCATAGCCAGGATCACAAAAACAAGTGAGCAATTCGTAACCTACCCTACCCTAAAAACGTTCCCACCAAATTTCAGGCCAATCAGCCCAGCAGTGTTGGAGTTTAAGCTTATTTTAACAATTCCTTATATGTAATACTGACAATGACATTACTAAATCATCCATTCTACAGCACACACACTTTTGTCCAAATTATACCAATACTGTAAAGTAAAGTCACAAAATTCAAAATTGACCATGGAAGACATTTCTAGAGAAACTTTGTGTGTAATTTTGTAAAAAAAAAAAAGTTTTAAAATCAACTTTTGCCAGGACACAAAATTAGAATTTATAAAATTTGCGATATCAACCGAGATTGAATAATGGATATTATTAAATGTAAGTAATCAATTATTGTTTTTCAAACTCCCTTCCAGTTTCACTGTATTTTAACAATTGTATTGTAGTCAGATTACAAAGTTTAATAATGTTGATATTTATTTCATTTGACAGACTATGAATACCAAGGGGAGCGGTCAGTGGATGAAACAAGACAGATGATGGAAGATGCAGTTGTGTCTGGAATCAAGAAGCAAAAGGCTGATGTTAAAAAATCAACAAGTGTGCCACTAATGAAAACTAAAGCTGATGATGAATCATTCAGCAGTATGCCACCAATGGAAACTAAAGCAGCTACTAGGGAAATTGTAGATGACTTAAAATCTTCAAATGAGACTACATATGACGTATGTAAACGCATAGAAAAACGTTTGAAAACTGTCAAGGATGTTGATAAGCCAGATCTGTTCTTCAGTCTGTGGGATACTGCTGGACAGATTTTATATTATATAACACATCAGGTAATAACAGTTTGTACTTCTACAGCAAAATATATTGATCCTGTATATATACAATATTTAGTTTAAACTTGATGAACAACTTTAACCTTGAAAACAATGTTTCTACAATATTAAATTACAATTACTAAGTGTTTCATTGTGAACTTGATAATGATGTTCAGATAGATAACTAGTAATGATATGTGAATAATTTTACCCTCGTAAAATACATGTAATGATGATTTCGCTCTCTTTTTACTTTACACATATTAATTAGGTTTTAATTTACATTGGAAACTTATTATATAACTACCATCAAAAAGAGAGATATTGTGGATGAATTCAAATCAACATTTTAGAATGATCACAATTTTGCCTTGTATACCAATACAAAATTTGGAAGAAAATAGCCAAATGTATATATCATATGCAATCTATGATTTTAATCGAGAGAGAGTGAGAGAGAGAGAGACAGAGAGAGAGAGAGACAGAGACAGAGAGAGAGAGAGAGAGACACAGAGAGAGACACACAGAGAGAGAGAGAGAGAGAGAGAGAGAGAGAGAGAGAGAGAGATATGGGGGGGGGGGGGTGGATATCACCTCAGATTGCTGAACTTACACTACCAAAAGCAGATATATTAAAAGTAGATATATAAAGGTATAAAAAATGGGGAGATTTTGAAGTGGAGACAAAGCTATAAGAGTTAAATATAATTTATTTCAATATGAATTATAATGTCTGCATTGTCAATTTTAATTTATGCATTGCAGACATTCCTAGCAAGCAGAGTTATCTACATTCTTGTAACAGATCTCACCAAAGCACTGGATGACATCATCTCAACAAACACAGAAGGGCCTATAAGGGATGATTGGACTGTCAAAGGTTTGACATGAGCATATAACCAGATTTAAACTGAATGCCTCCCTTAAGGGAATCACTAATTATGCAAATTGGTCATTAAAACTAAAACAAACTATGGTAACAGGCTTTTTTGGGCAAGTGTGCTTTCTTAGGTTAATGTATATGCCAAATTATACAGAATTTGAAGAGTGCATGATACTGCTTCATTGCTGAATATCGTTCATTATTCACATTACTCATTAAATGTAAAATTTGTATCAACAACATCTCAGGACAGGTGCGTATTGTTATAGTTGATATACGTATCTACCATATTATATAAAATTTGAAGCTTGCATTTTTAAGATATAGCCTAGTTACCTAAAATGATTAATTATGCAAATTTTTCTTTAAAAGCGTAATTTATAGCAACATAGTTTTTAGGACATATGCACCCTGTTACGTTTAACATATGCACTAAATTGTATTGAAATTGAAGTATGCAGTCTTAAGATATAGTCTTAAGATATATTACCAAAATCATTAATTACCGGTATGCAAATTATTCATTAACACTATAAGGTAACTCAACAAACTTTAAAGGACATATGCGTTTTCTAATGGTTAACGTATGTAGTAAATTATATTAAAATTAAAGAATGCAGTCTTAAAATATTGCTTAATTAGTTGAATTCATTGATATACAAGTTTCCCTTATTAACATAAACAGATCTTGCTCAAAAACAAATCAGGTATAGCCATTACCTCAAACTTAAACTCAGAAACTACTGGGCAGATTGGTGCAAAATTTTGTGGGAACATTTTTAAGGGGTGTAGAGTAAGATTTGTTCTTGACATGATTCCATCAGTAGTATGCAAATTAGGGCTAAAAATGTGTCTTTTTGGTCAAAAATATTTAATTCTAAAATTACTCAGCAGATTGGGCTGAAATTTAATGGGGAAGCAGCTGGGGGTGTATAGATGCAGAAATATTAAGTATATAATGATCTTATTCATGATATGCAAATTTTGAGTAAAAATGTGACATAGCAACAGCCAATACAATGTATGATGACACTGACTGATTGAAGAATTAGTGGTATAGTAGTACAATTAATTTGAAAAGCTTTGACAGTCCTGTTCATCTAGTTAGTTGCCGGTTAAAAACACAAGATAAACAGTAAGAAAGAAGATGTTTCTTTGACAAAAGTAAGAATCTTGAAATAAACTGTCATCGCTATTGTCCCTTGAGACACTACATTTATTCGGTTGAGTGTGCACTTACACTGTTATCAAAGCACTGTTAAAATTGATGAACAAGCCAGCCATCATCCACTGTGCCAATACTATTATACACACCTATAAATACAGAAAGCTTAAGGAAAGATAATAATGAATTTGAGAACTACTCATTGCTAATTTTACCACCGCATGAGGTGGATGTAAATGAAAATGTGGTATATACCATAAGTAGGAAATTCATCATGGTGCTGCTGCACCTCCTTGCATTTCCTATATATATGGTCTACATTATAATAATTTTAGTGCAAAACAACATTTTCATGCCATTATATCATATAATATCATTTCATTTACTAGATCACGATATGAAATATCATGCAAAGAATTGTCATTAGTTCTAATACATGTATCATAAAATAACAAGTACACTTAATGAGCAAATTACTGTCACCAGAAATGTTATAACTATCATCTTCAAAAACGTGTACTGTTATCAAATTTTTGAACAAAAATGAATGAATTAATGAATAAATGAATTTGTATTTGATATGTATTGTATGGCTGCATGTGAAGGGAGTTTTGATCTACTTCAGTCACAGATTATTAAAAGACCTCTTTCATATCTCACTTATATTGCTTCTAATATATGCTACTGTAAAAGTATTGTAAATAGATATGTGAGCATATCATGTTCATGTATAATCGCCATATCCATTTTAGATAATAAATATTCCGCAATCATTTCTGAAATCCCCGCAACCATGGCCATAGCAACTGCAAATTGTAAATTTTCAGTACAGTCAGTTGTGTTGCAATGCCATTGCCACCATTTTACATTATTGATAGTTTTTCAAGCAATATTAATGTTTGTACAAAATGTATCTATCCTTAATTCATGTTGATCTTTCCCTATTTAGAATTCCTCTCATTCTGGATGAATTCTATTCATGCACATGGAACACCTGAACCTGACCCATCTAGAGGCTCAAAGTCAGAAAGACAGATAATAAAATCACCACCTGTTATCATAGTTGGAGCAAAGAAGGATTTACTCAATAAGGTAAATTCAAGCTTAAAAAGTGCCTTAGTATTTGGTGGAGAAATTATTTTTGGTGTCCAGTTTGGAAATCATTCAAGGCAAACAGATCACATAACAGGTATGTGATTTTGGTCAAAAATGTCATTTGTGGTCGAAAAACTCAGACAGTTCGGCAGATTGTTCTGAAATTTGGTGGGAACATTCTTAGTGGTATGTAGATTAAATAAGAATGCTTCATCCTTTGTCTTTCTGTTTTTCCAAATTTAACTGAAGTACAAATTAAAAGATTGGAGTCGTGTTTTTACAAATTCATTTGGAAGGGTAGCACGGATAAAATCAACAAAATCAGAATGTGTATGATTGTAGCAGACGGAGGTCTTAATATGGTTCATCTGTTAACTTTTGAAAAAGTCGCTGAAACATTCTTGGATTCAGCACCTTTTTAATACAAAGAATAGAAGTCAGTGGAAGTGTCTGCTCACTTCTGTTCTTGGGTTGGATTGTTGTGTTATAAGATTCTTAGGAAGTCAACAAATCAAAACTTTAATTTATCGCAGACTTACTGGTAACATATTTTGGATTCATTCCAAGATTGGTCTGAAATGTCATATTTCCCTGAAAATTCGGTTGACTTTGTTCACCAAGTTCTTTGGTTAAACCTGTTTATTAAAGTAAACCAGGATGTTATTTATTTCAGTTCCTGGTTACGCAGGGGTGTTAACCTTATTAGAGATTTACTAGATGAAAATGGAAATTTAATTTTCTCTCTTATAATAACTTCTGTAGAAAATATTGAGACTGATTTCTATTTTCAAATCTTTTAACATAACGTGATTGAAAATGTTAAGATATGTAAGACAGTGTACGCCCTCTATCTCGAAAAGGAAGTAGGCAACAAGATAAAAGTACAACGTTCTGTAGAGTGTGGTGTGCAGCGCTAAGCATCTCCTTGGATAATTTTTTTATTTACTATGTTTTGTCGAGAAATGTAACCGATGATGTTGCCCTTCAGAGTCTACAGTATAAAATACTTCACTATATCATCTGTACAAATAGATTTCTGTTTCTTTGGGAACTTTTAGATCATGAGCACTGCACTTTCTATGACCAATAAACTGAAACGATTAGGCATCTATTTTTAAATGTCCATTTGTACAACAGATATGGAATAATATATTTAACAAGTGTAATGTTATCCTTTCTGAAACTGAAGTCCTCTTGGGAATCGATAGTGCTGATCACACCATAAATGGCTGGAATATTATTTGTCTCCTTGCAAAGAGATTTATTTACAACTGTAAAATGTCAGGGATCATTCCAATGTTTAACATTTTATTAGAAAATTATAGAACGTCTTGGTTTGTTTTGCAAATGAACCCAAGGCAAAACGATGCATAATAAGTCTCAATGAATTTTTGCTATAACTTCTTTATTTCATTTGCTGCTGAAATTTAGATTGTAGATTAAATCTGCAACTAAATACAATTACTTAGTTTTTGTAATTTTCCTTAACTAGTTTTTTTTCACATTATCGTGGTTTTTTTAAAAAAAAAATTTTGATCTTTTGATCGTGCCTGTCTTCTATTTTTGTGAAATATTTTCTTTTGAAAATGTTTAATAAACATCAAAATAAAAAAAAGAATAAAAAAATCTTCATCTGTGATCTCATCAGTGATATGCAAATAAGGTCTAAATGTACTTTTTGGTCAAAAATCCAAAACTGCTAAACAGATTCGGCTGAAATTGAATGGGGATACATCTGTAGATGTGTAGACGAAGGTATATTAACGACATGATAATTCCATCAGCAATATGCAATTTTGGTGAAAAACTTATCTTTAAGATTATATGGTGAATGGTGAAATTTGATCAGGATGTTTCTGGAGGTGTTATTCTGTGGACATTGCTCAAAATTTAGTGACACAACTCAACTAGCCCTAGTAACCATGGTCATTTTATTTTACCTTGAATATGATAATTTCAGTTACCAAGCTTCTCACCACTGGGGGCCCTGCCTATGATAATAATAATAATCTTTATTACCAGAAATATATATACATATATAACAATTCTACAATATATGAAGTATTCAACATGGGAAAGGGAGACAAAAAATAGTTGTCTTTGCAACTAGTTGAGTCCGTCCCCTTTTACAATCTTTGGGATTAGGAATTACTTTGGGATTAGGAATTACTGCTGATCAAATTGAATGACTTCTGTTGTGGGGTAGTTAGAACATGGTTTCCCCTCACTCTCATTTGGGGTGATCTCGTAGGCAGAGCCCCAACAGTAAGAGGCAGATAACCGAGACTGTGAATATGAAGGTCAAAGTCAAGTGTTGAATTAAAAACTTCAAGGTGCAGGCACTTAAATTATTCATCTGGGCACACTGTACACAGGATTTCTATTTGACCTTGAAGATGTGGGAAGTCAAATGTCAATGGCTTGAAAGTGTGAGCCTCTATAAATATAACTTTGTGCAATCCCTGGATATAAACAAATCCTATTTTATTTTGAAGGTTGAGGTCAAAGGTCATGTTTAAAAAAAAATTTACCTGAGAAAATATTAGCATTGACATTTGAATTGAGTCTAGATATATTTAGGTTCTTGAGTTTTGGTAAAAGTTGTTAAGTTTTATGACAAATATGGTCACTGTTCAGCTATGGTGATTAAGGTCTCAAAAGGAAAGTGATGTGCACATGTCATATTCCTTACTGTTTCTGACATTTGTGTCACATTTGGTTGAAATTAGACAGTCAGAGATAGTATTGATGTTGACAGATAAATGGATACCTTGCCATGGTTCTCTTTGTATTGGACGGAGGCATGGTAAGCTATGATATGAAGTAAGAAAGGTGTCTATAAATATTGCCACATAACTCAGACAACTATGGAGAAATCATTACCTTAATAATAAAAATGGCGGCAATGGCTTTGTAGCACAACTTTTTTTGTTGACCCATATGCTGATCAATGCTACATGTAGGTATAGGTGTTCATTTGCCAAATGATTATGCAATTGCCCATCCATCCCTGTTGCTATCTTTGCAATATATGCAATCATTTGGCTGTTGCTATGTGCGTGGTCATGTTGCTAGATGTATTTGCATACATTTTTTGAATGTTCATTCACTTGTCTATTACTACCTCTTATTATCTTTGCAATATATGTGATCATTTTGCTGTTACTATGGGCATGGTCTTGTTGCTATGCACATTTACATACAGTTTTTGAATGTTTATTCAGTTGTCTATTAATCTATGTTGTTATCTTTGCAATATACGCAATCATTTGGTTGTTGCCATGGGTGTGGTCTTGTTGCTAGGCACGTTTAATACAGTTTTTAAATGTTTATTCAGTTGTCTATTAATCCCTGTTATTTTTGCAATATACATGATCATTTGGTTGTTGCAATGTGTGTGTTCTTGTTGCGAGGCATATTTGCATACACTTTTTGAATGTTTGTTCACTTGTCAAAGAATCCCTGTTATCTTTGTGAAATACACCACCGTTTTGCTGTTGCGTGGTCATGGTTGCTAGGGCCAATTGTGTAAAAATGTTTTGAAGACAATCTGTAGAAAAACGCTTCTAGAGGAAATTTAAGATATAATTTCTAAAAAAAAGTCCTTATCGTGAAAATTTCGGTCACTTTGCATTGCATTGCATTGCGTACACTACAAACTATCTTCAGTAAGAGGCAACCTGATTACGTTCGAGAAGCCTACTACAGAGAACACCTAGGCGTTCAATTACTGGACTTCCTGTTGATATTCAATGTTTGTTCATGTTTGTTGATATACAATGCATACATGTATGCTCATGACAAGTAAGACGCAACCTGATTGAAAGTGTGTCTCACCGAGCAGAAATTCATTTACATGTGCGCCAGTTCAGATGTAGAGGAGGCGATCAGGCTAAAAAATGTAAACATGTACCAAGAAGGTCAATTCAGCCAAAATAACGATGGTAAAATAGCAATGAACAATTAGCCGACATCTACATTGGATTTTAATCAGATTGCATCATGTTGTGAACAATTCTTTATCTGACCACTGTTAAGAATGTTGCCACCAAATTTCTGACCGATCTGCCCTGTAGTTTTTGAGTGTAAGTGATTTGACCAAAAATCACATTTTTACCCAAATCACACACTGGTGGTAAGATCATTTTGATTATAGCAATTTTTTTGAGCAATTTCTGAACTAGACACCAAAGGTAATACACCCACCAAATATCATGGCAATTGGTCTGGCAGTTTTTGACTTTAATTTGATTACAGACACACACACACACACACACACACACACACACACACACACACACACACACACACACTTTGCTATGCCTATAGCACTACTGAACTTTATCAGTTGAGTTGTACTAAAAATGGCATTTCTTAAGCTGGTGCCTATAAATATAAGAGCTGATATATTAGCAAAGTTATAAGAACAAATCTTTTCTTTTCAGGAAAGCTCTACAAAGGAAGAAGAGCATGGACATCAAACGGATAGAGAGGAAGAAGCAAATAAACGACTGATGGCTATTCGAGATTATCTAAGGACAAACACTATTAAGGCCAGTGAGCACATTGTGGACATGATTGCAGTTGACAACAAATCTAGGGAAGGAGGACATGCAAATGACCCCATGATAGAAGAACTTAGAAAACTGATAAAGAGGCTTGCAGTGGAGCATTTCTTCCTTGGTGAAATACCTGTGAAGTGGATCCACCTTGAACTGACTCTTCGGAAGTTGCAAAAGGAGATGATGAAGCTGGAAGATGTGTACAAGATAGGAGAGGAGATTGACCTGGAAAGAAGTGAAGTTGACAAAGCCTTGAAGTTTTACCACAGTGTTGGTGAGATTTTACACTTTTCTGAAGATCCAGACCTGAAGAATACAGTAATTCTTGACATGGGATGGCTGGTTGGTTTATTCAAGTTGGTGATCACACAACCATCTATTTATATGAAGAACCCTCGAACTCCAGCAAGGGTCCACAACTTAGTTGATGAATTGTTCATTGATGGGATACTACATGAAGAACTGGTGGATTACATGCTCAGAGAGCATAGCCGAACAGAAGATAAACAAGTTCTGCTGAAGATACTTGAAATGTATGATATAATCTGTGAGAAACAAACGGCAACAAAGGAGGCTGAGCATCAGCAAGGTGTATATTATCTACCATATCTCCTCCAGAAACTGGAAGATAAGAAAACCAACATTATCTTCCTTACAAACATTTCCGCCTGCTGCCCACTATACTTTCACTTCCCTGGTAACTTCCTTCCTGATGGACTTTACTACAGACTGGTTGTGAGGTGCTTCAAACAATGGTCCACATGGATGACACTGTTCAAATGCCATTGTCGTATACTGGTCGATGTTAATGCCAATTTCCAGATCACCTTGTGTAAGCAAGGCTCCGATATTGAGATAAAGGCAATTGTTGTCCACACAAAGGGCAAAAAGAGCCAGGAAATACAACCAGAGATGGTTACAAATGCACGTGAATTGGTAGAGAAAGAGTTGACAAAGCTGATACAAAACTACACACCTGGATTGTCCTACACAACCTGCCTAAAGTGTACTTGTCCACATCACAATCCTAGAAAATTACTTTCTGGTGGTAAAGATGTTGATGACAACTGCATTGCCATTGACACAAGTGCAAGTGATACCATCAAGGAAGGTCATGTTATCTGCAGCAAATCAGGTTTGCCACATGAGGAAGCAGACTTACAGAAATGGTATTACACCAGTACACGTAAGTGAGCATTAGTTAAATATTGAAAAATTGTTAACATATCCATATTCAGAATACTCCTTGGGTTATGCTTTATGTTATCCTTTTAGATAGCGATCAGCAGGTGCTGTAAAACTGTAAATAACAGAATATTATTTTTTGTTCAGCCAGGAAAATATGAGTGACACTTAGGGATCATGTCATGTTAAGTGAGCCCAAGATAGAAGTTGTGACAAAAGCCTTATGTCACAATTATTTTCAGGCCCGATAAAAAAAATGGTGTAGAATTGTTGAATTATACCTGTGCAAGCTTAATTCTATAAAAGACAAGACAATAATGATGATATTAAGGGTTTTGATTTATATCTCCAGCATTTCAGAACCAATGATATTCACACACTTTATTGCGATGTAAAGCAAGGTTATAAAATTCCTTTTTCATTTTGAACACCAACAACTTGACTGGGGGGGGGGGAGAGGCTCTTTTAATGGGATCCATCCATACATCTGTCCTATGCATGTTACCTACTAATATAGCCATATTAGGTACCGGGGGGGCCCTTACAATGGGCTTCATCCATCCATCTGTCCTATGCATGTTATGTTACTTACTAATATAGCCTCATTAGCCGGAAGGGCGACTATTACAGTGGGCTCCATCCATCCGTCTGTCCTATGCATGTTACCTACTAACATAGCCTCATTAGGTACCCAAAGGGGGGAGGGGGGACTATTACAATGGGCTCCATATATCTGTCTGTCCTATGCATGTTGCCTACTAACATAGCCTCATTAGGTACCCAAAGGGGGGAGGGGGGACTATTACAATGGGCTCCATATATCTGTCTGTCCTATGCATGTTACCTACTAACATAGCCTCATTAGGTACCCAAAGGGGGGGGGGGAGGGGGGGGGACTATTACAATGGGCTCCATACATCTGTCTGTCCTATGCATGTTACCTCCTAATACAGTCTTATTTCTCTCTACAATGTAGTTCAACAAACTGAAGAAGAAGTCGGCCCTAGGTAAGTAATGATTCAGTCAGTGTTGTATTGCTAAGACTCACACTCTTGTATTCTTTTTTATTCATGCTATAAACAATTCTTTAAAAATGTACATAAAATATTTGCAAACCATTTTCAAAATTGTCAGCTTTGTTATTTGACTTGTTTAAATAAACCAAGTTGCTTTTTAGATTTAATTATTTCTGATCAGTAACAACAAATATTTACTGAGCTATTCTCACTACTGTCAACTCAAATATATATAATCACTAATTATTTGATGTTAAAATTAACAATTAGTTTGTGATTGTTTCTTCACATTACCAGAGACACACCTGAGGAAGTGATAGATCCATTGACTGAACTTTATCAGAAACTTGAAGGACACCTAACTAAAGACAAGGAAAGAAAACTGAGGAATTTGATAAGTGGTGGTAAACTTCCACCTAGTGATGTGGAAAAGCTAAAGGGTCCATTTGAAATATTCAAAGCACTGGAACAAAGGAGCATAATTGGCAAGGAAGATCTACGATTTCTGAGAACCTTACTGGACCAAATTGGGATGTCATCACTTCTTGAACTGGTGGATGAATGTGAGCACAAGTTATCACCATAAGACCATTGACATCAAACAGCTAAGGATACAAGGTGCTTATAAATTTGTTAAGAACTACTATGAGTACATTATAGAGGATGGGCATGGGTTATTACTGTGACATATTTGCTTCTTTACTTGTTTTGTTAACTGTAAAAGATGTCATGTTGTCACCAATCTATTTATATGACACTGATAATATAACACAGTTGGGGGATACTTGAAATACAGGCCTGAAATGAATCAGAGTTAATACTAACTGATGTAATATTTCTATGTACTTGATGAATATATTTTTTATTAACCTCAGGTAATTCTCTCTCTCTCTCTCTCTCTCTCTCTCTCTCTCTCTCTCTCTCTCTCTCTCTCTCTCTCTCTCTCTCTCTCTCTCTCTCATTCAGATATCACTGTCTTGGAGAAGGCTCTCACAAATTTGCTTCTGAGAGGACTGAAATCTTTTGAAATTAAAAGAAAGAATATAGAATACCAATCAGAAGTCAGAGAAAGATGGACATGAACATTGTAAATGAACATGTAAAGTTGACACAAACATAATTTGTGTCTATATAGGAATGTGAAATATAAAAATGCAATTGAATCTGATATGCACAGTTGAACTCCCACGATGTGGTTGGCAGGTAATTATGCCATGAATCACTATAGGTTATGATTGCTATAGCTCTCTTTGATTTAATAGGAGAAATTATGATGTCAAAATGAATATCTTTGAATTTGAAAATCATAAATTTGTGAATGGAATGTACTCAGCAAAAACCACACTGGAAGTTGAGGCTAAGGCTTAAATTTGTTTTGTAGTTTTCATTTTGGAACAAGCAAGTTATTGTCTTGTATAGTTACTTTTATCAAAGACTTTTTAAAAACATTTAAGGGAAGTGTTAACTTTGCTCAGTAATATTCTTTCTGTATGGTAGCATATAAAGTGGTATGTATTTAAACACACCACACTAATCTAGTCAGTAATTCATTTGGATTGACCCTTGCCTACAAATTACCAATGTCTGTCTGATTTTGTACAAGTACCTAGTAATAATGTCACCATTTAGAGATATTTGATATGACTTGTAAGAGAACGAAAGTGGTTATCATAAAATAACTACCATAAAATATCATTTTTACAAAATAATGCATTTTTGACATTTTGATCAAAACTTGATATAGTATACATTAATCCCTTGGCAGCTATATTATAGCTGCAACTATATTCTAGCATAGTCCAATTTTGACATGTTTTCAAGCAAAGTGTTCTTGTATGTATTCAGTCAGTTTTCAAGTGATCACTGCATTTCAACATCACTGAGTTAGTCATGTTTTCATGCAAAGTGTTCTTGTATGTATTCAGTCAGTTTTCAAGTGATCACTGCATTTCAACATCTCTGAGTTAGTCATTTTTTCAAGCAAAGTGTTCTTGTATGTATGCAGTCAGTATTCAAGTGATCACTGCATTTCAACATCACTGAGTTAGTCATGTTTTCATGCAAAGTGTTCTTGTATGTATGCAGTCAGTTTTCAAGTGATCACTGCATTTCAACATCTCTGAGTTAGTTATGTTTTCAAGCAAAGTGTTCCTGTATGTATTCAGTCAGTTTTCAAGTGATCACTGCATTTCAACATCTCTGAGTTAGTCCTGTTTTCAAGCAAAGTGTTCTTGTATGTATTCAGTCAGTTTTCAAGTAATCACTGCATTTCAACATCTCTGAGTTAGTCCTGTTTTCAAGCAAAGTGTTCCTGTATGTATTCAGTCAGTTTTTAAGTGATCACTGCATTTCAACTTCACTGAGTTAGTCATGTTTTAAAGCAAAGTGTTCTTGTATGTATTCAATCAACATTCAAGTAATCACTGCATTTCAACATCACTGAGTTAGTTATGTTTTCAAGCAAAGTGTTCCTGTATGTATTCAGTCAGTTTTCAAGTGATCACTGCATTTCAACATCTCTGAGTTAGTCCTGTTTTCAAGCAAAGTGTTCTTGTATGTATTCAGTCTGTTTTCAAGTAATCACTGCATTTCAACATCACTGAATTAGTCATGTTAAAATGTAGAGACTGAGGCATTTGTTTTACATCATAAAATGACTGACATGTGACAAAATAGCAGTTAGGTCAAAGGTCAAAAATAACATGAAATGAGATTTAAGTTCTGCGACTGAGACAGTTTATTGACTGGGTTAGAAGAACATTTTATATTGTTAAGTTATGACAATTTGACAAGACATTGTGTGTTTATTTAACACCTCTGAAATTTTGTAATTCAAATGTATGCAAATTATCTAGGTTAGTTGTTATACAATGTATCCAAGTTTTTGTGAAGTGGAGTCAACAGGCTCCAGACTAAAAGTGGCCCTGAAGAAAGTACCTGGATCACCTGTCCCCCCCCCCCCCCCCCCCCCCCCCCCCGGGACATTTTCAACAGTTGCATGAAAGGTCACAGGTCACATACCACTTCAAATAAATTTTACTGTGTGCTAGGACAGTTTGCAGACTGATAGTTCACAAGGTTATGATATAATTTGACCTGGGCCTGAATAGTGTTTTGCAGTGTGATATCTGAGATAATTAGTATCCATGGTTTTGTCACGTCTCAACAGTGGCGTATCAGACACAGATACATCGATAATACTTGAAATAAATTTTACTGTATGCCGGCAGGACAGTTTGCAGACTGTAGAGTTCACAAGGTTATGATATAACTGGATAGTACAGGCCTGACTAGTGACGTGCCCTGTTGAAAATGTTAGAAACTATTTTTTTTGTGTATATTCACCTGAGTAAGGGATAGGGAAAACTCATATTTGGTATCACAGAATCTCCAGAAATTGTTGTCAGATTGCTATAGAGGGTGCACTTCACTTGCCATAGTTAAACCTGATGTGGGTTTTTTAACACAACTTTTGTGTGCTTACAATGTAGTTTTGTGAAAATGTATTCATTGTATTACACAACTTAAGAAGCCATGCATGTTTTTTTCTAAATATATGAATTTACCCTAGATGTGAGTTTAAAATAGTTATCACAATAGTTTACTAATACTTAACTCTGAATACAGTACAAATACTGGTTTAATGGTTTTGCTCAAGTTTAATAAAATAATACAAAATTATTTTTTATAACTACTTATCAAGTTCAAATACATGTTCATCATTGTTTTCCATGACGTCATTTTTAGCAACTTACAAAGTTCTAATACAAGTATTTTGTTTCACGTAGTGCCATGCAACCTGAACCCATGACAAAAATGTGGACTCTTAGTTGATCTTCCTAATCTTTGGGGTGTTAACCTCTTTTTTCTAAACACTGTTGTAAAGGTAGTTATTGGAAATGGTAAATTCGTCATGAAAATATACATCAACAAGAACTTTAATCTAGATTGCTCTCTATATCAAACTTAAAGTATTGAGAAAGTGTCAATTATTTGTCAGTAAAAACATACATTGACAACAAGTAGTCTAATGTTTTAATGTTACTTTCATGATTCTACACAAAAAATAAACACCTTGAGAAAATGTCAATGATTTACTTTGAGAGTTGAATTGCACCATGTTTGTACATGTTTGTAGTTATCTGCCACCTTGTTTCTTAGCAATTGTAAATCAATTCATTTTGGAGTGATTTAAATAATTTTAGCTGAGAGTATATGTTGTGTAGATGTTTTGTCTAAATATAGTGATACATAGAAAATTGATTTTCAAGTTACATTTTATACCATTTTTGAAACATTTTCAACAAATTGTTATTTGTATACATTATAACTCTTAAACCATATAAATAGTACATTTCTGACATGTTTTAAACCAAAGTGTTCTTGTATGTATTCAGTCAGTTTTCAAGTGATCACTGCATCTCAACATCTCTGAGTCATGCAGTCATGTCAAAATGTAGTGACTGAGGTATTTGTCTATATCATAAAATGACTGGCATGTGAAAAATAGCAGTTAGGTCAAAGGTCAAAGATAACATGAAATGAGTTTTAAGTTCTGTGACTCAGACAGTTTATTGACTGGGTTAGAAGAACATTTTATATTGTTAAGTTATGACAATTTGACATGACATTCTGTGTTTATTTAACATGTCAGAAGCGTTCTAATTCAAATGTATGCAAATTATCTAGGTTAGTTGTTGTAACCAAGTTTTTGTCATGTGTCAACAGTGGCATGAAAGGTCACAGGTCAATACCACTTGAAATAAATTTTACTGTGTGCCAGGACAGTTTGCAGACTGAGAGTTTACAAGGTTATGATATAACTGGATAGTACAGACCTGACTAGTGTGCCCTGTTGAAAATGATAACAAATATTTTTTTTGTATTTTCACTTGATGGTAAGGGATAGGGATATCAACATCATATTTGGTATGTCGATCCCCAAAAATTATTGGGTGTCTATATGTGTTGTGTCAGATTGCCATAGAGGGCACACTTGACTTAATTGCCAGAGTTAAACCTGATGTTTGCTTTTTTAACACAACTTTTGTGTGCTTACAATGTAGATTTGTGAAATGTATTTGTTATATTAGACAATTTTAGAAGCCATGTTTTTCTCAATTGATGAATTTACCCTAGATGTGAGTTTAAAATAGTTAGTGTACAAATACTTTACTCTGAATACAGTACAAATACTTGTTTTATGGTTTTGCTGAAGTTTGATGAAATAACATTTTATCATTCTTTTCCTTGATGTCAATTTTAGCAACTTACCCAGTGTTATTACAAGTATTTTGTAGACTGTTTAACGTAGTGCCATGCAACCTGAACCCATGACAAACATTTCACTCTCATTCTTCCTAATCTCCAGAGTCCTAAACTTCTTTTTGTGAACACTACTGTAAAGGTAGTTACTGGAAATGGTAAACTTTTCATGAAAATATAGATTAAAAAGTATACATAATTTTAGTTTAATCTAAATTTCTCTCTGTATGAAACTTAAAAACCTTAAGAAAGTGTCAATTATTTGTCATGAACAACATACATTGACAAGTAGTCTAATGTAAGTTCCTTGATTTCTACATGAAACTAAACACCTAGAGAAAATGTTAATTACTTGACTTTTAAGAGTTGAATTGCACCATTTCTGTAGTTGTTTGTCATGTTGTTTCTTAATAACTAAATCAATTCCTTTCAGAGTGATTTCATTTTTGCTGACTATATATTACATGTGTAGAGGTTTTACTTGTATTTTAGTTATAGTGATTACATTCAGATACATTTCCACATGGACAATTTATTTTAACATTTTATACCAGTAAAGAGACAACAATTGTAATGAAAATGACAATAACTTTATTAATAACTGCAGTACTAATGTCATAATTACAAATTTAAATTTCAAATATTTTTTTATTGACAATGTAATTTTCATACTTATATACAAGGCAATAAATATCATTTAAAGTTATATACTTTGAGTTTTGTGTTTTAATGAAAACTGAAATATTTCTGATTTCTAGACTTGTGATGTTTTCAAATGACGTATACCGTATATCAATTTAAACCTTTCAAAAAAAAACCCCACAGCCTTGCAAAGGATTATTATTTTTATACTCTTGCATTAAAGTCTTGTATTTTATTGAGACAAAAAATTGTTACTTTTCAGAAAGTCAAATCTGATTATTATTCATGAGTTCTTTATCAAATCAAATTAAATTAAATTAAATTAAAGTTAATATTTTGTTTATATACCATACAAATTTATGTCATATTTCTGTACAGAAACCAACACCTTACCTCCAAGACTACATCTTGTGATAACAGAGTGAAAGTGAATGTTGAATTATTCACTACTGAGGGTGATGTGTTAGTAACCTCTCTCCACTAGTTCACTTATCCATTACATAGAGATAACATGTTTGTTGGTGATCAGTTCACTTATCAATCACATAGAGATAACATGTTTGTTGGTGATCAGTTCATTTATCCATCACATAGAGATAACATGTTTGTTGGTGATCAGTTCACTTATCCATCACATAGAGATAACATGTTTGTTGGTGATCAGTTCACTTATCTATCACATAGAGATAACATGTTTGTTGGTGATCAGTTCACTTATCCATCACATAGAGATAACATGTTTGTTGGTGATCAGTTTACTTATCCATCACATAGAAATAACATGTTTGTTGGTGATCAGTTCACTTATCCATCACATAGAAATAACATGTTTGTTGGTGATCAGTTCACTTATCCATCACATAGAGATAACATGTTTGTTGGTGATCAGTTCATTTATCCATCACATAGAGATAACATGTTTGTTGGTGATCAGTTCATTTATCCATCACATAGAGATAACATGTTTGTTGGTGATCAGTTCATTTATCCATCACATAGAGATAACATGTTTGTTGGTGATCAGTTCATTTATCCATCACATAGAGATAACATGTTTGTTGGTGATCAGTTCATTTATCCATCACATAGAGATAACATGTTTGTTGGTGATCAGTTCATTTATCCATGTTTGTTGGTCATTAGTTCACTTATAATATCAATCACATGCTAGATGCTTACTTGTTGCAGAACTACAGTGTTGCCATCCCTACAAAAGTTGTTTGTTGGTGAGTTCCTGTCTCATCTGCTGACGAAGTCTTGGTATATCAGCCTGAGAGAACTTCATGGATACACTCTGGCAAAGATATCTTGCATACTGAAAAAAAGAAAGAAACATGAACAAAGGTGTTAACTATCATGAACACTAGTCTCTGTATAAATCTTTATATTTCAAATTATGACATTAATTTACATAATTATGGACTGCATTCATTATCTTACTACAGTACACCTCAAGAATTGCTGTCCAGCCAGACACAGTGTTGGGTTGCCCCTGTGCTAACACTAGAGGGGGATATTCTGATTTTAACACCAGGCTAGCACTAACATATCACCAGAATGTATTTTGCAACTGGGAGGGTTGATGATTGAGTCCTATGTTAACACTAGGCTAGCTCTGTCATGCTAACACCAGACTGGCAGTAACACCTCCCCAGCATGTGTTAGCAACTGATAGGGTTAATATCTGCACCAGCACTATGATAACACATTCTAGCTATAGTGCTAACACCAGAATGGAACTAACATGTAAGACCACCAATGTGTTGACAACTAGAAGGGTTAATACCTGTACCAGCTGGCACTGTATTAACACCAAGCTGGCTCATTGCTAACACCACACTGGAGCTAACAGATCACCAGCATGTGTTAGCTACTGGAAGGGCTGACATCTGCATGAGCCCTTATGTTAACACCTGTCTAGCTATGTGCTAACACAATACCAGCATACATAATAAAAACCTCATCAACATGTCGAGCTGTCTATCTGACTGATGTTAACATCAGACAAGCTTAGCTTGGAGTGAACACAAGGCTAGCTGGCTCTTACACCTCATCAACATGTATTAATTAGAAACTTCACCAGCCCACAGTTAACGCCAGACAAATGTTAGTGTTAAAAACAAACTAATAAAGGACTAGTAAATTGGGAATGTATTCTTGAAAATAATGAAAGCTCACTCGACACTGAAAGCATGGTATCTGAAGAAGAAGTGTACCAGTCTAGCTCTACCATATCACAACTATATTCTTCATTCACAGACTGTCATCTCTACATATCACAACTATATTCTTAATTCACAGACTGTCATCTCTACCATATCACAACTATATTCTTCATTCACAGACTGTCATCTTCACAATACATGTAGGGTATGTTTACTGTTCTCCTGAAGACAGTAAGTCTTTGACAGATTTGGAGTTTGTTATGTAGTCTATGTACAGTTTGAATTTCATTTCATTTCCCAATTTATCTAAATACAATACTTTACCTGACAGACAAATACACCACAGTCAACAGTATATTCTTCATTCAAAGATTGTCCACCCTCCAACCATGTGTTATGATGAAATGCTGTATTCTTACCTGACAGACAAATACACCACAGTCACAGGTGTTATCTTGTAATGGAATATTCCTCATATGACAAACTCTCCATCCTCCAACCATGTGATATTGACTTTGATGAAATGCTGTATTCTTACCTGACAGACAAATACACCACAGTCACAGGTGTTATCTTGTAATGGAATATTCCTCATATGACAAACTCTCCATCCTCCAACCATGTGATATTGACTTTGATGAAATGCTGTATTCTTACCTGACAGACAAATACACCACAGTCACAGGTGTTATCTTGTAATGGAATATTCCTCATATGACAAACTCTCCATCCTCCAACCATGTGATATTGACTTTGATGAAATGCTGTATTCCTCAAGTAATAAACCAGTTTCTGTAGAATACAATGGTAACCAATCGATCAGTTAGTCAGTACATAACCTATACTCACCACTCATAGTCACATCAATCAATTAATCAATCAATCAGTTAGTCAGACATAACCTATACCAACCACTCATAGTCACATCAATCAATTAATCAATAAATCAGTCAATCAATCAAACAATCAATCAATAAATCAGTCAGTCAGTCAGTCAGTACATAACCTATACTCACCACTCATAGTCACATCAATCAATCAATCAATCAATCAATCAATCAATCAATAAATCAGTCAGTCAGTCAGTCAGTACATAACCTATACTCACCACTCATAGTCACATCAATCAATTAATCAATAAATCAGTTAGTCAGTACATAACCTATACCAACCACTCATAGTCACATCAATCAATTAATCAATAAATCAGTCAATCAATCAATCAATCAATCAATCAATCAATCAATCAATCAATCAATAAATCAGTCAGTCAGTACATAACCTATACTCACCACTCATAGTCACATCAATCAATTAATCAATAAATCAGTCAATCAATCAATCAATCAATCAATTAATGAAGTCATTTATAAAACCCATGTATCCATTACTTGGTAAAGTTCAGAGGTGTTGGACAGTTACATGTTGAAAGCACTACTGTGTGTATAGTACTTGTGTGGTTCACACTACTGTTACAGTAGTATTTGGTCAGTGTGTATCATATTATGATAGTAAAGTAATGACTTGTGTGGCACTCATACACTATATACCATGTGGTAGTGTGTACACTACTGTAGTATTTGGTCAGTGTGTATCATATTATGATAGTAAAGACTTGTGTTGCACTCAAACCTTATACACCATGTGGTACTGTGTACACTACCGTAGTATTTGGTCAGTGTGTATCATATTATGATAGTAAAGTAAAGACTTGTGTGGCACTCATACCCTATATGTCATGTGGTACTGTGTACACTACCGTAGTATTTGGTCAGTGTGTATCATATTATGATAGTAAAGTAATGACTTGTATGGCACTCATACCCTATATGCCATGTGGTACTGTGTACACTACCGTAGTATTTGGTCAGTGTGTATCATATTATGATAGTAAAGTAAAGACTTGTGTGGCACTCATACCCTATATGTCATGTGGTACTGTGTACACTACCGTAGTATTTGGTCAGTGTGTATCATATTATGATAGTAAAGTAATGACTTGTATGGCACTCATACCCTATATGCCATGTGGTACTGTGTACACTACTGTAGTATTTGGTCAGTGTGTATCATATTATGATAGTAAAGTAATGACTTGTGTGGCACTCATACCCTATATACCATGTGGTACTGTGTACACTACTGTAGTATTTGGTCAGTGTGTATCATATTATGATAGTAAAGTAATGACTTGTGTGGCACTCATACCCTATATACCATGTGGTAGTGTGTACACTACTGTAGTATTTGGTCAGTGTGTATCATATTATGATAGTAAAGTAATGACTTGTGTGGCAGTCATATCCTATATGTAATGTGATAGTGTGTACACTACCGTAGTATTTGGTCAGTGTGTATCATATTATGATAGTATAGACTTGTGTGGCACTCATACCCTATATACCATATGGCAGTGTGTATACTACTGTAGTATTACCTGTAAGCAGGATTTGTTATACCCTGACATAGAGTCCAGATACATCAATGATTTATCCTTCACATGACATGATACCAGTGTCCAGTGATTTCCAAGATGAATAGGAAACAACAGAAGTCTCTTCTTGAAAGTATCAACCTGAAAATAATGAGAAAACATCAGTGTCTATCACTACAGTACTGTAATTCACAATTAACATCAGTATGTGTCTATCATCAGTACAGTACTGAAATTCACACTTAACTTTAATTACAGGCCAGTCACAACATCTCAGGAACAGGGGTATGTGTGATGGTACATGTATGTATATAGGTCTACCACACTACCTCTGTGACAGGGCTGTGTTTGCAAAGCAGACCTGGTACAGGCCAGTCACAACAGTATTGGTACAGACCAGTTATAACAGTCCTGGTAATTAAGGCTATAGTCACAACGAGATGAATGTCAAGTAATCGATCAAGACATCATTGTAATTCATACATACTTTACATACCTGTTTTGTCCACTTGTTGACAGCATGGTAACCTTTCTTGTGTAGATGTGTATAGAAGTATGTAGAATAGATGAAGACATCATTGTAATTCATACATACTTTACATACCTGTTTTGTCCATTTGTTGACAGCATGGTAACCTTTCTTGTGTAGATGTGTATAGAAGTATGTAGAATAGATGAAGACATCATTGTAATTCATACATACTTTACATACCTGTTTTGTCCATTTGTTGACAGCATGGTAACCTTTCTTGTGTAGATGTGTATAGAAGTATGTAGAATAGATGAAGACATCATTGTAATTCATACATACTTTACATACCTGTTTTGTCCACTTGTTGACAGCATGGTAACCTTTCTTGTGTAGATGTGTATAGAAGTATGTAGAATAGATGAAGACATCACTGTAATTCATACATACTTTACATACCTGTTTTGTCCATTTGTTGACAGCATGGTAACCTTTCTTGTGTAGATGTGTATAGAAGTATGTAGAATAGATGAAGACATCATTGTAATTCTTCATTAACAATTCATGATACCCATTAATCACCTGTACAGGTAGATTGTGAAAAATAAGATGTCTAAGTTATTTGTTAGTCTGCAAGACCTGATATATTTTGGAGATGGAAAAACAATTAGCATGTCATTGTGTGTACATGTGTATACATGTATTGTAAAGCAAATTTATATTTCCCTTGATCTGTGCAAGTGAAGCTCTAAGTGGAGAAGTGAGATGTATTCATATAATAGGGTGACCATTTTTTTTTTCTGTTTCTCATTACCTGACCGACCCTTTAATTTTCAGCTCTGACATCAAAATAAGAAAATATTTTTATTTGTGCCCACCCTTAATATTTTGTGGAACAGTGCCCTCTCTGGCAATAAGCAAGTGTCTGGACTGTCGACGTCATCTACAGTCATGGCGATGATGATGACACTTGTTCACAAACAGAGCATTTCTTTTATGACGGACGTTATTCAGGGGGGGGGGGCAATTGTGGAGAGAAGCTAGGAAAGGACTTGTTACCAGGAATCCAATAAAAAGAAGATAGAGAGGAGGAAAAGGAGAGGCAGAGAAACATGAAGAATATGATTTTTTTTTTAAATAAACCGACCAAGTTGCCATGAAAAAGTAATGAGAAACATAAAAATAGGGTCACCCAGGCATAAAGAATGTGAACAGGAAAAATAGAAATGTACAGATACTGATCCATATTTACAATGTCTAGGTTTGTATGTTAGATCATTGCTCAATACATCAATATCATTATCAGGGATAGTCACAAAATAACATTACATTTTTCAAAATACAGCTATCTGTCAATGAAAAATAACAGATTCAACAAACAATTTGTATCATTTTCACAATATTGCTACATGTGTTTTGCATTTTATAGTCAGTTGTTTGTCTTTGTGTTTGTTTTTCTAGTATCTGAAATGATATTTGTAATGTTCGTATGGGTAGTGGCCAATCTGATTAAAATCTGATGTAGTGTACTTGGTAAGATTTCTCTTTAGCTCTTAGTTTACTGTCATTTGTTCTTGTGTGAGCAACCATGAACTACATCTGACACAATACCATAAGTTTTCTCCAACCCAATCTTGTACTTATGAGTAGCCAACCACAATCCATCTTACAATATAACACTCAACATTTGAAATTGAAAGAAAGAGAACCTTGAAATAATAATGAACATACCATGCTTTGGAGTACTGTACCCGTATGTTTCAGCACATTATGCATTCTCATTCATTGAGTCAATTCACTCAGTACTATTGCGTGGCTTGAGAAAACCTATGGTATTATGTCAGATGTAGGCAACGATCACTCACAAAAAGAACATACGACAGTAAACATGAGAGCTAAAAGGAGATCGCACAGAGTACACTACGTTTGTACACTGGTTTTTAATCAGATTGGGGCAGTGGTATAAAGTTCTAAGCTAGCATGTCACTACCATAAGAAATCAAACAGGAAAGAAGAATGGGGAATTTTTTGCAGACTACTTTTTGAAAATCTCTAAACATGCATAAATACTATAATTTGTACTCACATTATCATTCAACCAGTTATCTCCCTCTAATGTCTTCATATCATCAGCTGATAGTTCATAACAACCAATGTGTACACTTATTCTTTTCTTCTGAGTATTTGGATCTGACATCCAGGAACTCGGTCTCAGTTTCAGATGATTGAAGACAGATTGGATAAAAGTATACCTGTGATAAAAAAAAATATTGAAACTTTGCTTAGTAAAGTTGGTACCTTTAAAATGATGGTGTGGTTTGTTTCAAAAGTTGTGAAGCGCCTAACACCTTTTTTTCCCATAATGCCTTGCCCCATACAGTGTAAAAAAAAATCTCTTTGAAGTTAGATTTGTCCAAATTAAGAGAAGTTGTGTGATGCAGGGTTGGTACAACTAGAAAATACTTTTTTGGGGTCACCAAGGGTAGAGATATGCAGCTAAGATAAATTCAGTCTCACCTTTGCTCTCTTCAGTGTGGGTAACTACATGGATATGAACTTGAAACTTATCAATATATGACCTACTAACCTTCTTGATAAGTCTTTTTTGAATATTTTCTGAAGTTCTTCAAATACCATTCTTATACTCAATCCATTCTGTTTGTGAAATCGCTTTCGAAAGATGCCTGATGTTGAAAAAGAAAAGAAGATGAACCCACTGGAATTGTAGATTTAGTTACTACATTTTGTATTTGTAAGATTACTACATGTATGGCTCTCCAGTTTTCCAAGACTGCTTGCATTGATTACTTTCTAAAGGTCGCGATACATTAATCATGGAATACCGGTTTGCACGTTTCTGGCAGCTACAGTACAATCACGCTATAACAGCATTGGGCTAAAACTCGTCACATGGTCTTAACACAGGACAGACACGGGGCCACCTCACCACTGTGCATGTTATGTAGTGAAAGGGTTAATAACTGCACCAGTACTCCAGACTACTAACCCAGTGTTAACATCACACTGACACAGTGCTCAGTGCAAGCAAATTGGAAATGAGTTCTTGAGCTGTACATTATTCTAAAAAATGCTGACATGGGGTGAAAGTTAGTGTAATTTTTTTCAGTTGGGAAATACTTTACCAACCTTTCATATTTGAGATAATCTTCTCTTTAGATATTTTCTTCTCTCCTATAACCTCCACAATCATCACATCATCATCATTGGAGCTGCCCTTTTCATCAACTTGTCTCTCCATCTTGCATACATTACTTTGACATTTTCCAGTACCAGATTTCTTAACTGCTCTCACCAAACCACTACCATGACAACCAGCTCCACTCCCAACAACATCATGTCTGTCTGTTGTAGAGATATCATCACCCCTCATCCCTATGACATGTCTGTTACCTGATATTTTTACATCGTCACTTGTTCCTCTTTCTATGCCATGGCCATGATCAACTCTGTTTCCAATGTCATGTCTGTTACCTGATATTTTTACATCTTCACTTAAATGACTGCACCCTTCTCCCACTATGGTTTGTTTTTCTAAAATACTGCCATTATCTACTGTGTTCCCAATGTCATGTCTTGTACTTGATATTTTGACATTCTTGTTATCTACAAAACGTAGTCCTTCTGTAACCACAGTTTGTCTATCTTCTTGTTTGTAGTTCCTATTTTTGGTTCTTCTTTTTGTCTTTATCTTTCTTTTTGGCCCTTCTTCATGACTGTTGAGGTCAACCATCTGACCTTTGTCATTAAATTTCTTGTCTATTTTATGTTTGGTTTCTGTTTCTTGGTAGTTGACATTTTGAGTTACAAATTTCTTTCCTGTCACACTTTGTGTAAACACAGATTTACTCCGAATCTCATCATCAACATTTTTTATGCTTTCCTTTGCTTTACTTTTCTGCTTCTGACCAGCATTTCTGTCAACTACTGAATTTCTTCCTGTCTGTAAATCACAACTGTTTTCCACACTACACCCTGAGTTTTCTAAGGTAACTTCTGATGACGTGCAACTGCCCTCTAGTGGCAGCAGACATGCAGCAAATATTCTAGGTTTCATAGTCTTTTGGGCTTTGTCGGAAACTTGTAAATCTGTCTCTTTCTTTTCAACTTCCTGTTTATTTTCGTGATTTCTGTTGCCTTTCTTGACTGATGTACCATCATTTTTTAAGCAAGTATTATCTCTAAGTTTAAGTGTTAGTCTTAGCCTTGGCTTCTTCTTTCGTCTGCTATCAATACATGGATTTTCTCTCTTTAAAGAATTAGTCCTACAAATCAAATACTTATAATCAACATTTGTACTTGAACTTTTATCACGTCTTGGTGATTCCTTTGAAGAATTCTTATTTACAAAGACAGTATCTCCTTCTCTCACAAACTGACAGACTTTGTGTTTTGGACTCAGTTTCTGGAAGGAACGGTTGTAGACAGACACTTGAGTATTCTGTATGACTTTGGAGATGAGTAACTGGTTTAGGAAATGTGAGGTGCTACTTGACCTTGACACGGTAATATTCTGTGGATGACAAATAAAATTTTGAATAAATAACTACAGAAAATGAATACATCATATCCAAAACTGACAAACTCTTCTACTTTTGGTAAACTATGAAAACAGGACTGTGTTGGAGTGGTCTAACCTCACCTATCACAGGTAAGTTAGCTGTGATTTCAACTTACAGTTTTTAAACCCAAAGTCCCAAGTTGTAAATCTGGTCAAATGCTACATTGGTCAAGCCTTATATATAGGGTTCCATTTTGCTACTTTGGAATATTCCCAATATTCAATGTGATGACTTTGGAAGGCTAGCCTGGGATAGTAACTTGAGAACTATGGTTGATTTGACCTGTAAAGCCATGAGAGGGGTCAACAAAATTTGGTGATGGGTGCCATGACTTACATTGTAACTGGTTTATTCAACTTTATACCACTTTAACAAAAAACACTGTCTATTCCTAAAGTATCCCCACCATACCAAAACAGGTAAGTTAGCTGTGATTTAACTTATAGTTTTTAAACCCAAGTTGTAAATCTGGTCAAATGCTACATTGGTCAAACCTTATAGGTTTCCATTCTGCTACTTTGGAATATTTCCAATATTCAATGTGATGACTTTGGTGGGGCTTAAAAGCCTGGGATAGTGACTTGAGAACTATGGTTGATTTACAATGTAACCTGTAATCTACATGAGCCATGAGAGGGGTCACCAAATTGTGGTGATGGGTGCCATGACTTACATTGTACCTGGTTTATACCACCTTACCAAAAAGCACTGTCCATTCATATAGTATGATCCCCACCATACCAAATTTGAAAATATAAACCATGACTATAGATACTGATGGCATTAGAAAAATATGTAAATGTACTTTTTGAGCTCCTACAAATGACAAATTACAACATCAAAAATGAAAATATAGAAGGATTAAAATGAATACAATCAAACTTTGCTGCTGTGGTGGTGGGGGGATGCTATGCTCAAGCTGTTATGAACAGGAATTTGTAAATAGCGCCCCCAGTGGCCAAACTATGTATTCTTTTATCTTTCTAGACTATGAAATGATACGTCAAGACATCAAAGTTGCATTATGTTTTCAAATAGAAAATAATATGGAATTTATACCCAGGTTGTTCTACATCGTTTCACTACAACACAGTATACATAATCATGGTTTTGCAGTGTTCAATTTAAAAGAATTTAAGATTGTTCTTACTTTTCCAAATATTCAACACATTATGCTTCAGAGATATACAAATTATTATATCATTCCGAAAATCTTTTCTTTATTCTGAATTTCAGCCAGAAAATACTTGTGATTGAAGCATTTTGTCACTACTTTGTCTTTTGATTTGGAGTGACAAAGATAAAATTCTTAGTTCACATAATTAATACCTCAGTGGTTAAAAGAAGACAAATATTGGGGCATGATATAAAATTACCACAACTAAGATGAGGTTGGTTGACTCTAACCACTTGTCTGTGGTAAAACTGAATTGGCATATCTTACACAATGTATAATTCAGGTCCGAGAACTTGACCATGCCATACAGGTATTTCATTCAGCTGTTCTACGATTTAAAATCACTTTTCATTATTTTTTTAAATAAAAAATAAAGCAAAACTATGATTTATGTGTTCTTTTCTTGCTTACCCACTGTGAATTAACTAAATAAAGAAAAGCTGAGGGTCCTCTTTTTCTTGCTGAATATTCACAACAAAATATATCTGCTTCCAACTCTGCCAATTTCAATAGATTACAGCGCCCTCTGTGATATAACCTGAACTTTACAACACTGTCCTGAGCTGTATATCCAAAATGATGCAAATCTTTGAATTTGCTTACAGAATATGTAACTAGGTCATAGCCATTGTATATCGACGAATTATGATCGTGACTATGGATGTTGTATCCGTTCACGTCGATCACAGCCGGCAGCCTGCCTGTATTTTACAATTTTTCCCATTTCAATAGCTTACCTGTTTCAGATGTCCATCAACAAGGAGATTTATTTTCATGTATCGTCTTTCCATGTTTCTCGAGGATCATACTTTGTCGTCAGTCACGCCTAGACGTTTCACACTGTCAGTGCGTTTTGAAATCCCTGGTAATCCAGCTTCTTCATACATCTAGGGCGCAGACATGTTTGTTAACTTTGACCTTTACAGAATTTGTAACTCTCGCGACATTTCGATATGTACGTCATTTGCGATATTTAAGATGGCGACGACCGACTCACTTGTTATCATATTTTATATCATTACGCTGATTATCAATAAAATGACAAATTAAATCAGTTGGCGAAAAAAATCGACTTTTTGCGTCAATAATGTCTTATTTACCTAAATCGGAAGCTGTGGTTGTAATAATATAAATTTTAAGGTTATATTTTGATGCTACATTCGAAGTTAGTCGGATGGATACAGAGAGAGCCATAGAGCAGGATGTAAACAATCTATGAGGAATCTTCTTGATAGATAGAGAATGCTGCGAATTCGAGGGAGATATCTTGCGATATTCGTAGCCTTGTTTAAATAATTCTGCGTCAACCCGAAAGTTAATCCAGTCTAGCAAGTTGTAATAGCCAATAAGTACTTCTTATATGAGTAGTTTTCCGAAATTTTACAGTTTTCTTCTGAATGTTTGCCGGTTGACCTAACGTTACAGCGCATCCACCGAGGCCGAGGGTGTTTCCAAATATAGCTGTGACTTTTTTTCGTCAGTTTCTCTTTTATCTGACACCCAGAAGTTCAGCGACAACATGAGTCTAAAGGCAAAATCGAACACCAAGATGCGCATTCGGGCCTTCCCAGTAAGTATCCGTTTCGTTTATGTCACGGTATTGTAAGATAACAACGTGCATGTAGTCCCGATATTGAAAAAAAAAACATTTCCCCACTTCTGTAACCTGTATATAAGTACATGCACTTTGTTGTTTTTATACATTAGCAATAACTTAGGAATTTCTCATTTTAGTACTACAATGACATTGCTTTTTCTAAAACCCAGTCGTTTGACAAAATAACGTATGCTTAAAATCTAAAAACAATTTCACATACATGATGTAGTATTCAGAGTTCAACAAAAAACAATAACAGTCTGCTGATAGTGGCAATATGATTCAAGTATTGTTTAAATACAGAATGTCACCATTAAGTTGTGTTGTTGTCCAAGCAAGGCACACCATAATAACAATACACCAGTGCTTCAATGATGATTATGAGATCATTGTCACACACAATACAAAAAAGAAAAGAATTCTAGTTTATGTGTTTAACATTAGCGCTTATCATAGGGTTATTTATAATGCGTACTAAAATTAGATTCTCATCATCACATCGTCCAACTTTCAGTTTGCCCACTTGTAGTATCAACTTCATGCAATCTCAACTCATCTCGCACTTACACCAGTATCAGCATTATGTGCCATACTGAACACAGAAAAGTGATATTTCCTTCGACGTTCCCCAATATTCTTGTGCTCATCGTGATTGTTGTGATCTTTGCAAAGCACAGTGATTTGACGGTCCTGATTTGACAAATATGATACTGGTGTTCTGTGAGTTAGATATGTATTTCATCTGGATTCTGATACCAATTCATAGCTGAAACAATGATGTAATATCTTTTTGATTACTAACTTGTACATTTAGCAGAGTGAGAACAGGAATGTTTTTAGGATTCAAAGAACTAATTCCCATATGAAAGAAACCCGAGTGTGAAAATATTGATAGGTAAAATGAAAGTTGAAACTACAAGTCAACACTCGTAATTGTCTAGGTATCAGTTGACAGAAAAGAAGTGATACAGTGAGATTATGTAGAATTAATTTTAATTGCATCTTTAATAAGATTTTCTCCAAACCCATGCTGTCAATTTTATTTGTTGATCTTGATTCTTACAGTTTCTTGTTTGTTGACATACATGTACATTGTAACAATGTTAGAGTTGTCCTCTCAGTCGTAGTCATAAAGACGCCTATTAAAGACACATGATTCCATTCCAGGTTCTAGCATTAGTACTATCTTATCTTAAAGGCCCATGATTCAGTACTAGGCTCAATCTTATTTTGGGACTGTAATGACATTTTTGACAAAAGCTAGTATACATGTAAATACACCCAAAGGCCCATGATTTAATACCGGGTTCTACATGTACATTGTAACATGTGCTTTCTTGCCAGTGGAACATAATGATTAGATACCGTACATTTATACATGTGTAGGGTCCTGGGTAATAATCTCTTGTTCAGTACCAAATCTTTCTGTAGGGCAGCCAGGCAATTATTTTAATCTTAATCCTAATCCAACATGGGTCTTAAGGCTGTTCCCATCACAATGTAGTCAGCATGTATACTGTATGTCATGTCTCATATCTAAGTATGAAAACTCTACATGTAGTTTACCTAAAGTATGACTAAGCTAGCGAACATTTTATAAAGGTAGTTTCATAAGTTTATACATCATGATCATACTAAATGTACATGTATCTCCTTGCTATACACAGTAATGCACTACTTTCAACAACAAGTGTCTTCATCTTCATCAGTGCAAGATAACAAAACATTAATAATTTCTTTCAATGTACGGTTGTACCCCCAGATAATTCTTGTTTCCTGAAAAAGAATGTTACCACCCACACATACAATGTACATTGTACATCATAATAGCAACAGCAATCATGTAATTTCACTATGAATGCATTAACAACAATGTACTGTACAATAACATGTAGGTGCAAGGGAGAATAAGTTGAACTTCTTGTTCTATTTTGACCCTTTACTAGCATACATATAAGATAAAATGCTATTACCTGTAACGAGAATTATGATGGTATGTCCCATGAGAAGTATTTGGAGAAGAAAATAGTAAATGATGAATTTTTTGTGGTCAAGAATTTTTATGGTTTGCCACCTTCTAACTAGAATTCTAGTCTGGGAAAAACCTCACGTTTGGAAATTATCTTCATACAAGTAATTAGAAAATTGCACCAACTGCTATCTTGTACTTCTAGTGGGAATTCTATCAGTTTGTCAACATAGCAGGAATGTATTTTATTAATTACCCACCATTGAAATGTTTCAATAGACCATGACTTCTGGAAACAGTGAGCCATAGAATAGTCAGGCAAATCATTCTTGTCATCCATTATACAGAATGAAATTTCAACCACGGCAGATGAGCTACCCATACATACATGTACATTTTGTATATGTACATGTACATGAAATCTCAGCTGCCGGAGATGAGCTACCCATACATATATGTGCAATGTATATTTGTATGTACATGAAAATTCAGCCATCGCAGATTTATTATTATTATTATTTTAATTTCTTAGAAAACGCACTACACATACGCCACAGTGCTAAGTACAGAAACTCTAAAAAGAATATGCAATATTTAAAAATACACAATGCAAGTGGTAGGGTAAAGAACACACAGTCCTGCGGTGAAATAAATGTACAGCAAAGCAAAAACGAATCAATGATAGTACATATAGCAGATGAGCTACACATGCATTTACATGTACATGTAAAATGGCAGGACTGGAATTTAACTGTTACACTTGGTAGTCAGATTTAGCTAAGTGAACTGTTCAGCTACAGTTTCCTATTGATACATTACATTGGTCTAACAGACTACATCATACATGTACATGTATGTTTGTATGTATCATTGTATGCCTTGGACTACTGCTAATTTCAGACCAAGAACTGGGTTCTCAGGGCTCCAATGTATATTTTAGATGTTATTGGAGATTCAACACCAATACATGTATCTTGTGTATATACACATGTACACAAAGTTTTCCTTTGAATAAAATCAGGGTTCAAAATTAGTAGTAGTTCAGGGCACATAGACTACTAAACATTGTATTTAGACTACCAAATTAGTAGTAGTCCAGGGTACATAGACTACTAAATATTGTATCTAGACTACCAAATTACATGTAGTACAGGGTACATAGACTACTAAACATTGTATCTAGACTACCAAATTAGCAGTAGTCCAGGGTACATAGACTACTAAATATTGTATCTAGACTACCAAATTAGCAGTAGTCCAGGGTACATACATGTAGACTACTAAATATTGTATCTAGACTACCAAATTACATGTAGCAGTAGTCCAGGGCACACAGACAACTAAACATTGTATCTGGACTACCAAATTAGTAGTAGTCCAGGGCACATAGACTACTAAACATTGTATCTAGACTACCAAATTAGCAGTAGTCCAGGGCACACAGACAACTAAACATTGTATCTAGACTACCAAATTACAGTAGCACTAGTCCAGGACACATACAAAAATGTAAACTACTAAGCATTGTATCTAGTCTACCAAATTAACAGTAGTCCAGGACACAGACAACTAAACATTGTATCTAGACTACCAAATTATCAGTAGTCCAGGGCACATAGACTACATTTGTACATGGACTAAACATTGTATCTAGACTAACAAATTAGCAGTAGTCCAGGGCAGTGCACACAGACAACTAAATATTTCATCTAGACTACTAAATTTATAAGGTAGTAGTGTGTTTCACCAATGAATAGAAATTGATTTTTTTTAAAAAACTGTTGCTAAAACAGTTCACATACATGTAGGAGGTATATTTGAGCCCTGAAAATGCACACTGTTTGACTTGGGATGGGATGGGGGGAAGTCATGATAATTTAGTAATACCATTGATATTTTGGCAGGTTATGTGACTTGATTACAGGCCACATACATGTATGGGGAGGGTCTTATAATTGTGATTTTGATATTACAATGGTACCGGTAACCAACCAAAAATTCTTTTTTCGTAAATGCCAAACTATCATAAACAAATACTTTGACCATCCAGAGTTTAAAATAGGTAACCTTTGCCCTTTTATTTTAAAGTGTAGTCATCTTTGGTTCACAACTTTGCTATACTGAAGATTGACAAAAATATATTGTATGGACATTGTTGATAGAAGGAGTAATTACTGTTCTTTTTCTTCAATAGATGACTATGGATGAGAAGTATGTGTCCAACATATGGGCACTGCTGAAAAATGCCATCCAAGAAATCCAGAAGAAGAATAACAGTGGTCTGAGCTTTGAAGAATTATACCGTAATGCATATACCATGGTGTTACATAAACATGGTGAACGTCTATACACTGGGTTGAGAGAGGTGGTTACAGAGCATTTAGTTGACAAGGTAAAACGAATGTGCGGACTCGTCATTGAATTTGTTGTGGTGTTCTGTGGTGTGGTACTGTGTTGTGCTGTTTTGTGTTGTGTTGTGTTGTGTTGTGCAACCAAAGGTTCAACACATATGACATACATGTACAATGTACATGTATTGGCTGTCTAGAAATGTCAAAATGTGTTCAAGAGCATGTCTAGTCACAGGATGACTATGTGTGTGTGTACACATGTATGTCTATCATCAGACAAATATTAGAAAGGGAAATTTGCATAATTTGATGAACTATGTTTTTTATCCAGTCTACTTGTATGTTGCCCACTCACAATGTTTTTTCTTCAGAATAAAAGAAATGAACTGTATGAATAAGAAATTCATTTTAATGTTTCGAAAATTTGTGTGGTTTGAATAATGAACAAAAATTAATACATCGTTGTGAAAGGGCAGTTTAGACTGGGTTACTTGTTGACCTCCATTGCACATTACGGTGTACATGCATGAGATTCAAATGCTTTATAAACATTTTCGACTGATTGGTTGGTTGATTGATTGATTGGTATTTCAGTTTTATAGCTGTACTGTTTTCTAATTTTCAACAGATCCGTGTAGACGTCTTAGAATCACTGAACAACAATTTCCTGCAGACACTAAACAGTGCATGGAATGACCACCAAACCTCCATGGTAATGATTAGAGATATTCTCATGTACATGGTGAGTATAGAGAAAGTCATCAAGTTCATAATAGCCAATTTAATAGATATTGGGGTCAAGCAGGGTCACCAGTAAGAATGTCTGCTATGTAGTGAAGTATATCTAGATACATATACTTGTCACCACATAAGGTTATCAACGTAAATGGCCACCATGAAAATATTTAATAAACTTGCATCTTTTATGTACCATATTTAATGGTTGGGTGTCAACTTTTTCGTTGTTTCGAACATTTGTCAGTACATATCATCAATGTTTCACCCAATTTCTGAATTTTTATCAAGTGATGATTTTGAAGGGATTAGTTTTCTCTGAAAGGGAAGCTGGCTGAAGTGTTGATTTTCTAATTTCACTTATTTACTACTGGAGGGTCAAACAATGTGTGTATGTCTTGTCTTTCACTGAGATTCAATTTTCTTGAAATGGAGAGATAATCAAAACTATCGGTAGTGAAAATGAAAGCCTCCATAAACATTTATGTGATTGTGAGATTGCATCATATCACCCGAAAGAATTCTTAACAACCTAGTAAAATCAAACTAGCCTGTACATTGTAGGTTGGAGTTTGTAATTTAACAAATTTATTTAGACCCAATATTTTTCTCTGTTCAACCAAGGAAAATATGGGGACCTAAGGGGTCTTTGTCAAGTATGAGTCAATAGACCAGTAGTGACAACCCTTAGGTCACGAATATTATCTGGCTGAATGAAGACAAATATTGGGGAATAATATAATTATACCAGCGCCAGTAATATCACAAAAATATTTGGGAAAGTAATAGCAATTTTGAAGGTTTTGACTCATATTTTGTAGTGACGTAGATGCACGTTGTATTGATGTAGAATAACTCAAGTAATTAATGAGGCAGATAAGTGACAAAATCGTTCAAATTGTGATACAAGCATGAAAATTTGTATGTGTGTACTCCATTGAATGCACTAATTATGAAAATAATGGTAGCCACTTGAAAATCCAATATGGTCGCCATTTTCCAAGATGGCTGCCAACTGAAACTGTTCAAATCAGGAATACTGGGGTTTATATATGTATTCTAGATTTTTTTGTTCTAAATGGCTTGTGCTTGTGTAAAAGTTAATGATTATATTACAAAAAAAAGACACTTATATGGTTGAAGAAATTTGTCTTTATGTTTTCATGTGATAGGATCTTAGAAGTCATACAATTTATGATTTGATTAATTTCCAGGACCGTGTGTATGTCCAACAAAACAATGTAGAAAATGTATACAACTTAGGATTGATTCTATATCGAGATCTGGTCGTCAGACATGGATGTATTCGGGATCATCTAAGACAAACTTTACTAGATATGGTTGCCAGAGAAAGAAGAGGTGAAGTTGTAGACAGGTAAGTTACTCAGACAAGTTTGACTCTGTAGTTATAGATACTGTGATCTTTCAGTTTAACACAGAGTGATGTTTTGTAATTTGTACTACTACTACTGTACATTCTGATGGTAATAATTCAGTTATGTAGACTATACATGTATACATGCATTTCCACATGTTTGTTGGAGCCTGTTGGGACTAGTCCCGAAGGTTACCCTTATAAATAAATAAATACATTGTATTTCATGTCGCCCTGATTCACCATCTTTTACCACCAAGTCTGGTATTTTTTACTCAAAGGGGAAAGGATGCCGTGTGGATTTTTGTCCTATTGATTGATAAAGGTAAAACTGGATGAAATGTGTTGGTCTCACTTGCATTCACGTACACTGTATAATTGCAGAGTTTGCATAAATTCAAATTCCATGAGTCATGTCCAGAATTGACGTAGCATTCAGAAATGACAGGGTACGAAATGTAGCCTGTAAGAAGCCTTTTGAGCCCACATACACACAGACAACATGCCTAGGTATGTAAAAGCAGTTGTTATCCATAAAAACAAATTTGACCTTGTCTTGTCTTGACACAGATATCAGTGGTAGTAATGATTACAATTCAAATCTAATACTAATTTCCATACTACTGTACTTACAGAGGGGCAGTAAAGAATGCATGTCAAATGTTGATGGTACTGGGTATTGATTCTAGAGCAGTGTATGAAGAAGACTTTGAGATACCATTCTTGGATCAGTCTGCAGAGTTCTACAGGGTAAGGTTTTACCAAATTATTACTAAAAGTAGAAAAATAACCTTGCTTTACTACTACACAAAATAGTTTAAATGCATTTATGGCTTCACCTTTGAAATTGGTGACTCAACACCTGCCTGTCCACAGGCAGTTGTCAGATTTAGTTGTCACATATGCCATTCGTAAATTACATGTACAGTGTAGAGAAAGGAAGTACATGTACATAATCCGAATCAATGCCGCTACATTGTGGATGTGTTATCGGAACATTCAATATAATTTCTGTCTTGCATCAATGATTTTCTTTGGCACTACATATATATTGTGGATGTACTATCAAAACACTCAAGTGGCTCATGAAATGACATTTCAATATGATTTATGTCTTGCATAATCATTTTGTTGCTGTCCCATCCCATTCCATGATACTCTACTGATTGGATTGGGTGTCAATGTGTTGTTTCCTATTTCAGCTTGAAAGTCAGAAGTTTTTAGCAGAAAATAGTGCATCAGTGTACATCAAGAAAGTAGAGGCAAGAATCAATGAAGAAGCAGAGAGGGCTACACATTACCTGGACAAATCAACTGAAGACCCTATTGTTAGGGTAAGTTGGTTACTTTATCTAGTACTGTGTAATCTTAGAGTTGTCTATGGTGCTGTACGCCATGCCAGTATAGCCAGTATGGCTCAGTATTAGGAACTGAAGGAATTTAGTTTTGAGTTGCAATGTGATTTTCACTGCAGATTTGGTCTTACACAGTTGCAGATACATGTACTTTGATTTGTATGGCATTTTTACTAGCATGATTGTATTTGGAACAGTGGTGAAGAGTGTAGGATACTGAGAATTATTTCACCTATTCACTTTTGTCAACAAAACCATCATGTATATTTAGCTACTGATTTGTTACAGATTGAAATAAATGATACCTCAGATGGCTGTAATGGATTCATCCAGAGAATGAAACAAAAAAAATGAGCCCTAAACAGGAAGGTCACTGAGAGGTCATTCATTCTATACAAAACAATAAGATTTTGTTTCAGATTACAGGATCTCAATGTGATACAAGGTGTGGGATTGTCTCTGACTTAATATCTACCTCTGTATTTTGCAGGTGTTGGAAGCAGAGTTGATATGTAAGCATATGAAAACAATTGTAGATGTAAGTATGATCATTTATTAGTGTGTGTTTATATTGTGTATTGTATGAGTCATACACTTTTAGGACTATGCTGTATGAGAATAGTTCTATGATGTGAAGAAACACAGTCTATCTGGGTATTGTAGGACCTTCCTATGCAGAGAATCATGATAGTGCTAGTAATTGCAATGAAAATTCGGTAACTTATATATTGTTTTGTTTGAACAATACCTAGTGTGATACATCTTCCTCCTCCCCACCCCCATTATTTGCATATTAATTCTTCCAAAATATGTGTGAAGTCAGCCCAGCACTGGTCAAGAATACCAGGCCCAGTGTTAACATTTAGCTGATGCAGTTGCTAATACATGATACTGAGGTGATAATGCCAGCCCAGTGTTAATAATACTGGGTAAGGCTGATACTACCCCAGTAGGAAATTACTGGTACATGAGGTGTTATACCTGTAGCGACCGGAAGGTGAAAGTTTCATATTTTCAGCTGTGAAACTCTCCACATTCTTTGAATATTAGGGTGTATATATTATAATTGATAACTTACACTGATTGGTTTTCATTTCAGATGGAAAATTCAGGTGTTGTTCATATGCTGAAGAACAATAAGACAGATGGTAAGTTAAAGTTATTATGGGTGGTTATAAAAAATGCTTTCATATTTAGACATTCAGCCCTTCCACAGCCATCAGTAGTTATGTACAGTGTGTCTGGTAATGATAAATCCCTAGCTAGTGTTTACTTGCATACAGACAAATCCCCCTTCAGAGAAAGTGGATTAAAAACGAATTTCTTTTTGTGCGTCAAAATGATGAAAACTTAATTTTTTCGGAAGTTACATGTACCTCATAGTATGGGATAGGGGAACACCAAATTTTGTTACATCAGTGGTGAGTCAAATTCAGTGATGTCTCAAATTGACTTTGAGTGCACACTGGTCTTGGAACACTCTGTAGTTTTCATGGGGGCTGACCTTAGTAAAAGTATATTTTGATTAGAGTGACTCACCAGAACAATTTTATTCTTGCATTCAATCAACAGATTTAGGTTGTATGTACAAGTTGTTCATCAGAGTCCAGGAAGGACTGAAGACAATGTGTGAATGTGTTAGTGGATATTTACGTGAACAGGGCAAAGCATTGGTCACTGAAGATGAGGGCAGTAAAAATGCTATACAGTATATACAGGTAGGTAAAGTTGGCAACGAAGGTGATGAAAATGAAATAAAGTGCATCATGCATTGCTGTGTACTAGCAGGGTAGATTAAAAGGATAGTAACTAGTTTGCATATTGATTTGTGTATAAGTGACATGGTAATTTGCATATTTGTTTGCATAGTCATCAGCATATAATATGCATGTCTTCAACATTAGCACATATTCCGACATGTATATTTTAACTCAAACACATAGATACTGGGATCATCCGTTTCTCTCCATGTGAAATATTATCATGATTTTGTCATTCAAAAGTTTGCTAAAGCTCAAGAATGGGAGAACAATTTTGATGCACAGTAGAAACCTGTCAAGTATGGACAGTGTTAGTACCTTGCTCTCTCTACAGTGTTAGTACCGTGGTCCTCTACAGTGTTAGTACCTTGCTCTCTCTACAGTGTTAGTACCGTGGTCTCTCTACAGTGTTAGTACTGTGCTCACTCTAGCTGTTAGTACCGTGATATCTCTACAGTGTTAGTACCATGATTTCTCTACAGTGTTAGTACCGTGATATCTCTACAGTGTTAGTACCATGATTTCTCTACAGTGTTAGTACCGCGATTTCTCTACAGTGTTAGTACCATGATTTCTCTACGGTGGGGAGAACACTGCGGTGAACATATTTGTAGTTGAATACCATTCATCATATTGTAATGAATACATTGTGCATCTAAATCCACTTTGGTGAGAACTACTGGCAAACCCACAAAAGACTATCTCTACAACTTTGTATATAATCAGAACAACTGGGGTGGAAAAATGTAATCATGTACAGTAACTGTGACTTCAACTGAAAACTTTAGAATATAAGATTCATTGATTTTAGGTGATCATGTTCAAAACAATCGCTATTGATTAAGTACCAAAGAATAGCAAATTTGTTTACATGTATGCTCTGAAAGTCAGTGACAACTTGACTGAAATAATTTCATGATATTGTGTGGTTACACGTACTAACGCTATCACCAGATCCCCTTTATCCATGCTTTATACAATTAGGATTTAGGTATGACTTTAAGTTATTGTTATTTTTGTGATTTACTTCACCCAGCTGTTATGCATCTGAAATGTTGGTGTAATTTTCCTTGTTTGTATGATTTATTACAGGATTTACTAGACTTGAAGGATAGGTTTGATCACTTCCTACATGAATCATTCAATGACGATAGACTGTTTAAACAGACCATATCAGGAGACTTCGAATATTTTCTTAATCTCAACAACAAGTCACCTGAATATCTCTCACTCTTCATTGATGACAAACTTAAGAAAGGTGTCAAAGGGGTAAGTAAGATGTATTCTGTCTTAAAAGATATTGTATTCAGTCAGCAGCAGTACAGGTTGTGTGTGTGTGTGTGTGTGTGGGGGGGGGGTGTAATATCTACATTGTATTTCAATAGACACTATCTCTCCAAAGTATTTTCCAGTTCAAAGAGGTCATATGAAAGACTGTGTTTCTTTGAAGACTTTAGAAACCATGGTAATGGAGGTTATGGGAATGATGTAAAAGTTGCATAGATATCCATATCTTGTGCCATGATTTTCATAGGGAATCCTGGTCAAATACCTGTGGAACGTAAATAGATTTTACATACTGACCACATTTTGCACAAGCAATGGAAATGTTAAGATCCTGTAGTCTGCAAGTCTTGCTATTTCCATAATAGCAGTGCTTTGTAAGTTACCTAACAAAAACCGACTTCACGACGATGGTGGTACAAATCTGATCACAGTGTCACATGAAACGGAATTTAGATACATGTACACACTAATGAAGTAAAGGGGCCTGAAGGACTTTCCATGTGATCTCACTAATCCTGTTTTACAATTCTACGTAAATATCTACAGATGTCAGAGCAAGAAGTTGAAGTTGTTCTGGACAAAGCAATGGTGCTGTTCAGATTCTTACAAGAAAAAGACGTGTTTGAGAGGTACTATAAACAGCATTTAGCAAAGAGGTTGCTACTCAACAAGAGTGTTTCAGACGACTCAGAAAAGAACATGATATCCAAACTCAAGGTGAGTGGATGAAATACATAGTATAGTCAAGTAGAGATCCATGAAATCTGACCAGGTAGACCAAAATGTGATAGGAAATGAGCCTGTCGTAAAAAAGAAGTGTTTATGATAGACTCAAAGCTAATTACATTACCGCAGTAATTCCACAGTTTGACTCATTTTAGCGTCTAAAATATTGCAGATGAATTGAGAATTTTGGATATTCGTAGGTAACTCTACATCAACAAAAAATAACAATTTTGATATTATAAACACTACTGTAACAATATATTCATGTGTACTGTCTCACTCAAAAATCTTTTCATTTTTCTATGAATTCAGACTGAATGTGGCTGTCAATTTACATCTAAACTGGAAGGAATGTTCAAAGACATGACAGTGTCCAATACCACCATGGAAGAATTCAAAAACTACATACAGACATCAGGGGTAAGTAGTCACTGTGTAAGATGTCTTACTTAGGATGCCTCACTTGGTGTACTGAAATCATGACTGACTGTACATAGGAAACGTATTTCATTGGGTGACAGCACTTTGCTCACAAGAGCTGCATCCAACTTTACTCACTATGAATCAGTTTTCTTCATGCAAAGATCTTTTCAACATCCTGAATAAATCTTCCAAAAAATATTAGTCTAAGAGCACATTACTTAGTACTTCGAGAGTTGATGAATATGCCATATTCTAATGACTCACCTTTGTCACAAGAGGGCACCCTCCATGCGGGAAAATTTAGAGCTGAATCATGACAGTACAGGAAATAAAATGTGGCTAATGACACAAAGTTTGAAGAATACTTTGACTTGCTGAGAATGCAACCAACTGGTGCTCTTAATATGAAGACATGGTGCGTTTTTCAAAGGAAGATATATTTTTAAACAATCATGGCTTGCATTTCTTGTCATGAAGATGCTCCAAACAGCACTCCTAGTGGTGAAACTATACTATCTTTTGTCTTTCTGATCACTGGTATTACATAGACACTATAATCATATCTTGTTTATCCACTTTACAGACATCACTTCATGGTGTTGATCTCAATGTAAGAGTCCTAACAACTGGATTTTGGCCTACACAGTCAGCAACTCCTAAATGTAATGTACCTACACAACCTAGGAATGCATTTGAAGCATTCAGAAAGTAAGTTGTAGTTTCTGGATTTCTTTCTTAGATGTCGCAATTACACCATGAAATCTATTCTGCCATGCACAAGGGTAAAGCTCTCACTCTGTACTACTGTATTTCAAGGGTAAAGCTCTCGCTCTGTACTAATGTATTTCTATAGATGCACCCCTTATCAGAATCTACTTAAAGGGGAATGCCACTCCTGGAAATAGAGACATGGGTTCTTGAGAGTTATTTCATGATTTTACATCACCAACAATTACTTTCAATTTCAGAGAAACATCAAGTTGATTTTGTGCCTTTATAGGGTATTTTTGCTGTTGACCATTGCATCATGGGAGTCAGCAGAAATAATATACTCATGGTTGCATGATGAATATTCATGACTTATAAGTGTTGATTTCCGTCACTGGCTTCAGTGTAAAACATCTCTCATTTTCTCTGAAATCACAAGTGATGTAAAAGCATGAAATAACTGGCCAAGACCCATAGTTTATGAAAATGTCTATTTCCTTGTGTGGAGTTCCCCTTTAAATGACCAGTTCAAATTAGGATTGAAGTTCAGGTGTGAAACCAGTTGTCTGGTAGAGCTATAGAAAAAGTTGGTCCAGAACAAAAGAATGGTCCTATGTAATCTGTATTTGATAAGATAATACTTATGTGAGAACCTGGAATTGGAACCCTGGTCTGTAATTTAATTCAACACCTGTGTGGCAGACCAGAGTACAGTTTAGAGAGATTCAGTTTTGTGTCAGGTAACACCCTCTCTCACTTTTCTAATGAATACTTGTCATAGTACAAAAGTTGAACACATGCAGTGTTAATACATACAACAGTATTTAGTGTTGGTAGCATGATGTTTGCTTATTATGTATATGTTTGACTGCCTTTGTTTTCAGGTTTTATCTTGGTAAACATAGTGGTCGTCAACTAACACTCCAGCCATCATTAGGATCTGCAGATCTCAACGCCACCTTCTATGCACCAAAGAAAGTAAGTAAAAAAAGTCACTACCAGTACATTGCTCTATGTGCTACATCTGTTTGTAGCATTCACATTAAGTATGAAAGTATACTTTTTCAATTGGTTTATTTACAAGCACAGCATGTGACCTTTCGAATGTGGTCAATTAGCAAATGAAACAGTATACTCTTACACTTGATATGGATGCTATAAACACTTGCGGTACATACAGAAAATGCTTTACTTGGTGTTACAGGTTATACAGTTGGACAGCAAAGGGCATGTTTTGAATGAGGAAAAGGGTATAAATACCTACAAAATGCAAACAAACAAAAAAGATTGCGTCCTTCACATGGTCAAAAGGGATAAAGCATCCATACATTAATATAATAGAAAGAAGACAGAAACACAATGAAGCTAATCCATGCATTTCTACAGTGAATCTTCGCAGTAGTCACCTGGAATGACTTTACAGCACATTTATACTTAATATTATGTTATTTAAATTGTACAGCAGGATAGCGGTTCATCAACACCACAAGTCAGAAAACATATTCTACAGGTGTCCACGTATCAGATGGTCATCTTGATGTTATTCAATACAAGGGAACTATGTTCATATGAGGTCAGTAAATTATATAATGTATTCTTAAACAACTCTAGTATATAATCAGACTAACATCATTATGTTCACTACTAGGGTAGGAAAAACGTGCCTGGTTGTTTCTTCACTGTGGTCCTCATCAAGAAAAATTGCTGTAAATATTCCATATCCATATAAAAAAACAAAGACAGTTGATGATGTCAAATCTGCCCTCACCAGCTGTGTGTTCATAATCCTTGGTGCATTTTTGTACAGTAGTACTAGTGGAGAATTACATTAGTGTGTTCATTTGTCAAAATGCAGTGTTTGATTTTAAAGTGGCCATATGGATGAGAATTTGGTATTTATTTTGGATTTTTATTTGATAAAACAGCTTCACCATGTTTTTCTAATTGAAAAAATAATGCGAAAGAACATATACCAAGTCCATGTTCAAAATTCAATACATTGCAAAAAGATGCAAAAAGTGTAAAAAGTTTGTTATTGTACGTACAATAACAAACATTTTACACATTGTTTAATGTTTTGCCGTTTATTGAGATGTGAACATGGACTCGGCATATGTTATTTCACAATATTTTTTCAAGTAGAAAAACATAGTGAAACTGTTTTATCAAATAAAAATCCAAAATAAATACCAAATTCTCATCCATATGGCCACTTTAAAAATGTGCTTCTAAGTAGAAAGAAATTTAGTTCAAGACATACTATTTCAGAATTGAACATTGAACCAAAACTTATGTGTAATAGATACCAATATATTGATAACTTCATTTGTCAAAATGTAAAGATATAATTTCAAGGATATACTTCCAAACAAAAGAGAAGTCTATTTGAAGAATTATATTTCAAATTTGAACATTGGACCAAAATTTATCTGTGCTAGTTACTATATACATGTATCTTGTCAATATATAACATTTGATTCTGTCTTTCCACTACGCTAACTCTCACTGTTGGCAAATAGTCATCAGAATTGTAATTTACTCAATCTCTGTGTTTTCATACTTAATACAGGAAATAGCACAGGAGACTGATATCCCATCAAGAGATCTTATCAGAGCACTTCAATCATTAGCCTGTGGTAAACCAACGCAAAGAGTCTTGTCAAAGGAACCAAAGTCTAAAGAAATAGGCAAGTTACTCACTCAAACAACACACACACACACACACACACACACACACACACACTCACTCACAGAGTGCACACACACACACACACACTCACACACACACACTCACTCACAGAGCACACACAAACTACACACACACACTCACTCACAAACAGAGCACACACACACACACTTACAAACAGAGCACACACACACACAAACAGCACACACACAAATCTTTGTTTTCAAAATCCACAACCACCAATGTATACATCATTTATTAGAATGTTAAGTTTGTCCTGTTAAAAATAAAAAGTCACAATATTTTGATGACAGCTGCTAAACTTCATGTGTAATTCTTAGATACATGTACTTAAAAATTTTGCTTTTACATGATAACGATTTTATTTTGTAACCCATTCCTGCTCATTGATGTAAGATTCAACAAATTTTTTATCCTGTTAGATAATCTTTTTGTATACATTCTATTGTTTTAGTGACTCTGTTGCCAATCTACATGTAGCATGTTACTACAACTCTGTAAAGATTCCATGAAAAGGGATATATCATTTGTGTGCTGTGTAGGTGTGGACAGCTGTATGTAGTCCACCAAATAACGGTCTTTCCATCACCTCTCACCAAACAATTCTTGTTCCTCTTACAGAACCCAATGATGCGTTTACTGTAAATGATCATTTCACATCAAAGTTACATCGAGTGAAGATTCAGACTGGTAAGTCATCTCTCTAATTCAAAAAGAAACAAGACCTTGTCAAAAAAACAAAATGTTTCAGTAGGTGTGCAGAACACAGTTACTATAGCGGTGTTAACCTTGTATCTGTATTGTACTAGTCAAGTTTCATTGAGAAGGCTTTAGAGTACCAGTATATTGTGATTGTTTTGTGAATATAGCACAGACTTCAACAGAATAAGTTGTTTATATAGTGCCTTTCCATAACTGAAATAACATTCAAAGTACTCTACATAATGTACCAGTGATTACTTGCACCAGTGTGTACGTATACTAGTGGTATTTGCAATGTTGTGCAATATTGAAAACATTGTTGCATACATGTATATGCAAATGATGGCATGATCGTTCCTTGTACATGAAAGTATGTGACCATGCTACATTTTGTATGTCTAAGCTTGTGTGTGGGCACTCAAGTATTTGTAATCATGCTTGCAATGTTTTCTACTGCACTTTCACTCACTATGCTCGTGAAAGTACGGCCACAGAGAACACTGCAAGTACTCATGCAAATACCCGAGTACACCACACTTGGACTCGCAAGTCATGGGATTGTGTCATAATTCTTTCTTCCACAAAGCACAGATTAATCATTCACCATACAATCGCTACTTTACCAGGTCCCCATATATACTGTACTGATGAGTTGATTAGGGCAGTCCGATGTTACGATTCAGGGGAAATAATGTAAACATCTTCCACAAGAAGATGTCTGCAATTCTTAAGGCATTACATGGATGTGAAATAAAACAAGATTTTTTTATGTAAATTTGTATCAAACACAGTGGCTGCCAAAGGAGAATCAGAACCTGAAAGGAAAGAAACGAGAAGCAGAGTGGATGAAGACAGAAAACATGAAATTGAGGCTGCCATAGTCCGTATTATGAAATCACGAAAGAGAAGATCACATAACCTCTTAGTTGCTGAGGTAAATCTAAGAAACTTCTACTGTTGTCTTTGAAAGTCTTTTACATATAGGCTTAGAAAATTACAGTGGACCCTCGATAAGTGGATGATATTTGATCTGTCATCTGTCAAATTGCAAAAACCTATTTATCAAGATGATTGACAATAGCTTATCACGGTTGTATCAACATGTTGTGACAATAGTTTTAGTGTATGTCTATCTTTAATAATAAACCAAGGCTCAACTACCAGAGTAATATTTTGATCATGTTGAACTTACAGAAAGTGCGGTTTGTCTTTCAGGTGACAGAGCAGCTGAAATCGCGATTCTTACCTAGTCCTGTAGTTATCAAGAAAAGAATAGAGAACTTGATAGAAAGAGAATACTTAGCCAGGACACCTGAAGACAGGTAAAATGTTTACTCAAATCATTCTGTTAATCCGCTTTCTCCCTAGGGAGAATTTGTTTGTACACAACTAAGTACAAGTTGGGAGAAAGAGGATTAATTTTGACACACTCAGTGTAATGGTTTCAAACCCAACTATGTATCATACCGTTAAAACAACTTGACATAACAAACTGATATTCATGTTTAGATAAAATATGAGCCGCAAGTTCTCACTGATCAAAACAGAGAGAACACAAAAAATTGCAAAGTGATAATACTGCATCGTATGTCCTGAGTAAAGTACCAAAATACAGATTGAAGTAATGTTGTGTGGTGCTGAACAAAAGGCAATGGTCAAGGAGAACACCACTCTAGAAAATAGATGTATTGTCATAAACTTTTGGTTCTGGAGAAATTTAAAATTCACACTACCATGATGTATAGGGAGTATGAGTAACTCACAGATCCAGACACACATCCACACTGCTGTCCTTGGTGGCATTTATCATCAGTAAAAAACTACACACATCCACATACACACACACTGCTGGCCCTGGTGGCATTTATTCCCACAAAAAAATGTACACCTCCACATATACACACCACTGTCCCTGGTGGCATTTATCATCAGAAAAAAACTACACACCTCCACATACCAGTACACACACCACTGTCCCCGATGGCATTTATCTTCAGTAAAAAAGTGCACACATCCACATACACACACTGCTCTCCCTGACAGCAATTATCTTCAGTAAAAAAAAACTTCACCTAATATTTTTCCATATTTGTTTTTCACCCATACAGGAAAGTCTACACATACGTAGCATAGGAGCCTCAGTCATCCAAGATGTCTCCTGTCTCTCAACAAAAAAACTTAACATACATGTACTGTGTGTTGCCACATACAAAAACTTCCCACGGAAATTGGACATGTCGTAGGTCTAAAAGCAAGATAATAGTCGACTGAATGGTCTCACTACAGAATAGTTTAGAAAGATATTCTGTGATTATTTTTTTTCCTTTTCTTTATCTTTTCTGCGCGAATGGGTGTAATTTGCAGCCACAGTGCCTCTCTCTCTCTCTTCAAAATTAAAAACTGGTTACTTCATTTTTATCAGTTTAAACCGAAATTATCAACTCTTAATTGAATGCTTGGGCATCTATACAGACTTGAAAAGTTTGCAGACTTAAAATGAGGGCGGCAGAGGCAAGAACTATTTTCTTAAATATGGAAGTTAAATAAAAAGGCAACAGCAAAAAAAAAAAACTCTACAAATATAGTTCCAACCTTGTACATACAGAGGATACCAGAATGAGGAAGTTAGCGATAATAACTACCAGAACAAAACATAAATACATTGTATAATGACAAGTGTGTTCAAAGACACTTTATAGCTTTTTTTGCTCTTCAAATACCCTATTACAGGCTGTTTTTTTTGCAATCACTGTAAGAAAAACAAACTTTGAAACAAATAAATTGTTTAATGTAATATGAAAGTGTGTTTTATTTCAACGACAGAAAACAAACTAACTTAAAAAGTACACATAGTACTATGGAAATCAAGCTATCAGCAAACAGATTGACACAAACTAAAACTATTGCTGTTGAATTTTATGGGATACAGAAATGGGTGATAGTGTTGCCTTGGTTATGTTGATTAGTTAACAGTAGTTTTAGTTTGTGTCTATCATAGTTTGCTGATACTTTGATTTCCACAGTAGTAGTAATTTAAAAAAAATACTGCAAGTTGAGTGTGATGTGTTCTGGACAACAATTTGTTATAGTGTGTCTTGAGGGATGTTTTGTAGTTGAGGTCAAGATAGCTCTAAATACATGGTCCGCATTTCTTCTAGTACCAAGTCAGACTATGTATATAGCAAATGTACACCACTACAGACTAATATGCAAATTGAACTAGCTTCTTGTATTTCATCATATTTTGAGTGAGCCCATAAAACGAGGCATAGTTCCTCCATGTGTGTATGAACGAGGTAATGACGAGACCTGACTCTATCCAGATCTGTCATCTCCATTACTAGCAGTATACACATACATGCCCTAAATGCCAATCAATAGACCATCTGAAGGATTTTTTTTTTTCAAAATATAACAATTGATGCACTAGTAACAAGATATGGTGACAAGACTTGGACAGCTCAATAGCTTGTCAATGCACACTCACGATTGTGTGTAAATAGTAATTTAGAACAGTATTCTGTGTTTTGGTAAACAGTGCTGTCACACCATACCCTGATATTTCTGTATACTAGTATTTAAAATGACTTTCCATAATTCTACCACTGAAATGTTGTGCAGAACACAACAATCTCTACTTTCTGTAATAATAGTATCAATCTACAAAATACATATCTGAATACAGTACTACACTGCATATATAAATTAGAATGACAAGGGGTTATAAAAGTCATGTGGGCTTGGCAGACTACAGGAAAAGAATCACAGCTGTACACAGTATCTTGGCTGAGCCTTAGTTAAGTTGATGGTCAATCTACACTATAAATATCTCAACAATGGTTTCTTGAGTATTTTGTGTTAGATTAATTGATACCTAAATTATCTGAGATGCCAAGTCTCAATTGCCCAGATTCACCACTGGTGGCTCACTCCTGGCCAACCACAGCAGCTGGGGAGTCTCAATCATCCATACTACTCACCACTGGTGGATCACTCCTTCTGGGGCGTGTTCGATTTGCACAACCATAATCATGATTTATCAATCACAATCATGACTTTGCGTTTGATAAATACCAATCACAATCATGATTGGTAATCATAGTAATCATGCCCCGAACCATGATTGCCGTGATTACCTGATAGCGGACAACGGTAATCATAGGGGGATCGCGCGCCAGTGGCTGACGGCAAGTTAGAAATGACGGAAAACATTATGTAAATAAGTTGTGTTCGATCAGATTGGTAATTTGTTATCATTGTAATCATTTTGACGATGTAAAATCATATAATTTATCGGTAATGTGCGAAACGTTTAAAAATGTTTACATGTAAGTAATCATGATCGTGATTGAGCGTTTTGTTTAAAACCTCGTTTCAAGAAATGACGCAGATTAATCACAATCATGTTTGGGCAAATCGAATGCGCCCCTGGCCAACCACAGTAGAGTCTGAGGAGTCTCAGTCACCAATACTCACCACTGGTGGCTCACTCCTTCTGGCCAACCATAGTAGAGCCTGGGGAATGCTTCATAAGTGATCAAACTCCTACATGTGCTTGCATATCCACTGTAATATATATCTTGGTGTGAAACAGGATAAGGTTTTGAGCCTGTTAAGTTGTACATTGCAAAGTTCTTCACAAACACCTGCACATCGAAGTCATGCATGACACACACTTTGAAAACAGAAATTACATTGCAAACCATGATTGTCATAACTATAGATTGTAAATATCCTGTACAGGAAATATGGTACTCTCTGATTCTGACCTACTCAGCTACAAATGTTACCATCATAATAAACTTTTGAACAAAATAACACTATCATAATCTACATCAAGGAATAAACTAAGTCTGTATCAAAAAACAAACAATATAGAAAACATTTCAAGGCAACAAAGATAAACGATGCTAAAAATCTACAGCACAAAAAAAATTAGATAAATCTGTAAACTTATAAAATTTACTCTGCATCCTACAAGTTTTAGGGGAGAATCCAGTCATTTTAATCTCTCTCTGCAGCGAGTTCAACTTCTTCTCGATGTCCTCTACTAGCCATGTGTGCACCATAAGGTTTTGGTCCGTTGAAATTCTTCTCACATACTTCACAGTAATACTTATTGACAGCCTTGGCAAGCTTGTCAGTGGTACTGTATGCTGACCTGTATGGTACCCATGTACCTGTCAACAAAATTATTTTATATATATGATGTGTGTATTTCAACAACATTTGTCAAACGTGGTAAATTAAGTAGGTGAAATATACTGGATTCCGACAATTTACTGAGGTTTATTATTGCCTGCGAAAGGAATGGTGCTGAAGATCAAAATATCGATGATACCATGACCACATCATCACCAATATTATGGGCATATCATGTATATTTGCCTGGGAGCTGGCAACAAATCTTGGTATTGTCCTTACCTACCATCATGATGCGTTGAATCTCTAGCCTAACACATCAAAGATCAGCTTAGATGTGTTGCCGAAAATGTCTCCATTTCATAAAGTTCAATACTACTAAAATATACAGATCGCATAGTTTTGTTAGACTGATAACAGCACTGCTTGCAATCGTCTTTTAACATTTACAGTCTGTTTGTAAAAAAACATTGTCCTACTGTGGTGCTGCTCATGCTCCATGCTGTTTACATGTAAACATCGACAGTTGGGGCACTTGGGAACAACGATTTGTTATGCTTAGAATACACATGATACAGTCATTCGAATGATGTCATGTGGCAGCATTAGAACAGGTACCATAGCAACATCAAAATAGTCTGTGTCCACTAAACCAAGCAATATAGAAGTTGAATTATAATTAACATTAGTTCATACCTTTTGGTGGTGCTCCAAATACATTATTACCCTTCTCCTCTACAGGATCAGCTACAGATTCTGTTTTATTTTGTAACCATGGTAATGCCGTAAGCTTGTCTTCAAGAACCTAAGTCAGAAGTTGAGAGAGAAAACAAACACTGTATTACATGTATATATAGATAGCCAATACTCTTAGTATGTCTTACTCTGTGTAGTCTAGTTCCAAACAGGGACAGTGTATTATGTATTAAAAACTTCTTCACTTTCCCAGTCTAGTCAAGGCCCTGATGAAAGGTATTAATTGTGGTTCTACCCCATAGTGAGCGAAGCGTGAGCGCCGCATGTCAGTAATAATCCATTACAAATTGACAGGCTGTCGTCAAACATTTTAGACCTTTCTCATGTCTCTAGGACTGATATTCTAATGTCCTACCAGGACTCCACCACCAGTCTGTTTAAACTAAAATCATATGGGGACATGATGACATCATCATGTTTATAGGACACAGTAGGGGGAACACAGATATCTGTGCTCGAACAACAGCCTTGACTAGACTGGGAAAGTGATGAAGTTTTTAATACGTAATACACTGTCCCTGTTTGGAACTAGACTATACTCTGTGAGAAACATAAAATATCACAATGTGTCTGTCGGTAAATTAGATTGGACAGTGTTCTTCTTAGAACATGAAATGGCTACCAGTAGTATAATATGTCCTGTTTAACAAATTTAAAGTGGCCATATGGAAGAGAATTTGGTATTTATTTTGGATATTTATTTGATAAAACAGCTTCACCATTTTTTTCTACTTGAAAAAATAATGCAAAAGAACATATACCAAGTCCATGTTCATAACTCAATACATTGCAAAAAGATGCACAAAGTGTAAAAAGTTTGTTATTGTACGTACAATAACAAACATTTTACACATAGTTTAATGTTTGCCGTTTATTGAGATGTGAACATGGACTTGGTATATGTTATTTCACATTATTTTTTCAAGTAGGAAAACATGATGAAGCTGTTTTATCAAATAAAAATCCAAAATAAATACCAAATTCTCATCCATATGGCCACTTTAAAGTACCCTCCCACTCATTCCTAATGGTTTAGGTCTAGACAATGTTGGCATCTAGACTACCAACAGCAACACGACAATCTTGATTTTTTTCTTCCCTCTACGTACTGACAACTATAATAAAATTTCCCAATGTAATTGTCCACTCACAGGCAGTACACCCTTCCATATCATAAGTAATAGGTAACAGACCCACAAATTAACATATGCAAATGAACCTTGCACTCTCGCATCAAACTGTTTCAAGGTACTGCAACATCTGACATATAAAAGTAATTTACTATTACATGATTAGTGTTAAGCAGGAATTCAATTCGAACTGAAAATTTCTAGTCACAGAGGCAACAATTCAGGGGAAGTGAATCTCATATTTTCACCATCATCTCATCAGCATTATCAGGGGCGTATTACAATGGGTTGTTATCACGTCTCAGAACAGACAAATGAAATGAAAGAGAAAGAGCTGAGATCTTGATGCCACATCTCAATTTTGGTTGGGCTTTGGAAGTTTCTATGGTAAATACTTCCTTTCAGTCTACGTCTATACAGTTGGTCCTATGTCTGGATGGCGGCATGGAGATCCCAGCTGTTTCCCTCAAGCTCATTTTATATGTCCCCTCGCTGACAGTAAGTAGATTTTTTTCAGTTGTAATTATGAACCCGAGTCCTCATGAATTCAAATTCCTGTCTTGTGAAACACATTCTGACTGTTTCTGTACCTTCATATAACTGGCTGGTACGTATCCCTGGTTACCGTCTTCATCTTGCACATTCCACCAATGTTCATTTGTTGGGTGTTTGTTTACTAGTGTGAGATGCTGACCAAGTTTCACAGTCAATTCTTTGAAGCCTCCAGGTTCATCAGGATTGGCTTTGTAGTTGTATTTCGACAGCAATTTGACCACCTTTCTTTCTGAAATGAAAAGAAAATGGTGAACCATGAAAAAACTCTGTGAATGAAGTGGCAAATGACAAGTGCTATGTGATAAATTGTTAACTTTGTCGGTATGTGGTCTACCTAGATTTTCAATAGATTACCCCTACTCCACGACGACATGGGCAGGGAATGTCTTCCAATTATAAAACCAACACATAGCCTCTAGACTGACTGACCACCAAGAGGTGTCAGCAGAATAACATGCTCTCACTTGTGAGAATTCATTCATACATTTATTCATTCATTCATTCATTAATCAATTAATTAATGAAAGTTAATTTTGTTGTGTGGTAGTGTTTTTAATCTAGAATCTATGGTATGCATTCCATTTCTACACAGTTACGATGGACAACATTGAAACTGGTTTCTGTATCTGTATCTGTATCATTGACGTACAAGCACCAATACTGGTTGTCGCATATGTAGTCAAGGGTCACATGTGGGGCAACACAATCAAAGTACTAAGGGGCCCTAGTATTGATAGCATTCAGTGCAGTTTTGAAGGCTTGTGTGTTGGGTGAACAGTGAACTTCTTGAGGTAGTGAGTTCCATAGTGGTAGTGTTTTGGGATATAATGAATGTCGATATCAGTCTTTATTTGTGGTTATCACGTTGTATTTATGAATGCCTGATTGCCTGGTCTGTACTGAACGTGAGATATTTGATGATTGAAAGTATTCATTAATGTTGTTTGGTGTGAATCCATGAGTCTCTTTATATATTGTCATTAAGTGTGCATTAGTGCGTCGATCCTGAAGTGATTCCCATTTGAGTTTGTTCAATATAGCAGTGATACTTGATTCCCTCCTGTCGTCTCCAACAGCAAAACGAGCAGCACGATGTTGTATTCTTTCAATTTTACTACTATCTGACTTATGCTGGGGTCCCAAATAGCGAGCAATATTCCAGTCGAGATCTGACCAACGATTTGTAGGCTATGGCTTTGGTATGTGTATCACAATGATAGATGTTTCTCTTCAGGAGACTGGGCACATTATTAGCCTTAGTGGTGATGTTATTGATATGAGTAGACCATTTCAGACCACTAAAAGTTCTACTCCTATGTACAGGTGATGGGTTACTTCCTGTAAAGACTGTGTTATCCATATGGTATTTTGTCTTGTTAGGTTCCTTTTATGGGTAAAGCACATACTAACAAATTTGAATGCAATGAAAGACATTTGCCAGTTTTTTTTCCCATTGGACAAGAGTGTTGAGGTCATTTTGAAGTGTGTCTGTATCAGCTTGAGTAGATATTTCTTTGTGAATTGTATAGAATGCAATCATCAGTGAAAAGTCTAACTTTAGAAGAGATGTTGGAAAGTTTATACATGTGTCAAGTGTTAGGTTAGTAACTACATAATGTTACAGCACACATGATATAGTCTAGTATTTCAACCTTTCATTCTAACCACCGATTTCTTACTTGTTTGTGTTCTAACAAATTAATTTGATTTGTGTCAATATCCGAAGCAGTACGGACTACACAGATTTCCTTTTGTTTTGTAACACCCCTCCCACCCCCAACACACACACACACACATGCATACACACTACACAAACGCTCTAAATCATATGCACCCTTTAATGAAGACATTACTCGTACACTATAGTATCCCAATATGTTATTTTTAGTTTGTGACACTTGGCGAGTCTGAAAACCACGTGGTAATATGACAACACTACTGCCGGTGGCTGACACACAAAGTCAGACAACTGACAATCACATCATAATAGTATTTACCTGACGACTTTGTGCCAGTTTTCTTGTCTTCGTCCTTGCCTTGAGTTGGGCAATCCTTTGCGGCAACAGCGAGGCCATTTGCGAGTTGACTCACAACTTCTGACACGCTGTCAGTGCATGTATGGCCATTTCCTGTGTCCGAGTTCACCGTGTTCTGTTCAGTTGGAAGTTTACCGTGGCCGTGGTCAGAATTTATAATAGTCCTCGTTCCTGGTCTTCTTGCTGGTTCAAACGAACTCTTATTGAAATAACCCCTTCCTCTTCCCCTACCGATCATTTTAAAATAATTTTGGGGTACTGTTTCCGTCATTTCTTCGGACCTTTACACACAACACTGCAGCAGGCACTTCGACGATTCTCATAGACCGGAAACGCAGATTTGTGCAGTGACAATGTTTGAAGGGCGCCACACCACATAGAAAGTACAGTCACCTTTTGTTTTTAATTATTTCCGCTGGCGTCTTCTGCAGGAAACATGATATATAAGATTTGGATAAACACAAATAAATGAAATGTGTCACTATTCAATATCGTTTATTTCCCTATTTTTTATTTCCTTAGATATCGACAGATGCATAGTTCCGGGATGAGTTAGTGCAATGCAAGAATAGTACTATATGTATTCTGTTCCACTTATGGGTATGCAAGCCAATAAAGGGAGGAGGTGAGGTTTTTTATACCCCTCTTTTTAACAGCTTGTGTGTTCATTTTGACATGGGTGATGAATGCATAGACCCTCATGTAAATAAACGTCGGAAATGTTACGAATATTGAATAAAGCATGGATGTATAATACATCCATGGACAGAGTAACATCATAATAACCTTGGACTTGACTTTGGCCACGCCTGTGATTATTAATTAATGAGATGACGTCAATAGTATAGGCTTCTGCGCCATTTGCAATGTCATCTTGTACTTGTGTATCACATTCCAGTCGAACGACCTCGATTTGCAGTGTTTCTACGATGCTACACTTGTATTAATCAAAACGACAATTAGAATAACTGAAGACTCGTTTTATCCACTGCTTGGTGTTATTTTTATTGCATGACACGCCGGGAAATCTTCTGCAAGTCAAATATGTTACGCTGTATTTCAAAAATCGGCATTTTCTCCGTTTACATTTCCAAGCCCCAGACTAAGTTCTAAAGTCTCGAAGTCGACAGTACTTCCTCGCAATCATCTGAAATTTTCGCTGGTGCTTTCTTAGGTATTGTTCTTACAAAGTGTGACTCAGAATTTGTAATTTTGCTCTATTACGTGTGAAATTGATGATTAAGTGAGAAAACTCTGTCAATAAGCGTCCCATTATAATTCGTCAACTTTCGAGGCATGTTGTAAAAGAACGACAGATGGCAGAAAAAAAGTGAGACACGCTTTTGTTATGTGTGAAGTGAACATTCTAAAACACCAAAGAAATGGAAAATCGGGTGACAAGTGGTCTCTTCCGAGGCATTTATATTGGCGCCTTGAGATAATCAAGATACCTCTATTCATACCTTAAGCAAACTCTCACTTTCAGTCAAAGACAATAGAAAATACAATAGCATTTAAGAGGAGAGAAAAACCTTTCAGAAAATATATGGGTTGATGGTGTAAACTTTATTCATTGTCGGGAAACAATAACTTGAAAATATGTCACCCTTAAAATCTTCCCTTTGTGCATCTCCACATCTTCCCTTGTTTTCAAATTGTTTCTCTTTATAACCTTTCACTCATGTTGTTAGTCCTTATTTGTCTACGCCTGGAGCTCTTCGGAGAACAGTCGCATTGACTGTAAATTCGCTTTATTATTAGTATACTGTCTTATAATCTCTCTCTCTCTCCCTCCCTCCCCCCCCTCTCTCTCTCTCTCGAATTGTGGCAATGAAGAAGTAACGAAAAGCTAAATGAAAAAGACATACAAGAGGGTGTGTGTGTGAGTGTCATGCTGTATCTAGAAAACTGTTGCCTCTAAAATGATATAATGAAACGGTCTAATAAAGACTTTCACAGGCATTCTGTATCATGACACCTTTGTCCATAAAACACTGAGAATATAATTGACCAGAACTTTGACCTCTAAACCATAAATCAGTACCGAGCTAATTATGCTTTATAGAGAGCGAAAGCTCGTCAGAACTTTTGGAAACCCTTTGAGTTGAGGTTTGTTGAGACCATCCAGTTTTCATTTTTACTTTGCACTAGAGAAGTATGTATACTAAGTATATAAGAGATTGTATGTTTTATCATGGAAAGAGCAAATGTTCACCATTCAGCAAAGGAATAACGAAATGGAAAGATATTTAGAGAGTATATAACAATAATAACAGAGTATAAGTTGATAAACTATGTAAAGCAAAGACCAGATTAATTGAATGTTTAGAAGAAATAGTTTATTTTAATTTCAACTAACTTGATACAAACCTGGCTGTAATACACAACATTACACCTGGCTGTAATACACAATATATCAGATCATGAACAATTTGAATATAATTGATTTTTTCATCTTTTAATTGATAAGCGTTGAAAATTCTGTATCTCTTTTTTCTTATAACTCTTTGGTATTTTGGTGCTGTTTACTCAAACAGAATCAATCGAAATGTTGTGTTTGAAATGTAAGTCATTAATTACTATCAGTTTAATAAATTCTATAGATTTTATACTGAAGATATTGATGGTAGATGTCAGAATGTGCTTTGACAACAAGAACGTCAAGTTCGATTGAAGATTCTTTTGCCACTTTGATATATTCAATTAAAAGTTTAGAAACTTACACATATAAAGAAATTGTAAATGTAGAGTTTAGTATTGATACATAATGGGGTGAATAATTGCACTCCTAATTATATTAGTTTATATAATATAACACAATATGTTACGAAAACAAATTGTATAATAAAAAATGAGTCAGAATAACAAAGAGGGGCATAAGGCAACAATTCTGATGAAATCCGAAATTGATAATCATACACAGGTAATTAATTAAGGCCCAAGTTAGCTATGAGTCACATTTGCATACTTACTTCTTAAATTTATCTATAGTATATTTTAATAAACTTATTATACATGTCTACACATATTTGTTTTGGTTATAATGCCAGAAATGGAATGATTAAAAATTGATATTATATGTATGTATGTATGTATGTGTGTGTGTGTGTGTGTGTGTGTGTGTGTGTGTGTGTGTGTGTGTGTGTGTGTGCATGTACTTGTACAGTTTCTGGTCTTTTAAAAAAAAAATACATTGTTAATAATCGCGGAAAACTTTATATAAATAAGGAAGAATAAAAGGATAAGAAAGTATACGAGAGACATGTGGCAAACTCAACGCTTAGTTCGCTCGCGACAGCTGACGCGCTGCTTGCCGGCCATGCTCGAGCTCAAACGTATTCCTTGCTTTATATGAACTTTTTCTGCGATTATTAAAAATGTTGTTGTTTTTTTAAAAGACAAGAAAGTGTACAAGTACATACATATAATATTTTTTAACCATTTCTGGAGTTTATTAACATATACTACAAATAAAGAAGTAAGTATGTAAATGTGGCTCATAGCTAACTTGGGCCTTTATTACCTGTATAGCATTATCATTTTCGGATTTCACCAGGGGCACATTCGATTTGCCAAAACATGATTGTGATTGGTAAATCATGATTATGATTGTGCAAATCGAACGCGCCCCGTAATTGTTGCCTCATGCACCTGATCAAATGAAAGGTCATCGCTTGGGGGCGTTATGCAAAGTGCCACTCACATTCATGCACTCACACCAACTCTGCAGACCTGCGACTCTTCCGAAGGATTATATTGAGCGATTGGTGATCAACAAGACATTTTATCACCAGGTACGTATGATTAAACTTAGAATTTCCACACAGCTGTTGAGAGAGTTCGTGTTCAACAGTATCCACAATTTCATAAGGGCTGCCACTAACATGTAGACAGTATAGTAGACGACCAATACTGACGTGACATCGGCTTGGCAATCACCCGTAATGCACGTGAGTCATTTAAAATCATAAACTGACTCTCTACAACACAAAGTTTACAAGAGTGGCTTTGTGCTCCTACCTCCATGTGTAGCACACCAAATGAACTGCAACAAACATGGCAATACTTCTTGAATACCTTCATTTGCATGTCGCAGACCATGGAGGTATAAAAAATAAATTTGCGGTCCTACTAATTTATGCCCGAGACTGCCCGGGCCAAATGTAGGAATCTTCTTGCTGTTTTTGGTGCAGATTACTGCTTTTAAACCAAAACAAATCTTTGTCGCAGCAAAAAGCAGAGTGTGAAGAGTTGAACACACCGTTTTTACACACAACAAAATCCACGACCAAGCGATCCAAGGACGGCATTATGATAGTCGGACTAGACCATTCTACGATAGGGGTGCCAGGAAAGTTAACTTTGACGTGTGTAAGAACACAGGCATGTTTCTGTCACAAATATTTCACCATCCTTTTGTAATTACACAGAAAGTCTCTTGGCAAACATCCACGACTGTTGACAGTTTCCATATCGGGCGTTGCATGCAGTACTAAAAAATGTCCGCCCATGCTAAAAATCCTGCAACCCCTCATACAGAATAGTCGAGTCTTGAGTCCAAGATGTTCAGTTTACTGAGTTAGTAGCGCAGGAACCAAGGGTGCAATGTTTGCGTGATAAAACGGTGTTTTAAGCATTTAAAAATCTATTTTTGCGTGACGTGATAGTAATTATATTATATCTGTAGTGTGGAAATCTGTGATTAAAAGGGTAAGCACACTTCTACTTTGGGCCCGGGCAGTGTCCAGGCATAAATTAGTAGGACCCATTTGCGGTCCTACTAATTTATGCCCGAGACTCACCCAAAAAAAGTTGTATACTTCCATCAAATAGATTTTTATACCTCGCAGACTAACCGATGATACTATCCTATTAGTCTACAATTTGAAGCACCTTGTAGACTTGCTCTGGATTTATACGCTACGGGTTTCGACAGCTGAGAAGATGTGTCGAAACCCCGTAGCATATAAATCCAGAGATACTTGTAGACCAAACATAGAGTAGGGCCATAACCCCTGTAGGAGACGAGTATAAAGTTGGCGTCAAATTCAGATTCAGATTCAGCTAGCGTCATATTGAGTGTCAGATTCAGCGTAAGATAGCGTCAAATAGCCTCATATCCGAAGACACCCGACGGACTAAATCATACCTGAAATAATACTGTTGAGACTACAGGGAAAGATTCCGCTTCACAGCCTTTTGATGGAAGTTGGAATGTCTCTGCTTGCACAATTTTTATTTGGGAAAAATATGTTAAATAAAGTTGAAATACTTGCAACCGTGACAGCCCCAAGTTCAGCCACTGTATGTTCGTTGGTTGATACGTTTTGCCAATAATGTACATGGTGTCAGTAAAAGCCGGAAGTAAAAGCTAAGTTTATGGCCTAAGTTTATGTATGTAATATGTTGTCATTTTCAAAAATTTGAACTTATAATTTAAAAATTGTGCCAGCAGAGACATTCCATCTTCCATCAAAAGGTTGTGAAGCAGAATCTTTCCCTGTAGTCTCAACGGTATTATTTCAATTGTAGTTTTTGAGTCCATTAAGTGTCTTCGGATCTGAGGCTATCTGACGCTGAATCTGATGCTCAATATGACGCTATCTGAATCTGACGCCAATTTTATACTCATCTGGTCGAGGGCTATGGTAGGACACAGTCCATGATAGAGGGACTGTGAGTAGAACTGTATTTATTTATGTAGCGAGACAGCAGTGAGATCGGTCCCTGGCTAACGCTCTCTCCAGTGTGTATTTGGCGAAAACCGGAGTGGCTCGTGACCGGCGCCTGTCAGCAGACTCGGTCGCAGCGGACGTGCTCATGACAGGTTCAGGATTTTCATGGAATCGATGTGTATTGATATGAATAACACACTCTGGTTACCTTTGAAATGATTGCCTTTGTACCCTGAATATACAGAACTTTCAAAAAATGTCTCCATCGTTAGCAAGCGTGAAACTGACATGAGAGAGCTGGGGTTACATTAGCTCTGGATTTATACGCTACAGGATTTCGACACGTCTTCTCTCACTCCTATACATTCTGGCAATTAGATTGCATGTTATAGGTTATGTATTTGCACACAATTAGTATTTAAATAAAAAATATTTCACAAGATTTTTAGGAATACAACAAAATATAATCTGCATCTGAATACAGACTAAACAATAGCATAGCCTGTCTAGCCATAACAGGAGATGCCAGTCACTACACTTGAAATAGACACATTGTAGGAAATACTTTCACCAGCTGAAGTGTAATTATATATTCATGACAGTACAATTCATTTTGAAAACTTGTATTTTTATTTGAACAGGTACTTGACTTGTTTGGTGATAGTACTACTGTTCTCAAGAGATGGACAAAATTATAGTCAAGAAAGAAGATTTTACAAACAATGATCCACTTCACAGTCATCAAGAAAATGGTATCATGTGTAATGTGATGGATTCCTCTTATTGTCCGAGTGAACCTATCTCAGTCAAATATGAAGAACAATATGCGAACAACCACTCTTTACACAGTCATCAAGAAAACAGTATCATGTGTAATGTAGATGCCCCCTACTCTCCTAGTGAACCTATCTCGATCAAAGATGAAGAGCAGACACAAGGGAAAGAGAGGATAACAGTACAACATGAAGACTACGTAAACAATAGAAATCAATGTGATGCCAGTAGATGTGATTTGATAAATATGCATTATTCAAATGAACTGAGGCCAGTCAGCACTGAAACTATATTAAAGCTGGATACAAGAAATATCTTTTCCAATGACAAAGTGAAGGAGGATATACAAGTAAAGATAGAAGATGAGGAACATGTTATTAACACTGCTTATAGTTACTGGAAAGTAATCGATGAAGAATCAAAAAATAATGGAGAACACTGTCCTGACCAAACTATCAATGTCAAGGCTGCTGAACAACTAATTGGAGGAGTAGATGCAGAGAACAACTTGTCCACACTAGGACAAAAAAATTGTATGAGTGGATCTGAGAATCCCTTCCCTATTCAGATAGAGCAAGTAGATTTTACTTGTGGTCAAATACCAGAAGATAATCATGATAACAATGTGAACCAGAAACCTATTTTACAAAGGACAGATTTAAGCTATTCAAGTATTCAAACAGAGTGTGATGAAACTGTTTGTCAGAGTCACTTGGGGAAAGCCCACACAGAGACTAACTCATGTGTTTATCAGTCCAAAATCAAAATTCACATACATGGTACAAATGTTGATGGTAAAAGTCATGTGAGTGTATATATGGTAAGCCCAATTAAGAATAGACTGATTGCATGTAAAGAGTGTGGTAAAGGGTTTACTAAGCCTTCACATCTGAAGACACACATGAGGATACACACAAATGAAAGACCATATGTATGTAAAGAATGTGGTAAAGGGTTTACTACGACTTCACGTCTGAAGAGACACACGAGGATTCACACAAATGAAAGACCATATGTGTGTAAAGAATGTGGTAGAGGATTTAATAAGACTTCACATCTGAAGGCACACATGAGGATAAACACAAATGAAAGACCACATGTGTGTAAAGAATGTGGTAAAGGATTTACTAGGACTTCAAATCTTAAGGCACACATGACGATTCACACAAATGAAAGACCACACGTGTGTGAAGAATGTGGTAGAGGATTTACTAAGACTTCACATCTGAAGGCACACATGAGGATTCACACAAATGAAAGACCATATGTGTGTAAAGAATGTGGTAAAGGATTTACTAGGACTTCAAATCTTAAGGCACACATGACGATTCACACAAATGAAAGACCCTATGTGTGTAAAGAATGTGGTAAAGGATTCACTATGACTTCATATCTGAAGAGACACATGAGGATTCACACAAATGAAAGACCATATGTGTGTAAAGAATGTGGTAAAGGATTTACTATGGCTTCAAATCTGAAGACGCACATGAGGATACACACAAATGAAAGACCACACGTGTGTGAAGAATGTGGTAAAGGATTTACTATGACTTCAAATCTGAAGGCACACATGAGGATTCACACAAATGAAAGAACATATGTGTGTAAAGAATGTGGTAAAGGATTTACTAGGACTTCAGATCTGAAGAGACACATGAGGATTCACACAAATGAAAGACCATATGTGTGTAAAGAATGTGGTAAAGGATTTACTATGGCTTCAAATCTGAAGACGCACATGAGGATACACACAAATGAAAGACCATATGTGTGTAAAAAATGTGGTAAAAGGTTTATTCAAAATATTAATCTTAAGAGACACATGGGGATTCACACAAATGAAAGACCATAAGTGTGTAAAGAATGTGGTAAAGGGTTTACTGTGACTTCGAATCTGAAGGCACATGAGGATTCACACAAATGAAAGACCATTTGTATGTAAAGAATGTGGTAAAAGATTCCATCAAAGACCATATTTGTGTAAAGAGTGTGGTAAAGGGTTTACCAAAAGTAATCATTTGAAGGGGGAAAAAACGCATGATAATCCACAAAAATGAAAGACTATTTGTATGTAAAGCGTGTAATAAACATGATCTGAAGAACACCCTAGCACACACAAATGGAAGATATTAAATACAAGCTCAACAGACCATCACCCATTACTAGAATATACTTTGTGCATCCCTAGAATGTAAAAATGTATTAAATGCATTTAATACATTTAATGTATTCTAGAGTTGCACAAAATACATTCTAGTACTGGGCGACAGTCTGGGGAGCTTGCATTTAGTACATTTTATACATTCAATACATTTAATAAATATATTTTTTACATTCTAGAGTTACACGAAATACATTCTAATATTGGGCGATGGTCCGAGGAGCTTGCATTTAATACATTTACTACATTCTAAAGTTGCACAAAATACATTCTAGTATCGGGAGACGGTCCAGTATTAAATGTATTAAATGCAAGTTCCACAGACCATCGCCCGATACTAGAATGTATTTAGTACAACTCTAGAATGTATCAAATGTATTATATTGAAGTCTTTATGAAGTCTTAATCACATTTTTTATGGTAATACATTCGGATGTATAACTACCAAACAGTCATATTGTAATGTATATCTCTCAATATCTTAATTCTGTCAAAAATTCATGACATTTATAATGGTTAAGATAAAAAACTTGCTTGACAACATAATATGGATGTATTCATGTACATAGTTGGTATGTTCCAGGTTATTGAATTGTATTTTGTGAAATAGACATTTTTATAGGAAGGGAGTTAAAGAATGTTACAGTTTGAATGAATTATGTAAGTATTTGAACACATTTGTTACTTGGCCACTTTTCCTCCAGCAATATAATTTTAAAAGCATACATTATTTGTAATCCATACTTAGTCACATAAAGTCAGATGCAAATTGTTGTAATATGTATTTAGGTAATGTGATAGTCTAAAATATACTTGAGTTAGTTTTCTATTCTAAATATCAGTTATTAGAATTTTAAAAATACTTTTCCAGTTTGTGATTTTTTATATGAATTTTCCAGTACTTTATGGTATCCTCAGTTTGTGTTTATAAAAGGTTCAAGTAAAATTAGGAATACTCTGGCAGCCATATTTGATCACTTGACCTGTCACATGTCTCAATGCCTACAAAATATGAAAGTAATTCTTAGAACCTATTAATTGATATATAGGTTGTTGATGTTATTTGTTAATTTATATATTTATTCAATTCAGACCACAGCAGGCGGTATTTGTTAACTCAATTCATGCATGGGCTTGATATACTAGTATACTAAGATGCAATTCATGCATATTATGGTATTTCCATGTTTTTGTGAACTGTAAAAGAATTGCCCAGGGAATATTTACCAGAATGTTTTCAATATGTTGTAAATAGAGAGATTTCCTTGCCTGTATACACACTCAGGGCATTTAATTATTAGCATATTTTGGTGGGCCAAATAATAAATGTGTTAGTCCAGCATCCTGGGTTTCCAAATATATGTAGGTTCATATAGTTGAATCAACTCAAACCCATGTTTACGAGGTACACTATTATGATGTCTAGGCACATATTCATAGATATTATTCAAATAGTGTTTTACATATTTTCTACATATTTTTTGAAATTAATACAGACAAGTGTATTTCCTAAGACTAAAGGTGATAAATATATTGCAAAACACTCGTATATTTTCATTATAATGGATTTTGAACAGAAAATCTTGTTCATTGGCGGCCATCTTTGATCATGTGACAAGTCACATGATTTAATGGTTTCCATACCAACATTTTTTTGTTAGTATATTTTGGTGGGCCAAATAATAAATGTGTTAGTTAGATATATTTATGGGTGGAAGTCTCTGTGTGTGTCTGTCTGTGTCATCGTTTTCTCCATAACGGCTTGCTCAATTCAAACGAAATTTTGAAAACGTATTCCATAGGGTAATGGCAAGACTTGATTAGGTTTTAGTAAAATTCCCGTGAATATCAATGAGCAATTTACGTAATTAATGATTTTCGGAAATTAGGCTATATCACACATTTGCGATACCAAAGCGCACCCCTCCTGAATATATTACTGATGTAGCTTTTAGTTTTAAAAAGTTATTGGCATATTTTCGATTGGCCACAAAAAAAGAAAAAAGTAGTTTCTTGTCAGGAAATGTCGTCTAAAGTGGTGCGACTTTATCACCATTTTCTAAAACACGACTTTCTCAATTCAAACGAAATTTATTGCATGTGTTCTGTAGGATAGTGACAAGAACTGATTATGTTTCGGTAAACATCCCAAGAATATTAACGAGAAATTTACATAAATAATGGTTTTCGGTAATTAGGCTATATCTCAAGAATGCACACTTCAAATTCAATATAATTTGATACATGCATTTGCGATACCAAAGTGGACTTGTCCTGAAAATATTATCGATGTAGCTTTTAGTTTTAATAAATTATTGGCATATTTTTGTAGGCCACTAAAAAGGAAAAAAAATAGTTTCTCATCAGGAAATGTTGTCTAAAGTGGTATGACGATGCGCTTATTTTTTTTTTTTACATTCTCAACAAATGTCACAGTACATGTTGTGGTTGGCCAGGAGATCACTAACAGCAATGAGCAAATAGCAATCAATGAGAAAAAATAACTTATTACATATGTTCTCTTGTATTCCAACAATTGTCTGTAGGAACGACAATCTCAAAACCATGCCCTTACGGAAGACATTCAGTTTACATCTGGTTTAAAGTCGACTTTAATAGCTGTCCGGTGATATGATCATGTTACCAGTCATGTGACAGGATGATCTCAATGGCAACATATTTGAAAAGAAAATTGTATTAGCAATCCAGTGATATATAATATGTGGGTAATTTTGGCCAATTATCTCAGCACTATCAACAATGGTCAGCCATTCATACTACATTTTCACCCTATGGAAATGGTATATGCCAAAATGGTACTGAAGGGGATAATGCCAATTGTACGAAGTCCGGGACGGGGACTTATGGATTGGGTTCTGTCTGTCCGTGCGTCCGTGCATCCGTGCGTCCGTCCGCAGCCGTTTCTTGGAGATGCCTGGACCGATTTTTTTCAAACTTGGTACAGGAGCAACATACAATGGCATACATATGCACATCAATTTGTTTCATGATACGATCCAATATTGCCGCCTAGCAGCCATTTTGTTTGCAAATTTTCCCTGTCTAAAGCCATAACTCAGACATGCTTGAACAGATCTCATTCGAAGTTGGTATTATGACAGTGTTCTATGACATACATGTGCATATCATTTATTGTCAAGATACGATCCAATATGGCCGCCTAGCAGCCATTTTGTTTGCGAATTTTCCATGTCCAAAGCCATAACTCAGACATGTTTGAACAGATCTCATTCAAATTTAGTATTAGGACAGTGTTCTATGACATACATGTGCATATCCATTTTCGTCATGATACAATCTGATATGGCTACCTGGCAGCCATTTTGTTGGCGCAGTTTTCATGTCCAAAGCCATAACTCAGATCTAGACATGCTTGAACAGGTCCCCCCTCCCCCCCCCATACCCGACCCATACTTTATTGTTGAATGGTTTATTCCATCACGTCATCTTGAAGAGTAGGCATGTCCCATGTCCAATGAGGAGACACAACATGAGTAGGCATGTTCCATGTCCAACGAGCAGACACAACATATCTAAGTCTGTTTGATTTAGGTTCACATGTGTTGTTGCATGATCAGAGTAGTGATATCAAGAAAATGACTTGATAATAAACTGCCAGTTCCTCATAGCGGGGACTATGTCATTCTCAATGACTTGTTCTCTCTAATTTGTATGAGTTATTTTATTCATCATTATATCAACCCTAACTGGTTAGTGAGCTCTGGTAGGGTTATAATGAACAAACAGAATATTTTATTTATTGCTTCTTCGCATTTTACCTCCAGATTATCATTACCCCCTGACGCATTAATCTGAAATATGAATCTGCTTTTCTTCAATCAAGTGTCACGTGGTAGAACCAAATGTACTTATCCTTACCCTTCTTTAAAATGTCATTGATAGATGAAGGATCAACCGTAAGTGACCAACGAACACCCAAAGGTAAAAAGGAAGTATCTGCGATGAATACCAAAGGAGGCAAACGAGGTTCGAGGACACATAAAGATAAGAGTAAGAAGGGAAAGAAAGGTAATCTTAAACCATTTTGTTTTCCATCATTCATAATTTAAAAATAGAAAGAAAATAACCTTTAATTTCAAAAGTGAACAGAAAGTAATTATTTGAAATATGCTGTGAAACAGCACAAAGCACACTTGCAAATTTAGCAATTGGAAAATGACATTTTCTATCATTAAAGTCAATATTCATTACTGGGACAAGCCATTAAAGAAGCAAGTCCACTTGTTATCAAAGAGTACCAATATTTACACATGTGATGATGGGCTCTTACATAACACAAGTAAACAGTGTAGTTCACAGCGTAAGATCATTTCTAAGGAGTGGGTCCATTGAGGCAAACCTTATCTCCGTCTTATATCAGTTGTTATCAATTTATTAGGCTATTATAAGTAACACTACAAACAGCTTTAGAGATGCAAACAACTTTTATGACACCCGTTTTCGTCAGGCAAGCCCGCGGGTTTGTTGCACTTGGACCGTTAATGGCTTGTGAATGTCATGTTATATCAGGACTGATATTATAAATATAATCATATTTGAGATTTTTGATTCTTAAATTTCCTAATTTTATATATTTCTTATACAATTTTGTAGATATTCTTGTAGGAGTCATTTTATTTTTTTACAAGATTTTTATATTCAATTTATTAACTCACAGATATATATATATATATTAAATTTGCATATTTTCTGTATTTTCAGGCTCTGGTTGCAAACGATGTCCTAAGGTATGGATCCAAGCTATTATCACGTTGTGCGACAATGAGTGTGTGGCATTAGTTGTGTGCGTGGCTTAAGTATTCATCGTAATGGCCTGTTACAACTATTAACTTAGTAACCATCCGATATCTTATCAGCCCGATAACGTTATATTATGATAATTAAATTTATACAATGTTAGAGACTGTTACTACAACATCCGCTAATCTATTTTGTATTTTTCTCATTCTCAAGTTCAAATAAGAAAGTGTATCTTTGTAGCTCAATAAATTGCAAAAAGCAATAGAGTTTGTACAATATTTTTTATGGCACATACAATTTCACTGTTTCCAATTGTTTGTAGTTCATTGAGTTACGCACAGAGTCTTGGTTGTTTGAAATTATTATTTCAAGTACAAGACATAGTACAGTTGTTTTATGAATCCAAAATCCAAAATAAACACCCACATTTCATCCATATGGCCACTTCTTCCCGATCGTGTTTCTGTTATCGTTGTGGCTTATGGCCTTGGAATGACCTTGGTTAACATTATTTAAGTGTACTATATATTTCCTGTGCATAACTAGTATGTTGGCGTTATTTTCTACAGGTTTATTGGACTCACCTAGTAAAATATTCGATTTTCAATGGAAAAAGCGGGTCTCACATGAAATAATACCGATGGTGTTTTTAATTGTTTAATTGATATTGAATTTTTTCTTATAGTTTATTATCTGATAATACTATGATAAATGCATAAAAGCGGTTTGAGTTTACTAAAACTATAATATACTCATATTAATGTTTCTCATACTTGTGTAGACTTAAAATCAAATGTTGGATTTGTTAAAAACATACATGCGCAAATCAAAATTCACTTTGATGTATATATGCATGTCTACCATGATTCCAGATTCGTCTAACTGCAGCTCATTTTGTTGGAAACAAGAAAGGAGCAGATTGGGTCATTACAACGGGACCATGTAAGTTAGTTTTGGGAATTTCAGCTCTACTTCATGTTGTTCAGTAGAGTCAAACTGAACGACGTCGACACTCTTCTTACTTACAATGTGGTAAATTTAATAAAACCCGGAATGGGTTCAAACCCCGACCGCAGTGGTAAGAGGCAAGTGGTCTCACCACTCGGCCACCGACAACCCCATAATTTTGAACATAGACAATGCGCACCCCCGTTGCTCATATGCTTTGAAGTATTTGCACCATACGTAAATTAAATGCACTGACTTTATTTTTAACAGTTGGGTTACTCAGGAATTGGGATTATGCTGAATGGATGAATAGGAAAGATGTTTCGGGAATGAAACACAGCTTTCATTTGAATAGTGACAATAGCGGTATAACAATTCTGGAGGATGGTTTATACTACATATACATTCAGGTAAGACTACCCCAGTCAAACATTTGTGAACAACACCAGATACATTATTAAGTGCCAATGTATGGATGTGGTGTTATATAAAAGCAAATAAGCAGTCGGTCAAAATTGTCATTATCATTGACCTAGAAGTGACGGTGTATTACCAGGGAGATATATTCTCCTCAACAATAGAAAAAAGAAGCTTTTCTTACACTACTCCTTCAATTTGAACAGTTTTCCACACAGTCTACGTCACTTTAACACTGAGTTTTCTTTCCGCTTTGCCCTTAGAAAAAAACTATCGTAGTGGTAAAAGCTGTTTATGATTGCACGTGTCACGAATATATATCATTTGTCACTAAGAAGCTCGTCCAGCATTCATTTTCTTTCACTGCTCCTTGAATTTGGAAGTCTTTCCCACAGTATTCGTCACTCACGTTAAGTCGTCCTACCTGCCCTTAAAACCTACCTCAATTCTATCTTAACTCTCACTCACTCACTCACTCAAGCTGCTCTCTACATCCTTCCTTGTTTTCAAATTGTTTCTCTGTATAACCTTTCACTCATGTTGTTAGTCCATATGTGTCTATGCGTGGAGCTCTTCTGAGAACAGTCGCATTGACCAAATTCGCTTTATTATTAGTATAATTAATAATCTCTCTCTCTCTCTCTCTCTCTCTCTCTCTCTCTCTCTCTCTCTCTCTCTCTCTCTCTCTCTCTCTCTCTCTCTCGCACAGTTGTAATCATGACGTACAGTTAGTATATCCAGTGCACCTTCATTGAAAGGACGAGTAACTGCTTGATTTTTATTTATGTTAGAATTTATTACGTCACGACTCACTACGTATACCCTTTTACACACATAACCATAGTGGCCACGAAATGTTTACAATTCGTTATGTATTTCAACTACTTTTACAACAGGTCATCTTTACCGAACAAACCATTGGCGTTGAAAGGACAGCCATATTCATAAAAGATAACATTTTCGTAAGCTGTGTGCTAGCGCTCCACACGACGGGGCCTGAGAAAAGCTACTTTGTTGGAGGTGTATCATGGTTAGCTGCTCAGGAGAAAGTTGATCTGAGAGTGCATTTCAGTAATATCGGTATCAACATGTAGCGAATGCCACCTTCATTGGGTTTATCAAGTTGACTTGAATCGTGGAATTCCAATAATTGTCATTTGGCCACACCCTATACAAACGATGCAACATAAGCACTATGATTATAACTCTGTAAACCTTCCACTTTGGTTAAAGGGTCAGATCGTATTCGTAATATATTTTATGTATGTGTATAATTTACAGCCTTTTTCTCAGCCTCTTATAACAAACTTACACATCGCCGAATTGTGGCAATGAAGAAGTAACGAAAAACTAAATGAAAAAGACATACAGAAGGGTGTGTATATATGAATGTCATGCTATATCTAGAAAACTGTTGCCTCTAAAATTATATAATGAAACTGTCTAATAAAGACCCTCACGGGGATTATGTATCATGACACCTTTGTCCATTAAACACTGAGAATATAATTGACCCGAACTTTGACCTCTAAACCATAAATCAGTACTGACCTAATCATGGTTTGTCGAGAGCGAAAGCTATTCAGAACTGTTGGAAACCCTTTAATTAAGTAGTTGCAATTGAGGTTTGTTGGGACCACCCAGTTTTCATTTTGTTTGCACTAGAGAGGTATGTATACTAAGTATATAAGAGATTGTATGTTTAATCATGGAACGAGCAAATGCTCACCATTCAGCAAAGGAATAAAGAAATGGTAAGATATTTAGAGACTATATAACAATAATAACATGGCATAAGTTGATAAACTGTGTAAAGCAAAGACCAGATCAATAGTTGTTTATCAATCGTTAATGCTATATTTCAAACAAACAAACAAACAAACAAACAAGTCATATATTAATGTTCTTAAAATGTAGGCAGTGATTTTGGCTGCTATACATTGTCCAGTTTTAGTTCATATCATTATCGTATAAAGATTGTTAATAAAAAGATTCCTATCTATAACAGGTGGTTTCTTGAATTACACAATATTTTTCCCCTGTGGTGTAACTTAACCACTATATAAAAAGAACAAATTTACATACACTTATAGTGCTGTATGGCAAATTAATATTTACGGTTCGTCTAATAAATACTTGTCCTTTTAGAATTATCGAATTATTCTATAATCAATAAAATGGTGCAGCATCTTTCAATTAGAGATCACCATGTGTAATAAATTGCTTAACCATTATAAAATCCTGCTAAATCATTTGTGTGTATTACCTGTAAAGACTCGTGTATTAAATACAAGAAGGTGAAGCCTAAAAAATAATTGTATGGTTCCGGTTACCCGACCCCATCTAGTTTTTCACTGAGGACCCTAAACATGTTTTACGTATTCGTAAAAAAATATTAAAATCGAAACAATTGTGAAGTCTCGTGAGAAATATTGGATGCGGAAACTGACATCAACTTAAAAAGACAATATAAATATATCTGAAATGGCTGTACAGAAGAAACCAATAACAAAGAGAGTAATTGGAAAACAATGGAAAACCTGAACTAGACACTCACAGATGAAAAAAAAATATAATAAGATAAATTTAAAAATCTACCTACCCCGGTTATTCTAAAATTGAGCGTAATCGGAACCACACAATATTTTTATTAGGCCTGATCTTATAGTACATAAGATCTTATTTTGGTTATATATTCTTGAAGAATGTTATGCTACGGCAGTGTCTCCATTAAGTTGCACATTTTGTCCTTTGTTCCTACGCCAATATTTACAAATATCAATGAATAGTTTCAGAAATTCACAGACTGTTATGACAGACAACCCAACGTAAAGTCCGAGTGTGCCACCTACATCACTCAAGAGGTCTTCCCACTGAAAAATAGAATAGATGGGTGTTAATATATGATACTAACTTATGTGAATAGTACTCGGCGTATGTAAACTTGAATTTGTTACGTTGTTGATAATACATTGATTTATTGATTGATTGATTGATTGATCGATTGATTGAATGATTAAATGAATGAATGATTGATTGATTCAATGAATGAATGAATGAATGAATGAATGAATGAATGAATGAATGAATGAATGAATGAATGAATGAATGAATTTCATAGACATGGTACGTACAGAGCTAGAGTAACAGCTAATGTTATTGATAAAAATATGATTTCAGTGATGTCTAGCAAAGATATGACACAAATGGACGTGGCTTTAGAAAACTTGGATTCTAGAAATCTCGGATTATCAGAGGTCTGTACATACAAATTTCATGAACTTAAACTAAACTTTAATATGACCAGTTTTTATTGGAGTATTTTCAATAGTGACTGTTTCATTGGAAAGAACCACCACGTATCTATCGATCGATCAACTTTTGATAACATCAATGAACAACTCAATGAATTATCATTAGATAAACAACCCAAATTATACATGCCAGGGTTTTCAAACAACAACAACAACAACAACAACAACAACAACAACAACAACAACAACAACAACAACACAACAACATCATCATGCCAATTGGTAAATTGGTACCATTACTTACAGTGTATGCCTCATATTCAGTTATTACTTCATAACTCAGTCTTTCAAAGTACACTTCAAGTCGAAGAAAATTCGATCTGATTAAAGGAAAAACACGCATTTCATTCACTCGTATTTTTTTATATGAATTCATGCCCATATAAGGCTTACTATAGTGTAATATTTTGTATCTTTATATAAACGATACTATGTAAATTAAGAATAAATAAACACCACTTTTACGTGATATTTAACTATTTCAAAAATGTTCATACTAATTTTCCAGCTGTTGCTTAATTAAATTATGTAATCAAGACCCTTCGAAACGTAACAATCAAACCTGCTGTTACAAAGTTAATATATTTAGTTACCTACATGATTCCTGAATAATATACATTCCAACTTTTACTTTCTTTGGAAAAATAGAATTGTGTATTATCATTTAGCTTTTAGCGTCTCAATGGTGACAACGGTGCCCAAAGACACTGTGTGTTAAAATGTGGGGTTTATTATGAACACATTTTACATTCATAAAGTGTAAACTCTACTTTCTTCCTAAATAATTCTAAATCTGGTCTCAGACTGATATATTCCTAATGACAATTTTATGGAGATATACTCCAGTTGCAAGAATTTGGTATATTTTGCTACTGTGAAAAATAAATAAATAAATAAATACTTACCTTGCAGACTCTGCATTGTTGATGGTTCTTGTCTTACTGTTCTTATTATGTACAGTTTTCAGAAGGTGTTTCTTGAAATGTAGGAAGGAGGAAAGTTTATTACAATAAAAGTAGCTTAAGTTAAGTTACTCCTGTATAGCTATCATTAATTATGAGGGTACCAGTGCTTTTGAATGCAGTGTTTTAGAATGAACAAAGTGTACTCAGGACTCTCTGATCACTCAAGTCAGTCTCGAATAGGATCTCAGTCGGATAAGTCCATATTAGGTGACCTTTTCCGGAGACAGTTCACAATTGCCAACCTTCATGTCAGCTAGAGAAGTATAGGCAAACCATACAAAGCATGCACCATGTCAGTGAACAACATCAATCGCGTCATTACATCACTCAGTAACCAGGTGGAACTCAGAAATAAATAGGACCCAAAATCCACAGGAATATGGATGATAGAACCTTGCATAAGTTACGCATTTGTTCACTACATTTGATTGTCATACGCAGACGATTAATGACTGTGTACTACTACCTTGACGTTTTGACAGATTTTTAAATTATCTTAAAGTCAATTAACTTTGAATTTCGAAATAGAAATAGATTACCCATGAATTTGTTTTCTATTGATTCGCTCCCTCCATGAGTACCCCCAAAACTCGAGGAAAAAAATGTATATTACACAATTCACAACTTCAGGTTTATGCTTATGTTTGTATTGATATTACTTACCAGATACACATCTGATGGCCATTGGGATTGTGACATAGTTAAAGAATATTGCATTTCACTAGGAGAGGACATAAAATAGTACAATCAATAACAGTTTCTTAATTCATATAGCAGTGACAATTACAGATTCATTAAATAAATGAGCAGTCAATGATATACACATGTTTATAAACTTTTACCATGTAATAATGAAAATAATGTCAGTAACACTAATCACATTAAAATGCGTAATATGTAACATATGAAATACCACTTGGTTTTGTGTGCGTATTGTCTTAACGTGCAAAGGGAGGTATAGTTTTTCTACTTACTTGCAAGGTTGTCTACAATCACACTGTAACATGTTATATCTGTAGAAGTAGTAAATCAGACTTCTACATCTTGCTGTGAACATAAATAGTAATGGCAAACATTAAATAGCGCTGTAAAGAAGGAGCCATAAATTTTGAACTTCAAATCAAACAATTGCGGAAGGAATGTTTCACATTTGCAAGTTTACTACATGTATGTCAGTGCATAAATTATCTTGGAAGTGCACTATGTTCAAACGATAATATTTCTTCTCTTTGTGTCCATTCTTTCAGCGAAGTAATTTTGAGAGAAATACGGAATTCAACTCAACATAGCCAATCCTTTTCAGATTGACGTTGGTTTTCACAGACTTTGTAGTAATGAGATCTAGGTTTATCATGCCTTCATCGAGGTTTATAAGACCTTCATCTAATGATATAATGCCTTCATCTAGGTTTATCACACCTTCATCTAGTTATATCATACCTTCATCTAGGTTTATCATGCCTTCATCTAGTTATATCATGCCTTCATCTAGGTTTATCATACCCCCATTCAGTTATATCATACCTTCATCATGGTTTACCATACCTTCATCTGGTATTATACGTGCATTCAGTTATATCATACGTTCATCTAGGTTTATCATACCTTCATCTTGGTTTATCATACCTTCATTCAGTTATATCATACCTTCATCATGGTTTACCATACCTTCATCTGGTATTATACGTGCATGCAGTTATATCATACCTTCATCTAGGTTTATCATACCTTCATCTTGGTTTATCATACCTTCATCTAGTTTTATCACACCTTCATCATGGTTTACCATACCTTCATCTGGTATTATACGTGCATTCAGTTATATCATACCTTCATCTAGGTTTATCATACCTTCATCTTGGTTTATCATACCTTCATCTTGGTTTATCATACCTTCATCTAGGTTTATCATACCTTCATCTAGGTTATCATACGTGCATTCAGTTATATCATACCTTCATCCTCATCAAGTATTTTACATGCTGCCACATCTATATGCATTGAGTCAGTACATCCACAGTATGTCTCCATTGCCTTTGATATACAAGCATGTTCACATGTCTAAATAAGGAGAGGGACAGTCCATATTTAGTGAGTGTATATGAACGAGTAGCTACCAGAAGGGCCACTAACCCCTTGTTTTAATAAATATAAATACATGTGATAAGTCTACATTAAATGTTACTTCCGATAATACTTCTATTCAAATCAATCGTTTGCAACCATTGTAAAATTAATGAACCGAGTTTTGCTTATATTCATGTGGATGCGTAACATGTTGTTCTTTTGTTGAAGAGTGTGTGTGTTACAATTCTTTTCCTAATATTTCCATAATTGATGCAATGATCATAATCAAATAACTGGTAATATATGAAATTGTATATTTGTTTATAAAGTGTACCGTCACATTTGAACAAACACCTCCTGATCTATTTTAGGTTTTTATATTCTTAACAAATGTGATACATTTTATATCATAATCTTCAGGTTTTTGTTATCTCTTTCAATACTTACACTTTACAAGTGAAAATACTGCAAAACAAATAATTGTTATCCAAGGTTTTGAAATGTTGGATTTTTATCAGCAAAATATATTCATGCTAAGATATACTTGTTGTATTCATACTAAGATATACTTGCTGTATTCATTCTAAGATATACTTGTTGTGTTCATACTAAGATATACTTGCTGTATTTATACTAAGATATACTTGTTTTATTCATACTAACATGTACGCTTTGTGTACAGGCTAACATATACTTGTTGTATTCATACTAAGATATACTTGTTGTGTTCATACTAAGATATACTTGTTGTGTTAAAACTAAGATATACTTGTTGTGTGCATACCTACCAGAACGGTATATCCATGTGGAAATCCATCAATGTGTAGGATTTCTTCGTTCGAACCATCGGTGCAGTTCCCCCAGGGATATTGCATTCTTACTACCTCTGTCTGTCGGACGATAGTGTTTCAGTGCAGTTAGAAGAACAAATAGTCATTTCCTCCTGTCATACTAACGTCTTTAGAGTGTGTGTAGACATTGTCATATAAGAATAAACAAAGAATTTATCGCAGCTAGTAGAAGGGAGAATTAATTTTTGATGTCTTGATAGCTTTAAAATATTTTGCACATCATGTGCACAACCGAGTCTTGTCGCACTACTTCTTTACAAGCTTTTTAGGTGAAGTGGTACGAGGGAAGATTCTTGCGAGTCAGCATGTGAAAAGACCACATTTGGAAATATATTGTACAGTATATTTTAATTGTCTTTCTGATTACGTTTTGAGAGGACACATGCAGTCCTACCTCTTTGATAGCTATGGATGATATAGAGCCAGGTTTGACTGTAAATCCATCTTGTTGCGGCACTGGTATAAGATGGGGAGGGATGATAACTACTCGAACACCAGAATCCTGTCCATGAACACTTGTATACTCTGCCTGCTCGTTGAACAGAGTCAATCTAAAGCCTAAGGTTGTAATTGAGATAGATAAAGAATGATTTGTTAACATTGGACAGACGGTGTTCAAAAGAAATGAATAGACTGAATTATGATTTTGATGCAGATAAGGCGTAAAAAAATGTGTGGTTCCGATTACATTCAATTTTAGAATAGGTGGGGTAGGTAGATTTTGTTTTCATATGTGAGTGTCTAGCTCATGTAGTTATGTTTTTCAGTTGTTTTCCATATGGTCTCTGTGTTATGTACAGCCATTACAGCTTGGAAAAACAGTTTTATATTGTCTTTTTAAGTCGCAATGTCAGTTTCCGCATCCACTATATCTTGCAAGACTTCACAATTTTCGCGATTTTCTTATTTTTTTCTCGAATATGTAAAAAAAAAAGTTTAGGGTCGGTGTGAAAAACTAGATGGGGTCGTGTAACCGGAACCAAACAACTTTTTTTTTGGCCTAGCTATCAATATCTATACTGACATGTCAAATATGTATAAAGCAATCAATAAATAATTATCAGATTACAAAGTTAGTTTAATTACCATTTTTAGCTCCAGGGTTTTTCACAAAGTGTTCTCCTTTGTGGTTGTATGTAAAACAATTCCCATATTTTTCATCCTGGAAAGTCAGGAAATGACTGAGGACAGAAAAACAATGTTTTATAAGGCATTTCATTTTGACTTTAATACAAAGGATTATTTTCAGCTTGACGTCGAATTCGTGCCATGTAAACAGTGATTTTGCATTCACTTTGTTGTCTAGAAATGTTGTTTTCAGAACAATTTTTTGTATCTGACGGAAGTGTATGTTTATGATGTGACGTGACGTGATGTGATGTGATGTGATGTCATAATATTGTTACAACCATGATTGGGGTTGTACGGAAAGTGCAGTCTACGCAACATTGCTATAATTGAAACAACCTTTAGTTTTTCCATTTGAAAACGCCACCCAGTTAGTGCCATGGCGCCCATATATTGACTCTGTAGTATTTTTTGAGTCTGTCCTTACAACATTGCATATTACAATAGGTGATAACATTTTATACTTTAGTCAAAACAAATTTAGATATCAAATCTCATCTCATGATCTGTTTATCAAATATAACAACATTGTGGAGATTGGGTAGCTTATTAGTGAACGCACGAGAGTGATACACTGTAACTTAATTGTCTCACAATTAATTATTGATACGATGTGAAAACTACCTTTCTCTCGATTCAACGAGCAGCAAACTATATGTATGTATAGGAACTTGTGAAACTCTTGTTTCGTGATTTATTGATTACAGATCTTGACTCAATACTCGCAAGTGTAAGCATTTTTTTCAAACACATTGTAGCTGTCATGCTAACATGTTCATAGTTATGAAAATTACCAAATATCTTCACTAATTTACGTATTAATTATTTACGTATGAACATTTGTACACTATATCGTAACACCATAATTTTAGTTTATAGCATATGCGTGTATTTACCAAACGTGCAAAAATTAATAGTTATTAACCAAAACTCGTAATATAATATTCTACTGCCAATTTGTCATACGTGATAAATCTACTACCATATATATATACCGTATCTACATATATATATTATATATATATATATATATATATATATATATATATATATATATATATATATATATATATATATATATATACGTTTAATATATATTACTGTGCAGCAATACATTCTAAATTATACATCAATTATTCCAAGTTATACAGCATCTTTTTTCTTGAAAAAGTACAAGAAAAAATCGAGATCACTAGCCCCTTGAGTAACAAAAGTAGTTTAATGCATTTTGTTTAATCTACCTCAAATTGCACTGAACCTCGTCGAAGGAACATTGCAAAATAAAATCATCTCCCTGATGACCAAGTTCTTTGACTTCATCTTTGGTGAGTTGCAATATTTGGTTAAAGCCACTATAGTCTGGAGTAATGCTGTTAGATTTAAAGGAATTCCAATCCGGGGGGTTTTCACCTTTGACCTTGCGATATTCATCTTTCGGGGTATATTGCGACAGGAAATGTTCAAATATTGTATGGTCAGTCGTGATATTCAGGAAAGGCTGAAACCAGTCAGGTGATAAATCGTCTTTGGAATCACCAATACCAACTGAAATGAACGAATAACTGTTTTGTACAAAATGGAAGCCAAGTCCTACGCATTCCAACAGAAAATACGAGATTTATTAAAATGACAATGCTAGTCTAACGTTCAAAATCGCAATTCTTTCCCTCTTTACTTAAAATAACCTTAAGGGTGAGTGTTAAAAACATACAGAACTCACACTGTTCGTAACTGTTACATTGTACTGGCAATCTTGAGATTAATTGTTTATTTCAACAATACAAACTAAATATCGAGGCTGCATGGACCCCTCTCTTAAAGAACTCTGCAAGTTGACATTTCTCTGGTCAGTCAAATTAGACAGTTTATACGAAAATGTAAAAGTTGAATGACTACGTTGTTTGACAACTGTTTGAACCACTCCATAACTGTCAATGCATTGCATCTTTATAAACACAATGTGCTTTCATACCGCACCCGTACCCTATTACAGATGCTTGTATCTATTATCTGTATTGTAGAGTGATTTATATAGCATACAGGTCACAAGGACATTAACAGCGACCTTGTTCAACCGATTTACACAATGTATTTTCCTTTGCATTCGCGAACAAAATAGAAGTACATGTACCAACGGAAATCGTTTTCAATTGAAAATCCCACATTATTAATGAATATTATGATTAATATTGTACGTTTTAATTTTAACAGCACCCTTGATAACGAAGAGTGATATTTTCCTGTAGTTAGTGAGTAGGCGAAGCCATAATCTCTAACAAAACCTAGAGGTGATATATTCGGTCAGCCCGAATGCTTGATTGCCATTTTGTGTAGGTTTTCATCAAGCATGGCGTCGGAGAACATGAAAACTGAAATACTATTCCTCTGTCCAACCAATGTGAATCAGTAGGTTTCTACATTCATCAGGTACTTATGACTCAACCAGCGTCAACCAAAGAGGATTTATTACAGTTTACAAAAGAGAGTGAAGAAGCCATCAAGACACAAAACATATCAATGGTATTGAGCCTTTCAGATATCGCTTGTTTGGTCCATGCTGCATTGTCTGAAACTTTCCCTCATATTCGTGGTCCATCTGTGGAGTCGGTGTTTCTGACGTATCACAAATTCAGTTCACGTAAACACTTCGACACAGATCTAGCGACTGTTAAATATGCGCTATTTGATGAAGATGACATTACTGACAGTGAGAAACTAGAGAAGGCGCGAGAATCATACAGACCAAAGGACTCAAAGGAGGGTTTATGAAACCTGCTGTCGGCCAAAGGTAATTGTGGTACACGAAAGATCGAGAGTATGGAGGAATTCATATCGCATATAGAGAATGGCCGTTTAACACGTGGAGTGCAAAGTCACTATTTTCAGGCGATTCTGAAGCACTGGATCACAGACAAGGGGTTCACATACGATGTTAAACTTGATAGACTGTTGCTAGAAGAGTTTATTGATGCAAAGAATATGTTAGCAATTGACGGCTGCGTTTTCAATGATAAAATTCCCCGTCGGTTGATTATGCAAGAGGTGTGGTCTAGCGAATATCCACAATGTTGCCTTGGGAACATGATACCAGTTGACGTAACTAGCAATCAAGAACAACAACTGTACAGGATCTATGATGAGATCACACATGGTTTGATTTCAAAAGGGTTCAATGATCAGTTCTTACACATCCAATTGTTTGTTGAAAATGACCAAATGAAAGTGATTGAGGTCAACTGCCGAATGGACCCGTCTCATCCCTTTATACGCCCACTGTTACCACAATGGTAGTCAGATAGAAGCGTTGGTGGGCCTGATAAAGTGTGGCATGCTACCTGAACCACGACCAAAATCATTGGTTAAAGCGGATATATTAATACATTCCTCAGCTATAAGATAGACAACATGCTGGATTTTGATGAGGTAGCAAAACTTGGTGATGACGTAGTGACTTTGTTCCAACCAGGTGATGACGTCAATGTGGAGACCGCAGACAAGGGGGGAACTAACTTTCTGCTATGTATATGGGAAAACAAAAGCAGGTATGATTTGCAAAATTTATATTTTCTATTTACCTTCAATTTATTTAAATCAGGTGTCTGCGGCTTTGACAGAAGAAAACTTTTCATCCGTACAAATGTTATTTTTGCGCAATAATTTGGTTAAATTTCATAACATATGCACTTTTTGACAAGTCTGCCTTTATTATTACCGTAACGATCACATGACTGTAGACAAAGCTCTGCTTATAAGATTCATGGGTAATCGTTGTATAGAAAAGAAATTTTTCCAAGATATGAAAACGATACTGAATACATGACAGAGTTACATGTCGGGTTTGTCTTTTTTATGTAGACAAGTTCTAAGGAAACCGGAGTACAGTCTGAGGCCTGGTTTCAACACGGAATATTTCGAATTCGGGCCAAGAAGTTCAAGTGTGTTGATTTGAAATCCTGTCAGATGTGTACTAAAATTAAGCCTTTAAGCAAAATTTTGCTTAAATATGTTATCGAAACCTTGTTTTTGAATAGATTTCTACAACTTGAAGAAAATTCCTTTGTATAAATTCCCAGCAAATAAGAAATGTCCATACCTGAAGTGCAGTTGATTTCGTCACTTCTATCAGAACAATGTCGAATGACGTCACATACTCTATACTTGTGTAAGCATTCCCCCGAGCCACATTGGAAGAAACCCCTCGGACACAAGGTACCATTTCCAATGCTATCAACAACTGTCAAAAGAGACACAAAGTGAAACGTTTTTTTTCCATTATTTGCATTGCACTTCTTTCTGTTGCACAAAATCTGTAGCTTGAGGAGTCACATAAACTGAAAGATTTGTCGCTGTGTCCACTCTTTCACTCAGTCTTTTCACTCAAGTAGCGTGCACAGCGACAAGTATTTCAGTCTAAATGCGTCAATGTACTGAGACCATGATTTCAGTGCAGTGGATTTATTGTAGTTATATCACAGGTTAAGATCTTCTGAAAACTAAATAGGTAATTTTAAAAGAGGTGGGCCACCGTACATTATTGATAGAGGCTCAGACAACTATAGTATAGTGCTCTGATATAGTGAGCACAGTCTTCCTGGTGTATCATCAGCATGCATACACCACTAAACTTTCTCAGCTCTGCAACAGGGTTGTGGCAGGCCTGTCCTGTTAGGACTGTTACAGGCCTGATCAGTCAGGGCTGGTACACTTCTGATCTATCATGACTAGTACAGGCCTGCTGCCTGCTTTGTGGATTTCTAGCTGTATAGTATTACTTAGCCATCTTCGCACAAAGTATAAAAGTGTAAAATCATATTTACCAGCGGTTAAAAGACTCTCGTAATGGTTAAAGTTGCTGTCCAGCTTCATTTCTGTGTCCTCGTCTCCAAATCTGCCGTTGACCAACAACGAACATGTCTGATCCCTCACTTTGTAGTTAAATGACAGACATCTGAAATCCTTAGTTGACAAGCATTTCTCAGCACATTTTTCGAGTGATAAACGAGGAATGTCAACGGACTGAGGACCAGCTAGGATTCGGTTTGTCATCACTTCAAAAGACGACACAGGATTGACACGGAAATCAGTTTTACGATGGTCGATGTACTCTGCAAGAGGCAACAGTTTATTAATTGCCATTACCTCAATCTAAACACAGTCCGTTATAGTTTTATGTATAAGTCATATTAAACAGTTGTGAATAAAATATAAAAGGCATATGCCCAATACTGTCATGTCCTTTCCAAGTCGATATGATAGATATGATATGATGTGATGCAATCATTTAAATGTCTTTGTAATATACAGCGAAATCATAGTAGGCACAAACATATATATGCACGTGTGCAGAAGCACTACCCGATTGGATGCATACATACATACATACACACATACATACATAGTATACATACATAGTATACATACATACATACATACATACATACATACATACATACATACATATATACATACATCCATCCACCCACCCATCCATACACGCACGAAAGCAGGCAGGCAGGGAGACATACATACATACATACATACATACATACATACATACATACATACATACATACATACCTTCAGCTTTGACTTCAATTTCACAGAAATGCATGAAGTTTACGTTCTTCTCCAACTGTATCGTCACATACTGACCAACCAAAGGAATATAACACTCCATAGGTATGATAACATCAGTGGCGGTGAGAACGTCTAATTGTAGTGGTCCAAAACATTTGGGATTTTCCTTTATTTCCATACTTGAACCAACTCGAGCCACAGCACCGACATTGCGTTCCCCTGTTTGAAATAAGATTCCTATATCAGCCATTGTGTATTTGCACTGTTCTTTATACCTAGTACTTGAATACTGTTTATAATTTAACTCGTCTGGTTAGTTAGATGTTGTGGTATATATTGATTCTGGACGACTGCGTAACAGTAGGGTCTCGACTAATGAGGATGATTTCATTGTAATCAGAGATGTGAGACAGCTAGCCAAAGACCTTAATCAGGCCTAGAGTCTGATAACACTGAGTCTTTACGAATTGATGAAGATTATTTATTAGCAGTGATGATGAGTTATAATTATGAATGAGAGTGTTGTCCTCGAAAGAAAAGTGCACAATGACTTACCTTGAATATTATTATGTTAATTTTAAGTGACAAACATTTGAGTATTTTTAAGTCGTGCGGCATGCAAAACAAACTATGGCATACATTTAAACATGTCGATATATTTTGGTCCTAAAGCAGAAGTTACGACGACCCTCCCGGAACAACTCCACTCGGTCACTCTGCTTTTCGACTACTTTTACTACAACACTGGCTTCTTTGAAAGTTAACTATATTTCTGTATTGATGTATGTATATGCATGTATACTTACCACAACAATCTCCCCTGTTTACAAAAATCACTGTGTATACTCTGTAGAGTTTAAGTAGATTGACCCTCCACCATGGTTCCGATTTTAATGTTGTGTGCATACAACTTTTGCCCCATACATAGTTACTGTTCCTGTTACCATCAACGGCTCTTGACGCTACTCCCTTGCCGCCCATACTTATCTGTTCAGCCTCTTTGTGTAAAGCTACGTTTGGTAGTTCGTCTACAAATGCTACAGACAGGACAACAGACAGATGGCAAATAAGCGAGTGGGTAAAATCAAAAACTTACAAGCTCAGGAAAAAGTCCAAATTATCACATAGATCGAATCTATGGGCATGGGTTTTAACTATTACCATAAATAACGTTCATTCGTTTCACTGTTAGACACTCTTGTAGATATGTAAAAAGAAACAGGAAAGATAACCTTTTATATATGCATATCAGCTGAGTTTGCATTTCAATGTTACAGTTTTGTTTTTTTCATTTATTCAGTATTTTATGATTGCATTCGTTTAAAAGGGCATATAAGTACATGGGGCTCAGGTTGTAATATGTAGTGTATTTTCTGCTTATTATCCCATGTCACTATAATAACATTACTATACTATTATGCTAAAAACATGCAATAATTAGATGTTGTTCCTGAATATTCGTTCAGCTAAGGGAAATACGAGTGACCTAAGGGGTCGTTGTCACTACGTGTCGCTAGACGAATAGTCGCAAAACCCTTAGGTCACGAGTATTTTAAATTCCCGGCTGAAGGAAGAAAAATTATTGGAGAATAACATCGCCAGTAATATCAAAGAAATATCGGGGAAAGTAATAGCAATTTTGAACGTTTTCACTCATGTCGAACACAGTGATATAGACGCGTGTTGTTGTGATGTAGAACGACCAGCTGCAGGGTATACATTCCATATCTTTGGTTATGCATGGTATACATAATCCATGTAAATCAAGTTGGCTAGAACCACACACATATGCATATTGCAGAATATTTCCCTATCAATAAATTTCTATTGTGATCTTCATGGAATATTTTATATGTTGGGTCACTTTTTATAAACTTATTTAGACAGAAACGAAATTAATTCGGTAAACCAATCGTTCGGGACTGATTGGTCTACTTACGTGCTCCGTAGACTTCCACTTCACATAGCTGTAGATTCGAAGTTTTGTTGTCTTGACGTACACTGGCAAAGCGGCCAGTTACACTTGATTTGCATATTAGTGTGATGACGTCACTATTCACGGTGTCGTTGTACATTACACGTCCACAGAACTGCTGGGTGGATATATCCTCGTTTCCACCAACTCTTACAACTGCTCCTGCAAGTTCTTCGCCTGTAAGATTGATAGATTCGTAATTAACAAAATACTTTTAAAACAAAAAAAGCAACTGTTATGGACAATGCTAGCTATTGGATATTCTTATTTGTTCACACAACGTGCCTAATCATTATGTAGCTATTGTTTCAAGAGGTGCGAAGCTTCCAACATTGTTTCTTTCCCATAATGCCCCATTCAACGTACAGCAGACCTCTCCTAAACTAGAATTACCTATGTTCATAATTTTATTTCAGAGAGGTCGCGCGATGCAGATTTGGTCAAAATAACCTTTCTTGGTAAAATGTAGCAGTCAGAAAGGATTTTGTGTGACCAGGTTATAAAATATAGCAATGCTAGTTAGATGTATGTCGAGCTAACTGACATTGTAGAGCTGTTTCTGGTCAACTGGCCTCTATATCATACTTACTGCAACAGTCTTGTCTGTTCGCTATCTTGACATGATACACCGTATAGGTTTGACCCAGGTCAACTCTCCACCAAGGCTCGTACTCAAAGTCAGTATGTGAACAACTCATTGACCAAAAGTTCATGTTCTTTATGCCATCAATAGCGTAGAAGGCTACGGTATTGCCATAGTTACTACTCTGTACGGCATCCCTGTGTAAAGCTGCATTCATCATCCATACATCTGAAAACGAAAACAAAGTCACATACAAAATAAAATAAGGTTTACGTGTATCTTATGTCATATTCTAGCGTATGATTCTACTGCATGACATATTATGATTCTGTTGTTTTTTTTTATAATTTGCTCATCACAAAGAAATTTCGATTTCTTAAATTCCCAATGAAAATTTACGCTCAAACCACGACGTATACCTGTTCTGATATATTATTTCAAGTTAACAATCAGCAGACGACTATTACCCGGACAGCTGCGCATGCGTGCATCATCACGTTCGTGTGACATCACTGCCTGTCTAGATTTCTTGTTACGAGCTCATATGTTGAAGTCACGTCCTGCTTAGGTTCATATAAGACACTCACCTGTTGACATCACTTCAACTTCACACAAAATCAATTTTTCATTTCTTCCTGGTATTTTGATAACAATATATCGGCCTATAATAGGACCACATGTCTTCTTTATTTTACGTGATGATAAAGTGTCCCATATTTCGTCTCCACATAGTTGCCCTGGTGCATCTGGATAAGTGCTAACTCGTATTTCTCCACCATAAAGGCTTGCTTCTATAGATAGAAGTATAATAAACAACTTTTGTAAAAACAAAAAGGGTTTTTTAATCGGAACGTTTTCCAATGTCTCATACATTTTACTTCTAATACCAGAATCTCTCTCGGGTGGCAGTTACAGTCAACGGACCCGAGGCCTGGTTCAAAAGCAAATATGCTATGAAAATTGTCTAGATAAATACACTCATTAAACACATTTCAAATTATTAATATCTGTTTTCAGTGCTGTTATAATAACCGAAATAATTAAAGATATGATGTGTAAAGCTATTAATATATCTTTTTATTACACCTCACCGATGCCATAGACGCTGTCATTGGCTACAAGTGGAACACGTGACATTCTAAAAAGAAAATATTGCATCTACATATTTCTGTGGTAACACAATTCATTTTTGACAGCTCAACTTTGACACAGTTTTTGTTCGGTGAAATAAAATACCCTCTGACTAGTGGTCATGACTGTAATAATACAGTAATGACCACCACCCCTAAGATGGTGATATTGCTACCATGTTTTGTTATATAACTTTACTATTATCTATTTGCAACATTCTAATGGACAGTGGATATGATGTGTCAATATTTAACCTTGTCATTGCTTCCTGGATTGCTTGTTGTGGCAACATTATAAATAATTGTTCATCACGTGACATAGGTTACACTGTTCAAACTCATAGCATATGTGCGTATCTTCTGTAGAAAGAGTGAGACTTTTACAAGTTTACATCATGCAACTCAAAAGATAACTTAATGTGTTAATAACATTAGCAAATGAAAGCATAATGACAACTTACGATCACTGCCAACAGCTTTAACATTTTGTTGAGAGATGATTATTTCGTGAATCTTAAAGAAATCTCCAAGATCAAGTTTCCACCATGGTTCGTATTCATTGACAGTTACGGCACAGGTCTTTAGCAAAAGGTAGCCATCGGCCTGATCATCCACAGCATTCTCCGATGGATACAACTCAGTGCTGCTCTGTGCAGTCTGCTTTCCAACGGCAACATTAGCATATTTCGATACTAATAAAATAATACATATGTACGACAACATCAACAATGTCACTGTCATTTCTGAATATTTATATTATTATTTAAGTGCAAAAGAAGCTTTATGAACACTTTTGCTGCTTGCTGAAAACCAGGCAACCTCACTAGGACTACAGAATTGGAAAAGAGCAAACGATTTTGTTGATCAACAAACTATTCGGAACGCTGAATGTGTGCATCGACAAGTCATTATGAGTATGATCTGGTCAGTATATTTTAAGGATTGTGTGAAGTGTTTCAGACTATGTCATTGCAACTTTGTGTAAATTACTGACATATCACAATACTTACAGCATGCATCACTCAACTCATCAGTACCATCAGCACAGTCCAATACACCATCACAAAAGAAAATTTGAGGCACACAACGCTTGGTATGTTCACATTGAAAATCCGTTGATTTACATTCTATTATGAGATAAATAACTTTTACAACCAATTGAGAAAATGAGTTATGTTAATAACAAATCAGTGTCTTTGAAAAAGGTTGTTCTTGAAGAAAAGAATAATCAATCTAAGTTCTGTGATCAAGTCTAAGTTCTGTGGCTCTACTGATTAGATAACACTCTTGCTAGAATCTTGGATTAATTCATGTGACTTCACACATCTTCGAATCACATACCTCTATTTGGGTGCATGTGAATTGGATAATGTCATATAACTTTGCATTTTCACAAGTTTACATCACTTATAAGTGTCACAAACATTTATGTTTCCCAAATCATGTTTCGTTTGCCATTAAACTTGGTCATGGACATACCACAGTCCTGTTCATCTTCACCGTTGTAACAGTTTTCTTTGCCGTTACACACCAAATCTTGACTAAGACATATTCCATCATTACTGCCACTTTCACAGCGAAATTGTCCATCGCCGCACTGGCCTAATAAAAATAACGAATACACAATTTCGTCTTCGTTCCTTCAAGCCAGAGTATGTTTCTCAGCTAACGCAAAAAAATGGCGAGACTAGTGCACATGCTGTAAAAAGGTACGTATTTTTCGACCACTGTCGTTGTCGTTCGGAAATGCATATACCGTAATAAACTAAAATCACTGACATATGCTCTGGTACGATTGTAAACAAGTGTATGCAAATGCAGGTTCTTGTACGAATGTTCAAATGACAATACATGTGTACATGGTGATAATTATTTTATAATACATATACTGCTATTGGGAGTTGAGTGCGACTATTTACTATTTGATAATATCATGCAATGACTTGGAGGAATGCAACAATTATTACTTATGACCATGAAATAATCAGAATTGCTGAGAAAATCACTAGCTTCTTTACGGCAGCGCTTAAGTTACAAATGTCCCCACACAGAGACGGAAAAACGTGCTCTGGCTTGCGAGCATGAATGTGTACATGGAAATTGAAGAATTAAATAAAACCCTTGTTAGAAATATCAATTCGTGCATCGATTTGTTTACAAATAACATTGACTGTTACCATAGTTACAATTCTCCTCATCACTCATATCGAGGCAATGATTAATGCCATCACAGACCAGATACTTGCGGATGCAGTAAGGACCAGATGCGCATTTGAAATCTGCTTCCGAACATGGCCCTGAAATTATTACAAAGTTCATCTTTAAAAGTTGTTGATATTAAGTCCATAAATGATTTACCCATAATAGCATTTTCCACTAATCTTTTACTCGAATAAACTACAACAATACGAATGTTTAGTGATATTCTCCGTGGATATTAATTTAAGAAACAGATGCATGAATATGATATGTAAAAACCTTAGCAAGACTTTGTTTAATGTTTACTGTATCTGATCTCTTCCAGGTATAATACCAAAATTACTTTCACAATATCTCTGTATTAGAGTCGTAAAAGTACCGTGAACACGATTATTTATAGACCACAAGAAATTTAAAACGAATATTAAAATCACAATAACAAAATGCATACATTACGTTGTGCTATGAATTACTGTGACACCTCGTTACAGCCGATGTACCAGCACAGTACGAAACGGAGGTGACAAGTGTTCAACCAATTAAGAACACGTAACGAATATTCAAATACCTTAAATTTGAAATGAGTGTGCCGCATTTCTATTGGATATGTCTGGTTTGCAAGGGCCAACAATCGCACGACTATCATAAAACTCATAAACGTTTATATAAACTTTTCAGAAGTCTTAATAAACGTTATACAGCTCAATATAAACATTTGATATTATCTGTATAGATAATACAGGTCTCCAGTCGATTTTTTGTTTACAAATTGGTTAATTGATTATAAGTTAATCTCAAAGTAATCAGGTGATTTTGTTAATCAATGTTTCTACTTTGTTCTGACCGACCTTTTGTGTTCATCATGATTAATGATACTTTTAATAACTTAATTACCATAATTGCTCTCAAAGTCATCGTCATGCACCAATCATTCTCGAAGTCTTAATGTTTCCTCTTAAGTGACGACCTTAAATTACACTTTAATGTTTTCATCAAGGTGCCACAATTGACTGTCCAGAAACTTTGTAACTATGTTTGAGTACAAGTTACCAAAACAAAATTAAACTAACAGTTACACAAACATATAGCACATTTTGTAAAGAATAACCAGCAACAAATAGACATACATGTTTTTCGAATATTTGACAGTCGCTAACAATAATATCTAAAACAGAAACAGACCAAGAAGTAGACTGGTAAAATGTCGAATATAAAAACAAACAAATCGGGTTGGACTTTCTGTAAAGGACAACAAACACAGCTTTCACAAAACTCAAATAACAGTATGGTTTCTGTATGCAAATGTACACTTTCTGTTCAAAATATATTAATGTTGATACAAAGAATATTTGCCAAGTGAGCTCAACTAACATTCAGATTTCAAACGCTTTCAACAAGCTACTTTTGTGTCATTCTAAAATCTTCAGACCATACTGATGGAGAAACTCAACTAATGTACATTCTTGTATTATAAGTAACATTCTATATATATAATATCTATATATTTTTAAAAGAAGACTTACCGTAATGGGGAAGGACTAGCGAATTGTCCACTATAAGCAATTCCCTGTAGTCGGACTGTAGCACTGCGGACCGTCTAAGTTTGTTTGTGTTGCAGACAGTAACACTAGGGAAAGGTCGCTCTTCATTGTCACTCACAAGGGTTACCTATGCAAGGCAAAAAAATTAAAAGGAGTGTAAGATGACAAAATTGAAATGGTTCATGTTGACATCAAGGCGACCTAGTACGTCATGCCAATACCTGTTATGAGGCCTCCTAGTATAGGATAACATTAACTTCCTCTTTGTTTACAATTCAGAACACGCCACGGCCAAGCTAAAACATTTGAAATGAAGGACCACCTTAATACATCATGTTAAAAGTAAATTAATTAGCACTAGAAATTACAACATCGGGTAAAATTAGAAAGGCTTTTTAACGGCATTTACATCAAACAAGAAAAGTACAAATGTGTTTATTATAACAAAATTTTCAAGTTACTTAAACAATGTTATAGTAGCTGCGTGCACCACTGGGACTAATCTGATATACGGCTCGATATATTTGTTTACCTCTATTTCCTACACTAATTGTCCTTTGATCTCTTTTTCCCCGTGAGTAAGCACGTCTTCCAGGTGTCGGAAGGAGGCGTTCGCTCTCCAAACAACAAAATCGAAAATAGACGACAAACCAGGAATCTTTTACTTTCCTTTGATTTAAGACCATAGTAGGTAGCCAAAATGGCTTCATTTTGATAGCATGCTGCCCTCGATTTAAAGATTTGTATGGTAACCCATTACGACGGTTTTTCTTGATTTGAATTGAGAATTGGTTAGAAGTAACAGAAAAAAAGTTTAAACAGTTTATATCCGTACATTCCCTTAATGTAAATGTCTCACCTTTGTATTTACATTAAATGCCGTGTATTGGATGACCAGCATCATAGTCTGGCCAATAAAAACGACTGTTGCGGCAATGACGATCAGTGTCCAGCTGAGTTTCGATGTCCAGTCTTCTGCTTCAAAAATACGTCCGATGCCATGAGCACTGGTAGTGGATGCGAATTCGTGAATAATAGCGTACCATTCTGTCGACTTTGCTAACTTCTCCTCATCTGCCGTGTCGTTTTCATCATCTTTAGATGATACAGGTTGCATTGCAATGTTCTCCGAATACATATCACAATCTTTCTTCCTCGTAGAACTATGAAGAGATTCAAAATGCAATCGATGTCATGCTCATATTATCAATTGAATGCCATTGGTTAAACTTTCACATTCAATTACTTTGTTGAAAGTACAAGCAATATATTTCACATGAACATAACATTATACTTCCTCGTATAACTATCAACAGTTACAAAAACAATCAGCACCCTTCCGCTTTACGTTACAGGTAAAAGTAAGATTTCACAAGATCTGTAAGACTGATGTATTTGTTGATGCTATCTGACAAATGAGAGCGTTAATTCAATTACAAAAAATAGCCGACTGTAATATCCATTTTTCGATTTACTGTTTATGAATACGTGAATATCCATAAAGAGAGGGTATCCGATATTATTTCATAACAAATACAAACTTATCAAATATTTATCGTATGCAAACATAATTACAACTATGAGTTTCCATAAAAGAACACATGCAGGTAGCTTACCGAGGAATCAAGACTTTGGACAGTTATTTGAGTTGAGCAATCATGTAAACAGAACCACTCTGATGTTTGCTAGATTTTAGTATTTGAAATTCATGAATTTTAAGAAAAATCCGTATGACATCTGATGAGCAAAATCACCACAATGGTGAGCTACACTTGCCATTATGCAATAATACTCAAACATATACTGTTTCAGTGAAGGTCGTGCATAATGTAAAACTGATAGATCGTCAGATGAATTTCTTGCATGACAGACAATAAAAAATGTTAAACCAAAAGGAAAGAACATAATAGAATACATTACTGTCTGATATGTCTTCTAATTTGTGTTTGTTTGTTTGTTTGTTTGTTTGTTTGTTTGTTTGTTTGCATGTATGTATGTATGTATGTATGTATGTATGTATGTATGTATGTATACTATGTATGTATGTATGTATGTATGTATGTATGTATGTATCCATCCAGTACGTACGTATGTACGTATGTACGTATGTAGGTATGTATGTATGTATGTATGTATATGTATGTATGTATGTATGTATGTATGTATGTATGCATGTATGTATGCATGTATGCATGTATGCATGTATGTATGTATGTATGTATGTATGTATGTATGGATGGATGGATGGATGGATGGATGGACGGATGGATGGATGGATGGGTGGGTGGATGTTTCAGAGAATGTGAAATACAAGACAGGTACCTGTCACTGTTGATCTTTTTGCGTATCAATTCCTTTCACTAGATGTACTCTGCCATAGGTATATACACACCAAATGGCAGTCACAACATATCACGGTCATAAACATTAATGTTAGCGAAACCTGTTAATTGTGTTGACATAACAATTATTGAACATTATACATCAAGGTGTCTGACGGATTAGCCTCGTGATTCGAGATGTTGAAAATTGCAGACGTTGTCTGTAATAAACACATTTCATTATATAACACTACACCATCAGCTGAGATATGAAAAGTTGACTTCTCAAGTAATTCAAGCCAGTGGACCAGATTACAACTTGGTTTACATTATGAAATCATATATCTTGGTCCAAGATCTATTGTTAGACGATATACCCGTTTAACTTTGCCAATCCTGCCTGATACTTCTATATTTTCCGCTCTTTATTTTTTTTGTAAAAAATTAGTTTCTGATCAAATGAAGACTCTTTAGTTTTCATCTGTTCTACAGCCAGCAGTATTGGGTTCCAGACTAGACACTAGACCAATCCATCAAGATCTATTTAGACAGTTTTAATATTAATAGTATCCATCGTAATATTCAATTACATTCGGATGTATCCATTTTATCTCAATTCATGAGCTAGTGGTTTTAAAAGTAGAAATCTAAAATTAATGTACACACAAAAGATGACAGACGAAAATAGACACAATCCACTGTTGACGTGTGTTTTTTAAATGACTCAGTCATTACAGTTCACATAAAAGCAAACGGAACCTAATAGGAGAGGGTTTTGGTAATGTTAAAAAAAAACCGTTAAAAATGATGTTTGTTTGAATTATATATATCTTCAGAATATTTCTTGATTAGACAAATTCATATGGTTTTTTTTCGTTCTGGACATGATGCTTCAAAGATATGTTTTTATTTCTGGACGAAAGTTATTCTTTCTGAAACAATTTCTGTGTGTACAAATGTTGATTTACCGTACGAAACAAAGTAATATTTTTCCGTGTTAATACAGCCCTCAAGAATAAACGTAACTTACGGTTTGTAGAACAATGCCGCGCATAAACGATAACTATAAAAAATTGCATATCTTTCATTTGTTTGTTTGTTTGTTTGTTTGTTTGTTTGTTTCCTTGCACTGGCCTTAAATGGAAGAATACTGATACATGTACACTATGTTCTTTAAATCTATCTCTTGTGCTTATAAAAAGCACAAGCGCTACAGGATAGTAACCGATGTGGTTGTTTTGAATTTGTTTCATTCAAATTTTCCTATCATCTCTGGACATGTCACTTTATAATATATTCATGAAATCATCCTGACTTTATCGTCGACGTTTCTGACGTTTACTGCAACAACTTTTGATGCGCGTGCATTCTTTGGAGTAGGGTGACATGATTAATCATGGGATAAAGTGCACACACTTACCTCACTGTAGGGGTATAGTGCCTCCTGTTGGTTGCTGTACTATGTAAATGGTTTACACTGACGGAGCTTACAGAAAGTCATGAGTTGCGTCTAATACATTTTACAAGTATACCACCAATACAACCATCGGATTTTTAACAACTTAAACTCGCCTGCGTCTACGTTCCTTGTTTTGAGGAAATATAAACTTTATCAGTAATAACCTCACACGTATGAAGTGTCCGAACTTTAACTATGAAATTCACTTTGCGAACATTTTTATACAAAAAGTAAATGTCCCAAGGGACAGACCCAATCATACAAGTGTCTCTAATGCCCTTTAATGTCATGTCAATTTTTTAATGAAACATTTGTCTCCAAGTCTATCAATTAGATATGCTCTGGGTATTTTTATGTGGCACTAATTGCATTTTGTCAGATAAATTTCTTCAGTTGGGTGATTTTGATATTAGTATAATTACACACTTCAGCAATGATTCGTCGATATGAAGTAAATAATGAAATAGAAATGGGTTTGGTCACGTTTTCGATTTAACAAGTGAGTAACGAACATTTATAACAATTTTTCCTAAACCTGTCATTGATGTGTGTACTTTCATATTAAATGCCGATCATATTACTTAATAAAACGTATTAAAATGGCATTTCTAATGGAATTGCTAAAGTACACTCAATTTCTAGCAGTGATTTGAATAAAACACAGAGCAAACCTTAGTGTTTGTTGTCATCTCGTTCGTCAATATATACTTCAGTGCCCCCCCCCCCTCCCCATATCCGAAGACGCTGTATAAACTGACTGTTACCCATCCGATCACAGGTTCTCGGTATCAGATTGTGTTTAGCTTATTTGGATCACTAGTGTACTTTTTGAGAAAAGGTCAGTCGTAATTGTTGTCATTTCTCCTCAGGAAAAGACAGTTTTGTTTGTGCGTCCTTAAGTTTCGTAACATGGGACCCCTAGACACACATACATGAATCAGACGACTGTCGGACTTTCAGTATTTGATTTGTTTAATATGCAGGAATTCTAAAACTAAGTTCAGTGTAAGTTCAGTGTAAACGTGTTGTTTCCTCGTTTCATCACTTTTAGCCTGTTTACTTTTTCCCCAGGAACTAATTATTTTATTAATATTCGACATTCATTATCAATGTCATAATGTATTTAATGCACTGATGAACAGGTACACACACTTGTGTGTAACCTACTAGTATCTAAATTGAGTTTGTTCTCTTTAATTCATTTATGTTGGAGTTGCGAAATATGAGATGAAATAGTGTATTTGAACAGTTGGGAAAATCAGATCTCTGAATCATTAAATCATTTAAGCAGGAAGTAGATCTAGAATTGATGTATCACTGCCAACCTTCAAAAAATAAATACCCGATTTATTAAAAGCTCGTTTTCACCTTCTCAAGTATAATTGTATGTGATTGATTTAGTAAACATAATTGTATTGCCATTAGGGACATGACAGCTTTTTTCAAGACAGTTTCGCACATTTAATAAGTTCGTTTCAGCCTACACATGATTATTACCTTGTGTTCATTTTAATCTCTTTTTGTGAGAATTCACAGTACGGTGGGTTTAGTCTTCATATTATTTAGTTTATCTAGTCTTTTCAAAAAGGTTGATGGCAGTTGTACAATGTCTTCAAGGATGAAATGCAGGTTCGTTGGCTCACTTTTCCTTCATAATAGTTCACAATAAAGACAAGATAAATACACTATGTGTTTCATGTATTATGTTGAGTGTATATTTGAAGTTGTGGTTTCTGTGGTGAGTTCTTACATTTTCAAGCATATTACTGGTTTTTACCCAAAAACTGCGTTTTTTGTCGATTTTCACTCAAAATTATTTAACTTTAACAGTCAAATAGATTCATTTTTCAACTGTAAATGAAACTTGAATACATAAACTAAAAAAGCTTCCCTGGATTTTCTTAGTTTTTCTCTCAATATCTTGTAAATAATCATCGAAAGTTGTATTTTTGTATTTTTTGCATAAATTAGCGTCTTCCACACATGTCGACGCGATATCTCTCTGTTCCCTCAAAATTTTTACTATCCGGAAGAACCTTTTTTCGGCATAGTGTCTCCGAGTAGTGTCTACAAATTTGAGACACCTGGAACGGTCCGACGCCAAGCTAAATAGTTTTGAAGTTCATAACATGTACTAAATAAAGAGCTGAGAAAATGGCAACTCTGCATAATTAGACGCTTTCCCCTCTAGAAAACCTCTCAAATTCGACAGACACTTCAGCAGCTTTTTCCTGTGACTTGCAATCCCTTTGTTTAACATTGCCATTTGGTTGTGTATAGCTCCTTTGCTGCAGACATGGAGAAAATGTGGTATTTTGGGAGGGCCATGGAACGTAATGAGAGAAGATACACAGCCAATGTTCACATAGTTCACGTGTTTGTTTCCCGCCAAAGGGTGTCGCCTCATTAATATGTCGTCAATGACTTTAGATAATCTATGCCACAGTTTATATGACCTTCACCTTAATACAAAATGTAATATAATATAGTATGTGAAGAGGGCGTTGTTAAAATCCACGAACGCGAAAGTTCAAAGCTCGTCTAAGGCCACGTTGTGTGGAACTTTAACAGAAATGTAAAACCCGGAAATCGCCGATGCAATGTAATGCATCTGATGACGTGAACTCTCAAGTCTCGAAGATAGCGTGGTTCATGTTCGGTGCACCAACTGTGTTGATTAAATTGTTATGTATTAATGTAAACATCACATTTTTCGATCGGCTTAAACAATTAGCCTGCAATATTGTTAGATATTCGAGATTTGTTAGACTGTCGACAGTCGCTCGCGCCTTTTCCCCCCCAAAGTTTTATCTAAACTCCGATCCGGCGCAACACTAGTCTAATCGCAAACTGATATCGAGGGCCGATGCACTGGTCAAAATCCGGGGTCAAAATCAACGTGCATAAGTCCGGGTTGAAATTGGCGATTTACATGCAAGGAGGTATTTTTTACTTTGTATTGGTTATAACTAAATTTACCGAGTTTGATTGGTTTTGTATAACAACACAGCTGAGAGATCATGTCACGTCAGTGATTGCACAGAGGCCAACTATCTATGTCTCATTTGCATATGTAAAGACACTCTTCTGTATGCAAATCTTTGTACATAAACATTCAGGAATGAAACCATATAAAACACACATCGCGTTAGAGTTCATGTCATTTTTTTTTTCATTTCAAATTTATTAGTGGAAAAAATAAACGATTTTCAAAAATCGTTTAACCAAATGATAGAACATTCCATGAAGCTTCATAATGAGCAAAAAAGGCCCAAATTCACCAACGAACCTGCATCTCATCCTTAAGAGGCTTCAATAAACAGTGACGTGTGAAGGCAGATAGGCGGAAGAATTGAGATGGCGATTATCAGACAGACATCTACATGGACATGTTATGATCAGATAGACGTCCACATGGACATGTTATGCCAATAAGTTGTTTTATCTCGATCTAATTTTTATTTTAAGTACAATGTGGGGAATTTATTATGGTATTGACAATTTTTCGCTCAAACAGCGAGTAACTAATTCCATCATATCTTTACAGCCTACGGATGGATACCATCTGAAACTTTGTAATCGATATAATATATTGACTGTTAATCTAGATTTGCAATTTCCCATAGCGTTTCAAATGTCAACCTTTTACAAATACATACATTGATGAACTCAACAAATATGTGTTTAGTGCTCCCAAATTGTACATAGCAGATTTGATGTAATATACAAAATACATCAAAGTTGGATGCAATCAGAGGCGACCTTTATGGCATTAATAACTCTTTCATGAGAATTTATACTCGATGAAAACGTTTATAAAGATATAGCCTAGATTGTGTCTGTCTAAAGGGCATACCTCTAATAGTCCCACTTTCTGCACAGTTCTACCGTTGCCTCGAAGCCAATCTCAAACAACAACTTTACCTATAAGTTACTGTCCACTGAGTTCTTTTGTAAAGGTGAATAAAAATATAATAATTGAGGTGATGGGCAAAACTCCATTCGTGACAAGGTTACTTATATTAGCTAGACATATTGCCATTAATTTTTCGAAGATTTTTCGTAGACACGCCACGAAAACGATATTAGATGCCTTCGGATGTTGTAGTGTTTGTACTTTTCGCACTTCCAATTAAATTTGGGTTTTGAAAGCTTTCCTGAATTATTGCACACCTCTTTCTATACGCTACACTATACGCTGATTGCATATTGCCTTAATTACTTGCCGCAATAACAAGCAGGTGACATGACAACGATGTAGTATTAAGGTCACTTTTTATCATCGTCTGAGTCTCTCAATTTTAGGTATAGATACTTACGTGCTGTGAAAATGTGTCGTAAAGGCTGAGCCACTAGTATCCATACAGACCTCTCTGTCTATTACATTACATTTTAGAAATAATAATCGGGTTTAAATTTCCTCATTACCTTTGTTGTAACCATCAATGATAAATACCGCAATTAGTTTTAAATGACTATTTAACATCAAACCGTCACTCAACGACGGTCAGTTTGATAAATATTTGCATAGATATTACTGTGAAGGTGACTGAACCGTCCTATCAGGGTATAGCCATTCTAAGATAAACTCAGTTACCCCAACAGTACATTCCTAAACCCAACGTATTTTTGGGGTTTTTCTGTCTGTCTGTCTGTCTGTCTGTCTGTCTGTCTGTGAAGTATTAGAATACATAACAATTCATATTCTAGGAAGAGCCGGAATCTTGCATGTGACAATGACCTTTGCTACATGTTGAAGGCCTTCATATGCCAGTATAGAATAACAGATAAGTATAATGCTAGTATTCTGTCAGTAACACGTAAATTAATTTGCATGGGGTACCTATAACTATACATGTACACCAGTTATCAAACCATAACCAATATTCTACTTCACCCTAGACCTAAACAGATGTTGTTCAATGACAGCAACATTACCTCTTTTGAACAGATAAAAGCTGCTGTAACACAATAACGTAGTTATCTCTTACCAAGTTTATGTATATGGATGGTACACTCATAATTTTTTTTTATAATACACTCAAATAATACTATAAGATCGTTTCAAAGAGACTCGATTGCTATTGTTGAAGCTTTTCAAAGTGACGTTCCACAATGTAATAATAAGCTAATATATCATATGTAGTGCCCGTGGTATTGATAGTAGATTAGGTGTGGGTACTTTTTTATTATTGCAATGACATGGTCACCTTTCGTAGTGTGGTAAAGGATGATGCAGTGGTTTTACTGATCACAACTTTGCGTGATTCTCACATACTAAGAAAGGAACTATTTTCATTAGGTTGACTAGTCTTTAGAGTGACTACATTATGTATAATGAGATATGTAGCGCTTATTTCATACAATAGACACATAAATTGCCTAGATACTTGGCATGTCAATTAGAACATGGAGTCCACATTCAAGAAGAATTTACATTTGCAATTGTTACTTTGTGAATCATAGAAAAGTCACAAGAGTGGCCTGGTTTTTAAGATATCTCAACCGGAAAATAACCAACACACACACACACACACACACACACACACACACACACACACACACACACATATAAAGTTAGAACATAATATGTACCGTAGTGTAGGAAGACTCAGACAAATGAGTTGGATTTGTCGGTCATATCAAAGTTTTAATGTGTTATGGTTGAACATGTATATCTTTTTGTGTGTGATAGGTATCAGTTGGCAAACAGGAACCATTCTTTCCCAAAATATGAGCGTTACCAACGAGAATATGTCTTGAAAATAGCAATGATGTAGCTTTTAGTTTAATTAGTTATTTGCATATTTTTGGTAATTAGATCTTTGAAGAAATTGTTACAGAGCGACCTATGCTAATTTGAATATTGACCAACGTTCTGTTAATGCTTCACATTGCAAGTTGTGTTGGCTATAAGATCGCATCTGTTGGCAATCTTGCTGGAGAATTCGCCAACATAAATCTATACGATCTCTTCATTCTCAGTCAAAATTGAACATCTAGTTTGTACTTTGTTCAATACGTGTTTGCACTCCTGCGTTTCTATTTGCCATGTAAGAACACGAGAAGATAATAAGTCAACCAGGTCAACTTCTCTGGGTCAAATCACCCGCTTGGCTGGACCATTACTCAAAGACCTTGCCGATTTTTTTTTTTTTTTTTTTATCTTTCTGTGAAATCTGTAAATTTTCCGGTTCGTATTAAGAAACTATGGGCGGAAAACCGGACCAAAATTTCCTGGATCAAGTATGCTTCATCGAATCGCCGTAAAATTAGTATTCCTACAAATAATTCATAAATTGATTTACTGGTACAACAGAAGAGATGTCAGTTGATATATATATATATATATATATATATATATATATATATATATATATATATATATATATATATATATATATATATATATATATATATATATATATATATAGTTTTGGTAGTACTGGAACTCTTTCTTGGTTGTAACTCGGAGTTTCACGCATTGTGCGATCATCAGACAACTCTCTCTCTCTCTCTCTATATATATATATATTTAACATGGCATATGTGTATATATCTGTTCCTGTATTTTCTCTGATATGCACAATTATTTGGGATCTTTTACTTAGGCACTATCTTTGATTAAACGTGGAGTAAAGAAAAAATATATATATTGGCTAATTCCTAACTTATTTATCTTATGTATAAGCTCATTTAATGGAGCAGAACACTTGTGGGGTAGCTGTGGGCTACATTTGGCATACATTTCTGACATACCGGTACACTCACCACCCTATTTTACTGCACACTGCAGCACTCCTCAATTTCACTGAGTCCCACAGAAGCACTCACTTTCAGACATGTGTGCAGTCCTGAATTTCAGATGTGCATACAGTCCTGAATTTCAGTCCTGCTGCAGCCCTACACTGCCACAGGACTGCAGAAAGTTGGCTGTGTATAAGATTTAAAACTATATATCCAACCTTACACGTTGTCAAGTCATACTACAAACACAATGACAGAAGACATGGAAATCTTTTTACATTTTATTTCAAACTTCACTTTTGCTATTCAAGTCTACAAAAATTACAAATACAGTATGTAACATATCTGTCAAATATATTTACAGTTTGAACAGTTTAAGTCAATGAGCAAAATGGACTGCACGTAAAGGTAAACATTTACATACTTATACATGGCCCCTTTGAAATTGTGAACCAAAACATTCTCTTTTTTTTTTGCTGATAGATGTATATTATGTACAGTACAAGGTAATCGAAAACTGTTGTAAAGCTTTGTTCACTATACAACAGACCGCTAGAAGTATACACTGCATGAAAAGTGGCGTTTCCAGTTTTGAATACATGAAGGTCACACAGTAGAATGCGACATTTCCAGATTTTTGGCAATTTCGTGGTCCATCATGTATATGGAACTGGAAACACTACCCTTTCATGATATGAAGTATCTGTGCTAAACAGTATTAAATAATCTTAGCTTTTTTTTTTATCATTATGTACATCATAATAGTTTGATTTTGTTGGTGTCATAAACTTTCTTGGCATCTCAAAAAACAAACAAACTGATCATTATTCTTCATGTTGTTTTTTTCTAGCTCAAAGAGGTTGTTTCCGTTCTTGGAGATGATAACACAAATTGGGAGAAGTTTATTATTTTCTGTGATTAGTTTTTTTAAGTATTTATCCTAAAATAAAGAGAAACCCAAACAATTCATTGTGTTTTAGCTGATGGTTTTATACTTTCCACTAAGTATCAGGACCCCCCCAAAATAAAAAAAAAAAAAAAAAAAAAAATATATATATATATATATATATATATATATATTATTTTTTTTTTTAGTGCATCAACATATCCAATCAATGTGTACTTCCAATGAAGTGGTTTTTATATGAAAATCAAGATATTCAGAATTTAATTGCAGTTGCTCCTTTGGATATCAACAAAATACAAGTAACATGGAGGTAGGCTTTTACTTGGTGACTGTCACTAAGTATAAGCCTTCTTCCACACAAAATTTTGGGTCAGAGGACTACGACAGAACCCAATAACTCCTTACTACCAGTGTGGCATATCCTGAATATTTACACAAGTTCTTTGCAGTCATGGTACGTAGAAAACACCACAAGGATGTGAGCAAATACCTTGAGTACCCAAACTGATGCTTTTGTCATGGGATTCGGTTATTATAACATGTTTATCCAAAACAACAAATTTTGTCAAAAATACAACTACGGGTTCACTCAATTTTGTGTACATGTAATGTATGTATATACAATGTATGCTCATTTGCATAAAGGTTGTCAATCATGTTTTGAGTATTGCCCTGCAGAGCAAACACCAATAATATGTGTATGCACTGATGCAAGTAATCACTGGTACATATGTAATTACGCTTGTTCTGTATCACCACAAAGTCTGGGTAAATCCAACAAATTGTAGTAAGTAGGAAGTAAAACTAGTCTTGTTTGCTCTTTATAAAATAAGTCTGTCTTCTCCATAATCATCTCTAATCATAGTACTAGTGTCTTGTTGGTTAGGGTCTTTAAGTAAACATTGTTTCTTGCAATCCATTAATGTTTGGAAATCTTTCCACATCTTCATTTGTCTCATGCTAGGACCATGACTTTCACGAACAGCTTTCTGTTTCTCTCTCAAACCCTGTAATACAAAGATTTAAACAGCTTTTAGAGATAAATCTTTGAGGAGTATGTCACGCTATGTAATATCAATTTTTGTGAAATTTGGCAACTTCTACAACTATACTGTATAAACATTCAAATAGGATTATCATCACACAGGCGTAACGTTAGTGGCGTCCTTTAGATCTCACTCGTGTTCAGGTGAGCATGATCTATTAGATTGGTGATATCAATGGTGGAGAGGGCAGTTTTTATTTTTTTATTTTTTTTTTATTTTATTCATCGGATAACCAACGGCAGCTAGTTCCATTTATAGGCTCTTTTAATTCAGTGTTAGTGCAGGAGGAAACCGTTTTTGGAGCGACTACGTAGCTTTCATCCGAATCACTCAGACGTCATCAGTGTAACGTGTCTCTTTGTTTCATGTCATGACACTTTCAAGTATATCAGTAAACACAACAGGACTTGCGAGTAAGATATCAAACTTCAATTTGTCAACCTACCTTGCCAAGGTTTTCTTGTTCAGGAAGCAGAACTTACAGTAAGATAAACTACAGTATATCAACATACCTTGCCAAGGTTTTCTTGTTCCTGTATTTTTCTGGTGTACTGTTCTCTGAAAGCTTTCTTTTTCTCCATAGGATCGGACGATACATATGCTTTCATTTCATCAGTCACTCTTTGTTGTTGTAATTCAATCACCTTTATCATACAATTCAGGTAGTGATAACGACTCTCTTCTTGAGAACACTCTTCTCTGTAAGCTCGTACTTCCTGTCAATCAAAGCGTAATAAAACAAATCTAATATCAGGGCAGCAAAATATAGTTACTTTAGAACAGTAATTTGGAACAGATGCGACACAGCAGGATTCTTCACCCAATTACACTGTAAAGTGACAGAGCATTGCTATTCTTAGACAGTAAAATATGTTGTATTGCCCGGCCCTCAACGACCTCCTCTCTCATGACCGATGTATGAGGGCGCCCTTCATGCATACCTTACAGACTATGCTATTCTTTAACAGTGCAGTAGAAACAGATTTCTGCTGAAAAAATTACATATGTACTTGGATGATTTTAATGGATTTATTTGTTTACTTTTCAACTGATAATCAACATGTTAAGTTGTCTCTCTGTGTGTAAAAAATATTTTGTCTCGCTAGTGAAACACCAAGGCATCTTTATTTGTCCTGTAAATCAAAGGTGTCCTAAAATGCATACCTGTTCTATTTTAGATCTGTTACTTTCCAATCCAGCGGCCATGGTATCATACTGTGATTTCTTTTCATCATAGACTTGTTGGATTTCTTGACAGCGTTGACGTAATGGTCTTAACTCCTTGATAACAGGTGCTAGATCTATCTTCTTGTTTGCAATAGTCTGTGTTAATTTTCTCACCTACAAAAAGGTTCAAGTTGACATATATGTTAAAAACTTTGAATGATGATATTTCGTTCTCAGGTACCTGTTCACACTGGTTCATTAGGACAGTATTCAATTCCAAAAACTGTTTCCATCACAATTATTCACTAGTTGATGAGGAGAGAGAAGTATCAAGTATATGACAAGTCTGCTAACATTTTGAATATTCTGTTGGCATGCTCACAAAAAAAAGGTTTTCTGTTATTCATCAATCAATCAATATACTAGTATTACTACCTACCTACCCACATATATCATTTCTGATTGGTCGATTGACCACCATGTGACTACTACAACCAATACCTACCATTTCTGATTGGTCAAATGACCATCATTTGACTACTAAAACCAATACCTACCGGTTCTGATTGGTCAAATGACCATCATGTGACTACTACAACCGATACTATTTCTGATTGGTCAAATGACCATCATGTGACTACTACAACCAATACCTTCAATTTCTGATTGGTCGAATGACCATCATGTGTCTACTACAGCCAATACCAACCATTTCTGATTGGTCAAATGACCATCATGTGACTACTACAACCAATACTTGCCATTTCTGATTGGTTGAATAACCATCATGTGACTACTACAACCAATACCTGCCATTTCTGATTGGTCAAATGACCATCATGTGTCTACTACAGCCACTACCTACCATTTCCGACATATCATCCAGTGTCCTTCCCTTCATTTCATCTAATTCACTTTTTATGGTAGACACTTTCTCCAGTTCTTCCTGTGTGTCTTGGTAACCAGATACACCTTTTTTGGACTCCAGCTGGGACTGCGTATACAAAAAGAACAACGTTTACTTAGCCTATTTCCACCAAAAACTCTTCAGATATGGATATTATTGTAATGCAAATGCCACTAAACTTGGTACTGTAGTAAACAGAGTTTTACATCTACTTATCACACCTACATATGCCATATTTATTACACAGTGTTTTTTTTAAGACTGGTAAGCCGGTAAATGTTACCGGGGTTCCCAAAGCAATTTACTGGGGTTCCCCACAGGTGTGGCCATGAAACGACAGAAAACATATGTAATACAGAATTTGTAAGGAATTTCATTTTAGTGTATGTACGTAACTGTTTCCTACCATACATGGGAATATTATCATATGGAAATATTATTATTGAAATACAATTTGGCATCCACTGCAACATAACAGTACAATATTGGGAGACACTTAAAATTGGTAAGAAGGATAGAAATGTGCTCCTCCCGTCCTGCATTTCAGTCATACTGATCCATGTTGCATAATAATGCGAATTATAATGCACCTTTCTTTCTGAGAGCTCAAGGCACTCACAAATATTACCCCTGGCATAGATCAATGGCAGCACAATGGCCTTTATACTTCAACTCCCTGGGGAGTATACAACCCATTGCAGCCTTTATAAGTGCATAGGATTAAAGCATTCACATTGCAACCTCTATCCTATCAGGTCCCCTATTATACAGCTGGGTTGACAGAGGCACAATCATGGTTCAAATCTTGCCTAAGGATTTTAGCCATTCAGAAACAAACGGCAGCAATGGGGCATCATTCAAACATAAAAATAATGTACATATTAGTGAATCTAGCATTGTCTGTATTCTACCATGGCATATTGACTTACCAGTTTACTTGATACCAAGTTGTCTCTCTGTTTCAATATCTCTTCACTTCTTGACAGTACACCATATTCAGCTCTAAGTTCAGCTAATTCTTGCCTCTTCTTCTTGTACACTGTACTTTTACCTCTTAGTTTATTGACATAGCGTTTGAACTGAAATAGGAACAAAATTATGTCATTGCTAATCCTTTCTACCAGGGGGGATTTATTTATTTATTTATTTACTTATTTACTTACTTATTTATTTATTTATGAATGGCAATGCATTCATTATATGTGTTTTCATGCAATTGCAAAATATAACAAATACAAATACAGATTTAAAATACAAATATACGTGACAGATACAAAAATTATCCAACAATATTGAACACCAAGAGGAGTGGGAGAATGCAGAAGGCAAATCTTTTTGTACACAAGGGGGTTTGTTTGTACACAAAAAGGGGATTTGTTTGTACACAAGGGGGTTTGTTTGTACACAAGGGAGTTTGTTTGTATACAAGGGGGTTTGTTTGTACACAAGGGGGTTTGTTTGTACACAAAAAGGGGATTTGTTTGTACACAAGGGGGTTTGTTTGTACACAAGGGAGTTTGTTTGTATACAAGGGGGTTTGTTTGTACACAAGGGAGTTTGTTTGTACACAAGGGGGTTTGTTTGTACACAAGGGGGTTTGTTTGTACACAAGGGGGTTTGTTTGTACACAAGGGGGTTTGTTTGTACACAAGGGGGTTTGTTTGTACACAAAAAGGGGGTTTGTTTGTACACAAAAAGGGGATTTGTTTGTACACAAGGGGGTTTGTACACAAAAAGGGGATTTGTTTGTACACAAGGGGGTTTGTTTGTACACAAGGGGATTTGTTTGTACACAAGGGGGTTTGTTTGTACACAAAAAGGGGATTTGTTTGTACACAAGGGGGTTTGTTTGTACACAAGGGGATTTGTTTGTACACAAGGGGGTTTGTTTGTATACAAAAAGGGGATTTGTTTGTACACAAGGGGGGTTTGTTTGTACACAAAAAAAAAAAGCAAGGTGGGGAAAAAACAAGATTATTTTGTACAATGTGCTTTGGAAGTGGTACTATGATAACACAAACTTCTCTTTATTGATGCCTGAAGTTTCACCCTAAATAATAAGATGCAATTTATGGACCAAGTTTGTACTATTGCAAAAGACACTTTTTTCCATGCTGTAAATAAATGGTGAATCTAACATACTGGTACAATCCAATGTCTTAAAGAACTGTTCAACAAAACCTGTACTCACATCATCTCCTTTAAGGACTTCTTCACCCTGCACACTCTTGGCCTGTTCTCTCTTTTCTCTAACTTCACGTTGACATCCCTGTAATTCTTCTTTGTGTTCTGACAGACCTTCAGCTGCTACTTCCTTCTTCCTGGCAATAATTGATGCTTGTTGCCTAAACAATGACAGTTTGTCATCTATTGGGTCATTTCTCATCATTCTTTTCTCTATCAGTTGATTGATTTCCGCATTTACAGCTTTGATCTGAAGAGATGAAATATTATTTATATTATGTATAAGCCAAGGTGAACAAAAAATATGGAATACATACTCTGGTCGTTCTACGTCACGACAACGTGCGTCTATGCCATGACAACATGCGTCTACATCACTGGTTCTGGTGTGTTCGAAGTATGAGTCAAAACGTTCAAAATTATCATTACTTTCCCTGATTTTTCTTTGATATTACTGGAGCTGGTATAATTATGTTATTCTCAAATATTTTTCTTCAGTTAGCCAGAAAATACTCGTCACCTAAGAGTTGTCACTGCAAGTCGCTAGACTCATTAGGTCACTCGTATTTTCCTTGGGTGAACCAAGAAAAATATTAAGGAATAACATCTAAATGTTCAATAAGTCAAGTTTTGCAGTGTCGTGGAAGAAATAACAGCTCTAGAGTGTGAGAATGAGTTTATATACCGGTATAAAGTATGGTATCATACTTATAATAATACACCTTTTGTATCTCTCATTGTACATGCTAGCCTGACAGATCTCATCGTTGTTTCCACTTTACACTCGACGTTGCGAGTGGTTACATAACTAGACCAATGACTGGATCTTTCAGACTATGTACATGCATGAAGCTCATAGGAATAACAGTAACAGGAAGTGTAGTAAAACTATGGTATTAAACTTCAAGCTAATACTTCAAGGGTTAGCCAGCATGAATACAAATACGTCAAATATTTTATTTCAGTGAGAATTAACATAAATTTAATATAATTTGAGGAATTCACTTACCTTTCTATCAAGTTCATCTAAGTCTGATTGCCCCATGGCTGGCTCTGATACAACTCTCTGTAGATCTTGAACTGTCTTGCGTTTGGCTTCAATTTCCTTGGGTAACTTCTCCTGACACAGATATGCATTCACTTTGTTTTCTTCTTCTAGTTTCTTGATCAAACCTAGGGATAAAAAATACCGCCAATGACAGTGAAGCACAACTGTACAGTTTGTAAAAATGTTTATCCATATGCTAGTCCATGCTAACAATAAGTGTTCATTTGGTGAATGACTATCCAGTTGCCTTGCCAATCATGTTGCTATCTTTATAATATATGCTATCATTTGGCTGTTGCTATGGGCGTTGTCATGTTGTTAGATATATTTGCATACATTTCTGTATGTTTTTTTACACTTGTGTATAAATTCCTGATATTATCTTTGCAATATACATGATCATTTGGCTGTTGCTGTGGGCGTGGTTTTGTTGCTAGGCATATTTACATACATTTTTTGAAAGTTTATTCAATTGTCTATTAATCCCCGTTTTCTTTGCAATAAATGTGATTATTTGGCTGTTGCTATGGGCGTGGTCTTGTTGCTAGGCAAATTTACATACGTTTTTTGAATGTTTATTCAATTGTCTATTAATCCGTTATCTTTGTGAAATACACGACTTTGTCTGTTGCTATGGGCGTGGTCATGGTTGCTAGGGTATTAGCATACATTTTTTGAATGTTTACTCATTTGCCTACCAGATGATGTTGTTATTTGACCAAAATATACTGCCATTTGGTTGTTGCTAAGGGCGTGGTCATGGTCGCTAGGGCCAATTTTGTCAAAATGTTTTGAAAGAAAATCTGCAGAATAACACTTTCAGAAACATCTCGCCAAGTTTCAGACTCAGTGACCAAGTACTTTTTGGGATATAAGTTTTTGACCAAAAATGAACATTTTTACACCTAATTTGCATATTACTCATGGAATCATTGTATGTTTAATATTTCTTCGTCCATACATCCCTAGATGCATTCCCATTAAATTTCAGCCCAATCTGCTCAGTAGTTTTGGAATTATAGATTTTAAACCAAAAAAGACACATTTTTAGCCCTAATTCGCATATCACTGATGGAATCATCATGTCATGAACAAATCTTACTTTACACCCCCTTAAGAATGTTCCCACCAAATTTTGCACCAAAAGTTTCGGAGTTTAAGTTTTTTGACCAAAAATCACATTTTTTGATGTCATTTACTTGTTAATGATTGGCTCTACAGTTGTCTTCACTGATTAAGGGATGGTTATTTTTGTGTTTCTCCCACTGATCTGCAGACTGCATGGGCTGGACAAACAAACACAAAGAAAAGACCGACGCGAGGGTATTTAAGTGATGCGCGCCTGACCAGAAACAATACTCTTTTTATTTTGTTGGCCTAAACGATAAACTTACCATCAGCAGATGCCCCAGCTGTTGTTTGCTTGAGATCTTTAAGAGAGTGTACTGTTCTTTGGTATCGCTGTTCTGCATGGAGAAGCTGTCGATGAAATAAGTATAACGATGAGATCAATTGAAATCATAAAATGTGAAAAATATCATTGCAGTTCAATTAATAAAAAAACATACACTCATAACACACATATAAACAAAGCCATTATGATCAATATTGTCAGAGATGAAAACATGAGGTACAGAATATAAAATAAACCTTACCTGGTTTCTTTGTTCCAATTTCTGTTGTGCAATTGATGTTTCTCTTTCTGTCTCTTTTCTGTAACTCCTTGCTATTTCTATCATTCTCTCATGATTTGGCACTGTTTCGACCTATGCAAAGAAGTCATATGACAACCCAAGGATGAAATGTATGACTAAATGTCTTATCTAAGTCAAGATACTGTTACACATAAACATTTGCTTCTCACACAGTAAAATATATTTGGACACTAGTCTTAAATTTTCCAAGGGTATACCGGTAGTACAATAGTGTATCATTGTGTGCCTCAGTAGACTGTCGTAAAGTCGTCGCCGCGCTTCGATCCGGAGCAATATGACTATAACCACATTCTGATAGCCAGTATGCGGCCCTCACTATCAGTATGCGATTATAGTAGTATTGCTCCGGATCGAAGCGCAGCAACGACTTTAGTTTTAGAGAAAACGTAGCAAAAAAGGCACAAGCGACTGTCAACAGTCTAGTACCTCAGTTGAGACACACGAAACAAGTTTAAGTGATATAGTCAACAGTGATCTTAGTTTAGACTGGGCTTTTTCTGAATTTAGACCAGGCTTTCTCTGAATTTAGACTGGGCTTTCTCTGAATTTAGACAGGGCTTTCTTTGATAGATGTGTATAGCTTCCATCAACCTACGTCTATACAATTGGGCTTCATTATCCAACATTCATTCAGATGGACATCCTTGAAATTTCAAAATCATTTCCAAACATTTTTTGATGTGAAAAGTTTCATTTGCAACTATGAACCATGAACGTTCACGCTTGTATAATATAGTTATAAATGAATGGCTTAGGTTGTATGAGTCAACCAAATATTGCAAAAGTTTAGTCATTCACACGACAAAATTAATCAGTTGTTTTTTCAAATCACAATTGTAACATTTGTTGGAGTTGATATCTGTATTATTAACCTATATTATTGTATGTATACTTGTCAAGATATAAATGACTTTAAAGGTAAGATAGGGTGTAAAAGGTCCCCTAACTTCATGGTGGTTATTGTCAAACTTGAATGCATACAGTGGACAATATAGCGATTCCTTTGTGAAAATCCATGACAACAATGAGCAGCTGGTGATTTCTATAATAAATTTGGTATGTGTGGATGTGTGAATGTCTTGGGAATGCGTGTGTTGTTATAGAAAGTTGATATTTATACATGGTATATATAATTTTGGACAAACATGATTGGGCTGGGGATTGTTCGTTACTTGTATTGAAAAGGTGTTATTATTCATTACTCTTAATTATTCAAATTAGGATGTCAAGGTGCTAATGACAACAACATTGGTGTCCAGCTCTGCTTTTAATATTTACCTTTTTCTTGAGTCTCTCTATTCTTTTCACCAACTGTTCTTTTTCTTCTTCCATCTGTGTGATGTCTTTTCTGATCTCAGCCGTTGAGAATGTAGAGTTTCGTAGTCTTTCACCTTCTTTGTGTAAAATCTTAAATGCATCAACTAAACCCTCATACTGCAAAATAACAACAATGAAGAATTAACTATGTAAATAACAACAATGAAGAATTAACTATGTAAATAACAACAATGAAGAATTAACTATGTAAATAACAACAATGAAGAATTAACTATGTAAATAATAACAATGGAGAATTAACTATGTAAATAACAACACAAATTATAAGATTTGATATATTTCTTACATTTTCTATTTTGCTATGTTTAGGCAATCATTACCCTTTTAAGTAATCTGTATGTCTCCCTCTATGGTTGCTAATACAATTGACATAGTACTTTAAATTGGCCATATGGATGAGGATTAAGTATTTATTTTGGATTTTTAATTTATAAAACTATTTCATCATAGTAGAAATACTTCATTGGTCATGCCTGTTTGTAACTCAATACAGTACAAAAAAGCTAAAAAAAAAACTGTGTAAAAAGTTTGTTATTGTACGTACAATGACGAAGATTTTTACACATTTAATAATCTTTTGCAATTTATTGCAACAAGGATTTGTCATATCTTATTTCATATTTAATGTTCAAGTAGGAAGCATAATTGTTTTATAAATTAAAATCCAAAATAAATAACCTTAATTCTCATCCATATGGCCACTTTAACTTTTGAGATTATCTAAACAGAAGTTTATAACATCAATGCTAAAGACGCCAACTTTAAAGAAAGTTTGAAATATAATTATGTATTATAACTATAAAGGTTTTATGCTACAGTGTACATTTTACAGTAGGGCTCCCTAACCTTTAATTATTTGAACCATCAAACTGGTAACAATATGCCTTGCCATGCCTAAAAATTTAGACTGTTTTGAAAATATTTAACTAACTGAGGGTACTTGAAACAGTAGACTTTGATAAATGTTTACCTGTTCATACACTTCTGCTACAACACCTTCTGCCATAAACTCTTCTGGGATCTCTACTTTCACCAAATACTTGGCTAGGTAGGCACGTTTCTTAAGATCTGGTATTCTTTCAAGTAACCATTTCAGGATAGGATGTACAACTAATTTATCACCTGTAACCAGTCCTTGTCTGAAAGTACTCCTGTGGATGGTAAATATTACATCGATACAAATGTGAAATTTCTCAAAACACAAATACTTGATTTCTCCATCAGCACATGATTTTTATTTATTTGTTGGCTTGTTTGGTCTTTGTGGATAGGTTAGATCATTGCATCTAAACCAATTTGATGCACCACTGACACACATAATTTCTTACGTGACATACAAAAATTTGATGTTCCCCTATCTCTAAACCAATTTGATGCGCCTCTGACACACATCATTTCTTACGTGACGCACCAAAATTTGGTGTTCCCCTATATCAAACTATGTGGTAACTCACAATAAATGACAGTTTTTATCATTTTGACACACAACAACAAAATGTGACTATTATTAGTGGGCACATGGCTTAAAGGGAACTATTCTCTCTCAATCCCTACAACTCTATTCCTTGCTGAAATCTTTACTTACGGATCTTCTTTGGGTGTGTACTTCAAAACACTCAAGTTACGCATCATACGTACAGCTGTTTGATCTGGTTCTTCTTCCCTAATATCCATTTTATTCTAAAGTAGAAACAAAATACAATTCAAACATTGGGTACTTTAAATAAACACTAATTTTTTTATCAAATCTTGGCCTTGTCTCCTTGAACTAAATCATTACGTTATACTCATGTCAAGTCCCAGCTTTGAATTTTTTTTGTCATGCACCCATAGTTGGACTGCTAATAGTTTTCTCAACAAACCAAGCTACTACAATTCAAAACTATCATTGTACTGTTGGTAAGTTGACATTGACAAAAAAATGAACCAGTCTTTCTACTGATTTGATAACTTCATTCCAAAACCTTGAAAACAAAAATTATTTCTTTGATCATCTTGATGGGGAAAGTTAGATTATTTTAGAATTATTTGGTGATGAATGAACCAAAACGGATGTATACATCATACATTGCTGGGGATGAGAAAAGAAAGTATCGATATTATTGTCAGCTGGGATCTTTGAAATTCATTTCATATGTGGCATGGTAAAGGCACAATGGCACAATGTACAAATACACTGTAGCTGGCTTAAATGTGAGTAAAAAAATGTGCTCTACATTCCAACTGATAAATTCAATTTTATAGCAACTTAGCTGTAATGCTAGGTTTTACATAAGCTTTTATCATTTCAGGGTTTACACTCAAAAGTAACTTAGTTTTGAGGTTAAAACCATGGAAGTTGAACGAAAAACAATTCGAAAACAAAATTATATATTTTGTTTGAAGCTTTCTATCAGTATCACTCTGAGAAACAGTTCAAAAACGAAAAGAAACAAATCAACAACAAAATCCTCAAAATCAAAACTAATGATACAATTATTGCAGCTAATAGAAAATGTAAACATATTTCTGTACTAACCTGGGGATTGATTTCTGAGAACACATCGTTGAGATTCTGAAGTAGCTGATTTCCTTCCAATGCATCAAAACTAATCAAATTATAACTCTTGTTGAAAGGCGGTTTGTTGAGCTGGCTAACGATGTACTTCAGTTGTTCACTCATGGTGGCTGCCTGGGTCTTGCCCCAAACTAAATATACCTGGTTAAGAACAAATATCAAACGTAGACATGATACATTTTCGTTCTAAACAAACTGATCTTTCTGAACTGAAAATGATGTATAGAAATTTTCAATGACATGTCTGTCACCTGTCAACAGTTCTACACCTGTATTTGTAAAATTAATCGAGATTCAGGTAAACTCTTAACATATAATCATGATAATGTATCGTGTCAAAATAATAATAACGCCGTGATTAAAAAGTAAAAAATAAACACATTCAATTCATTGTGACCGTCTACTAGGTTTGTTCCCTGGGCAACTGTCATAACCATAATTCCCATCATTATCAATGGTCCATCGTCAACACATCGGTTGATTTTTTATGTTTTGCACTCTCTTTACACCACATACAATAATCACATACGAGCAGGACATTCAAAATAATGTTAGAAATAGATAAAGTTGGAAAATTGTTTTGAATATTCCTAAATACGCACCTAATTCTGTAAAATCTGCTATGGGCATGCATTAACCGGTCGCTGTGGCTTCGGTTTTCACCAAGGTGCTGAAGAATTTCAGTACCCGGATGCATTGAGAACTGGGCACTTAAAGGGTCTGGCAGAAACAATAATACTATTTTTGTATGTCACTTTTTTATGATTTTAAATGCAAAAAAAATGCATAGTGCGTTACTCAATTTTCTAAAATGAAATGACGACAGTTGAAAATTAATGGTTCAGATTATATAACCCAGGAAAAGTAATGTATTTCGAGTTCACATAAAAGGCGTCCATTTCACAAATTTCGAGCAACCGAAGGGTTCAAACTGGCCTTCCAACGTGTACTTCCGGTGAAAATGTCCGCCAACAAGAAAGACAACGGTGTGCTGAGCAAGGTAAAATCTGGCTTTCTTGATTGAAAATGTGTTTCTCCTCCTGTTAATTTTTTCAAACTGTACACGATTGTCAATGACAATGAAATGCGATATCGTAATCTACCCTGCAGTTATTGGAAAATGCCGATTTCTCTCGGCAGCTGGCGGCATCATCCTCGCCAACCCGTTGAAAACGGAGCGAATGGGAAACACATGGACTCATAGAAGATGAAGAAAACAACTTTGACTGGGGATGAATCATCGCTATCGAATTAAATCGCAAATGGCTACCTTTCATCATTTTTTTCGTTGATATACGTGTTATTCTTCCCATCAGACACATTCCAACTATACTCAGCATAGTACATACCCAGACTTTCTATTGACTAGTGTAAATTGTCGATGGTTTCGTGATTTTTGGGGGTAACTCAATAAATGTCGCAACGAAGATTATGTCACGGTGACACGTAGTGCTGCAGACATAAATTTAGGGAAGTGTATTCCGTAAATCAGACCAGATGGCTGTTTACCACGAAGTGTTGAATTGACCTTGAGGCTTCGTGCATAAATTCACTTCTGTTGTTACATGCCTGGTGTCTTACTATTAGCATGAATGTTATTGTTAGTGAGACTCACATTGTTCGTTTTACTTTTTATTTTCTTACGGGGTTTGCAAAGAAAAACAAAGTGGAGGACCCAGACGGAGCGAAACCGTTACAGTTGTGTACATCCATTGTAGTATGTATATAAATGTAACAGTACATCATTCTAATTCTACCTCCATTATGCAAAAGACTAAAAGTCGTCCGTTTGCTTCTGTTATTTAAATGTTTAATACAAAACACACTCTTAATAGTGCTATGTGTATAATTTAGGATTGCATCATCAATGATCAATCTATAAACCAAAGTGAGTAGTGCAGTGGTGAGGCTCTCTGTAAAGTAGTTTGAAAGATCTTTTCATTCTGTTTGAATTGTTTCTCCCATTTATACTTTGGATCAAGAAAAGAGCATTTTTTTCAACACTGGTTATAATTTATATGTAATTAATTTGAACATTTATATGGCATTTATGATGTAGTTTCATATGCAATGACATTGTATTTCGACACTAGTCTACATCAGCAGTTCTTCTATATCTCCGCTTGGACTATTTAAGCTCTGGGGGATTGGTTGGGTCAAGGAGAAGTGATGTGAAAAACATATGAGTAAATCAATCCAGTGTCTCCAATTACTGAAGTGATATTCAGTTTGTCAACACAGATTGATGGCTGGCATTAAGTGTTAGCTTGACCTTCACTCAAAATAGTAAATATTGACAGAAGCAGAAAGAAACTGAAACTGTAAAAAAAGCACATGAAACTTTATAAGCAATTACTTATGTCTCAACTTTGACAGTTTTCATGCTCATGACATTTATATTAATTATTTATAGACATCAGTTTATTGAGAATCTTGTTCATTGTAGCAGTACCTTTCTGCCTCATGTTTGTTAGCTGCAATAATTGTAGCGTTTGACGTGATTTTGAGTTTTTTTTCGTCTGTTTTGTGCCTTTTTTCGTTCTGAAGTTTAACCCGAATCAAACGCTACAATTCCTCTTACACAAACGCAAATAGACGGAACCGATTCAGATCTGAATCGCAAAGTTGGGCGGATTTTTCTGCTAAATTACACCTTACCTGGCAAAATATCGGTCATTTCCTAACGCCCAATTCCGTCAAAATCGGCAAATATAGCAAGACATGCAGCATTTTGAAATGGGCGGTACACTGACACCTCACTCACGTTTTCAATGAGGTCTAGTCTATTTGCGTTTGCGTTAGAGGAATTGTAGCGTTTGATTCGGGTTAAACTTCCAAATGAAAAAACCCTCAAAATCACATCAAATGCTACAGTTATTGCAGCTACATGTTTGTATACTGTAGGGCTTCTCCACAACTTACATGGCTATCTGTAACATGGAAATGACTTTATTTGCAGTGGTCTCTGGATGGAAAACCAATCAAGATAGATAAATGGGATGGATCTGCAGTCAAGAATACACTAGATGATGCCGCTAAAAAGGTAAAACTTGTCAGTCAGTCTTAACTCAAATTTGCAGTGAATTCTTTTCATAATTTATGTCAGAAGTTATGCAAATGCATTTGCTATTCGAAAGATGAAACTCTTGACAGCTGTTTTGTGAATATCGAAAATACATGTTTTTATGTCAAATGTTCTGGAAACGCTTTTGTCACTTGAAAAAAGAAAGCTAGGGTTGATCAGTGTGTACCCATAGAGCGTAGACCCTCCACCAACTGGTCTATAATGTGTCTCAGCTACAGTAATTTATTGTGAAACACCAAACTATGTGACAACACACAAGAAAATAAAGTTTTGCAGTTTTGACTCACAACAAAATACTAATGAGTAATGTAGTGCACATTAATACCATGCACAAGCCAAATTGAACAAAAAAAGTATGGAATATATACTCTGGTCGTTCTACGTAGTGACAAAATGTGTCTACTTCACTGCTTCCTGATGTGTTCAAAATACGAGTCAAAACATTCAAAATTTAATATCCAATATTTTTCTTCATTCAGTCGGAAAATACTCATGACTCAGGGTTTTGTCACTACAAGTTTAGTGACTCGGTGACAGTGACAAAGTCCCCCTTAGGTCACTTGTATTTTCCTTGGAAAAATATGTGGAATTTAGTTCATGACAGACTTGACAGTGTAATATCAGGGAGAAATTACATCATGCATGTACATGTATGTTATGAGTAGAGTCTGCCCTGTAATGATAGCCAAATTTCATTGTGAGTCAAAATGAGAAAACTGGCATTTCTTGTGAGTCACCACACAGTAAGGGATAGGGGAACACCAAATTTTGATGGGTCACTAGAAATTGTGTGCATCAGTTGTGCATCAAATTGGCTTAGAAGTTGGAGGGCACATTTGTGAATCTCCTTACACAAGACTCTTTAAGCAGACACAGACAATCAATACATGTACATGTCCAACTGCAAGGCCTTTACACTTCACTTAGATCTCCAGGCACTATTATGTAACATGCCTGTCAGCTCAGCAAGTTGTCTTATATTAATTTTCTGATTGCCATGGAAACCAAGTTGATTTGCCAGTGAAGGTGTAATCAGCATATATGCATAGTGTGAAATTGTCTGCAAGTAAATTACTTCCCAGGAGGGTTGTCAAGGCAGTCCTTTATCCTGGTTGTAATGTTGCCTCATAGCATGTATAGCCCTTGCAATTGAAATTGCTAAATGAATACATTTTATTTTGTCAGACATTTGAAATGCAGTTATATTCATAGACCCTTCACGTGTAGCATGTAGGGTCTACGCTAGAATAAAGTGTTTGTTTTAGTAATTCATAGACAATCTGTTGTTTCACCTGTAGAGACTTGTATAGATTATCTTTGATTCAAGTAATTTGTGCAATGATTGACTTTAGAGCAACTCAATATCATGATGACCTTAGAAATGCAAACATATACTTGAGACAACCTGAGTAATAAATTTGGTTCCACAACATCAGAAATGACCCTTGCTTTGCTTGATATAAATAAAACTGTCTGGGTTGTGTTCCATCCATCAAAGTTTGATGAAAATTGAATATTTTATTTTATGTTATTTATTTGACGTTGACATTAGTCAGGCAGTCCACACAGGTGACAAACACCTATATATGTTACAGACATTTAAAGTCTGTTATACATAATTGTTGTGTAAAAACATAGACCCCAAAACAAATATACAACATAGAAATAACAGACAATTGACAAAAACTACAGTCACAATACAAGATCAAAGGAAACACCTAAAATTACATTAAATGACACTTTGTACAAATTTGATGAAACAGCATTATTAATCAGATTTTGGATGATGTGAAAGCATTATCAGCCTGTAATGTCACAAAGATTTGAAGTCTGACATTTCATTGATTTTAACTCTCTGGAAACAGTTTCAGTGAAATTTGATCTTGAGAAACCTGTAGTTGTCAATGTGTACCAATTGTTATATATGTTATTTTAACTGAGCAAGTGACCCTGGCAGAATTTGCATAGTTTACTTAACTACTGCAGGACTTGGGTCATTGGTCAGCATTGCCATCATCTTCAGATTTATTTTGTGAATTTGTACCAAAAATCAAAATGGTTCCAAAAATTAAAGTATATCACGTTTCAAAATTAGATCTTGGTAAAATACAAGTAATCAAAATAAAATTGGATTAAATCAATAAGCTTGTTCACTCTTTTACAAACTGTGTGGGTATGATAGAATACAGTAAAACTTGAAAAAATGAAATGTGCGAAAGATGTGAACCTGAAATTATGTGTTTGAGCATATTTTGAATTAGAGTGAAATGGGTGTAATAAATTTATGAATTTATTTCAATCACAGGTACTGTCAGAAAGCTATAGATATAGATATATCATTGTGCGATAGCTTGTACATTTTCGTATTCTTGCATTAGTTATTACAGCCTGTTTTATGCCAGTGTTCAATGGCTCTGTTTGATGCAACTTCGCAGAAACCAGAAAGAAACTGCACACCTTACACTTCAAAAAGATAAAAAGATTGAATGGACAGGTTTCTAGTTACATTTTCTCTAAATGAAATGAACTAATGTGCCACCATGTAGACATCAATACATTGGTGCCTGCGTGTCTGTGTCATGTTATGGTATGTTTATTTTATTCAGACTAAATGTAGCAAGAAATAATGATCTTGCAATCTTAAAGTGTAGAATGTGCATCTTCTTTTGGTTTCTGTGTGGTTGTATCAAACAGAACCATTGAAACATGAAAGGGGCTGTACATGTATATGTATATGTATGTGTTTGTGATATAACACTAATATGAAACAGGCTGTACATGTGTGTGTGTGTGTGTGTGTGTGTGTGATATTACACTAATGTGAAACAGGATGTATATGTATGTGTGTGTGATATTACACTAATGTGAAACAGGCTGTATATGTATGTGTGTGTGATATTACACTAATGTGAAACAGGATGTATATGTATGTGTGTGTGATATTACACTAATGTGAAACAGGCTGTACATGTATGTGTGTGTGATATTACACTAATGTGAAACAGGCTGTACATGTATGTGTATGTGATCTACATGGGTGTAAAATAAAAAAATGACTAAAGTAAATTTACTTATTTCAATTTCAGGTGCTGTGTGAAAGTTATGGCTACAAAGAGAATCATGGTTTGATGGATATCCGACTAGCAATATGTACAATATCGTGTATGTTTGCTATAACAGCACTTATTTATGATTACTTGCATCCATTTCCAGAATCCAGACCCATTCTCATTATATGTGTTGTCTCATATCCTTTCAAATGTCAAGTCACCAAGTTTACTTTATTTCAAAATTATCTGAATTTCAATATTTGCTGAGTTTTTGTTTTATAAGTTGACTGTTCCTTGTGTACTACTGTACAGCTCTATGTTTACTGGTTCAAATCAGTGTAAAAAGCAATGATGTCGATTTCAAGTTGTGCAGTAAATTTTACATTTTTGTTACATTTAGTTTATAGTAATTTAATAAGTTGTTGAATTATAATTCCAGTATAATATTACTGATGATTAACACAAGTCAAGATGAACAAAAACAAAATCATGGCAAAGTAGAATGTCAGGACATCGTGTCACGCCACCCTCACTTAAAAGGAGCTGACTGATGTGTGAGGGCGCCATGTAATGATGTACATTTGTACAATGTACCTGACAGACATTTCAACAGTAAAGCTTAAAATATCAAAAATCAAATATGTTTGAGTCTGAATTTATCATTTAAATATGTCTTGCGGGCTAGTTTGATAGTAAAACGTTTGTGTATTTGTGAAGAAATGGGTATGTACCCAACCTCAGCCCTAAATGATGTATCACTGTGTTAAAAACAGCTCCTGAAATGTTGTCATATTCCTTAATTTTCTCACATATTTCATCATGATGGGTGTTTTAACGGCATACACAACTTTCCAGGAAAAGAATATCTTCCTTGTAGCACACCACAAAGATCCAACAGGAGTAGATCCGGATGATGTGTATACACTATCTTCTTCCATGAAAAGGTAAGATAAACGTTTCCGTGATATACTATAAATCAGGGATGTAGATAAGGGCTGGTAGGCAGTGAAAAACAACCGACTACTCTGTAGCGTTTTGCCGGCTACTTTTTCAGCAATTTGTTTAAAAATTCTTTATTTCAACCAGTATATTTCCATCATTGGGTACATTTCTGAGTCTCATTCCTAGATATTACTACCTGCTGTTCACATTTTACTGGCTACTTTTAAAACTAGCTTCTTCCCTACAAGTTATTCCTACAGGAGCTTACCCCTTCATGGTCATTTACTGTTCAATCTGAATTTACTATGACATCATAAATTATTGGTTAGTATTTTTGGAAGTTGGCAAATTTCAAAATACTAACCAATGAATGACCTCCATGTAAGGCTGTATTTAGTCTGTTAGGCAGTCATTTATGACTTCAACGTTATACTAGTATAGTTCAATCAACTTAGTAGTCATCCCTGAATTATAAAGATGAAATGTTTAACTTGTGCTGCTTTCACTTGTCCTTTTTTTTAGTCCTTCTCCAGCCACATTCCCAAACTTCCCCCTCCCCTCAAACGGGTACTTATAACAGTCCTGATAAATTCTTCATTTCTTTCCACAACAGATTTGATCATATCTATAATCTCACGTTAACCTATACTAACGGAACATCACAAGAAGTTCGGCAAGCGAGCTTAAAGAAATCTATTGGGACGTGGTACGATGAAAACGGAACACTCCTCGCAGACATATACGAACCAGAAATTAAAAACTTGCATGACAGTATTACAATGGAGAAGAAAGAAAAGTGAAATCTTTACCATTTTTTTTTGTCAGATCTTATGTATTAAGAGATTTCTTTCTTGCTTTAATTCTTGTCTTAACTTTTACCGTTAGTTATTGGTGTAGTGTCATGTAAGGAACTCCCTGTGTAGTGATCCCGAAGATATGTCAAACATGTCAGAAAGCTAGGATTAAGAAAAAGTTACACCATTATTAGGCACAGAATTGTATTGTCCTTTCATACTTACAAAAACAGATGTTGGAATGAGAATAACTACAACAATACCTTGTTGCTAAAAAAAAAAAACCCTCTATGCATACAGTTTTTGTGATTATGTGTCTGATAGTGGTGGCACCTTATCTTCAAGACCTCTGCTGATAGTAGACCAAAGTTGAACAATACTACATGTATATTAGTATATTACACAAGATTTATTTCAAAATATACACATAGCAGGCATAATGTAAAATTACTTACGGTTCTGAGAACTTGCCCCCAGAGAAAAAATAGTTAGAGATTTATGAGATTAATTTTGATGAGCTTAAAGGACAATGAACACTGAGTGTTGGTGATAATGAACAGGATTTGTTGATGAAAAACTACAATAAAAATAGTAACATTTCATGTCACAATATCTGTCATTTAGCTTAATTTTTTAAGCAGAGTATATGTTTCATGGAAGTCATAGCTAGTAGAGTATAGTTACTGATGCTGAACTGGGGTGTGTACTCTTCTAGCTCAGTGACTTGTCTTGGTGTAGTCTGTGAGGTACAGCCCAGAGACCTGTCTTGGTGTAGACTGTGAGGTACAGCCCAGAGACTTGTCTTGGTGTAGTCTGTGAGGTACAGCCCAGAGACTTGTCTTGGTGTAGTCTGTGAGGTACAGCCCAGAGACTTGTCTTGGTGTAGTCTGTGAGGTACAGCCCAGAGACCTGTCTTGGTGTAGTCTGTGAGGTACAGCCCTGAGACTTGTCTTGGTGTAGTCTGTGAGGTACAGCCCAGAGACTTGTCTTGGTGTAGTCTGTGAGGTACAGCCCAGAGACTTGTCATGGTGTAGTCTGTGAGGAACAGACCAGAGACTTGTCTTGGTGTAGTCTGTGAGGTACAGCCCAGAGACTTGTCGTGGTGTAGTCTGTGAGGAACAGACCAGAGACTTGTCTTGGTGTAGTCTGTGAGGTACAGCCCAAAGACTTGTCTTGGTGTAGTCTGTGAGGAACAGCCCAGAGACTTGTCTTGGTGTAGTCTGTGAGGAACAGCCCAGAGACTTGTCTTGGTGTAGTCTGTGAGGAACAGCCCAGTGACTTGTCTTGGTATAGTCTGTGAGGTACAGCCCAGTGACTTGTCTTGGTGTAGTCTGTGAGGTACAGCCCAGATACTTGTCTTGGTGTAGTCTGTGAGGTACAGCCCAGACACTTGTCTTGGTATAGTCTGTGAGGTACAGCCCAGAGACTTGTCTTGGTGTAGTCTGTGAGGTACAGCCCAGAGACTTGTCTTGGTGTAGTCTGTGAGGAACAGCCCAGTGACTTGTCTTGGTATAGTCTGTGAGGTACAGCCCAGTGACTTGTTTTGGTGTAGTCTGTGAGGTACAGCACAGAGACTTGTCTTGGTGTAGTCTGTGAGGAACAGCCCAGAGACTTGTCTTGGTGTAGTCTGTGAGGTACAGCCCAGAGACTTGTCTTGGTGTAGTCTGTGAGGTACAGCCCAGAGACTTGTCTTGGTGTAGTCTGTGAGGTACAGCCCAGAGACTTGTCTTGGTGTAGTCTGTGAGGTACAGCCCAGTGACTTGTCTTGGTGTAGTCTGTGAGGTACAGCCCAGAGACTTGTCATGGTGTAGTCTGTGAGGAACAGACCAGAGACTTGTCTTGGTGTAGTCTGTGAGGTACAGCCCAGAGACTTGTCTTGGTGTAGTCTGTGAGGTACAGCCCAGAGACTTGTCTTGGTGTAGTCTGTGAGGAACAGACCAGAGACTTGTCTTGGTGTAGTCTGTGAGGTACAGCCCAGAGATTTGTCTTGGTGTAGTCTGTGAGGTACAGACCAGAGACTTGTCTTGGTGTAGTCTGTGAGGTACAGCCCAGAGACTTGTCTTGGTGTAGTCTGTGAGGTACAGACCAGAGACTTGTCTTGGTGTAGTCTGTGAGGTACAGCCCAGAGACTTGTCTTGGTGTAGTCTGTGAGGTACAGCCCAGAGACTTGTCTTGGTGTAGTCTGTGAGGAACAGCCCAGTGACTTGTCTTGGTATAGTCTGTGAGGTACAGCCCAGAGACTTGTCTTGGTGTAGTCTGTGAGGTACAGCCCAGAGACTTGTCTTGGTGTAGTCTGTGAGGAACAGCCCAGTGACTTGTCTTGGTGTAGTCTGTGAGGTACAGACCAGAGACTTGTCTTGGTGTAGTCTGTGAGGTACAGCCCAGAGACTTGTCTTGGTGTAGTCTGTGAGGTACAGCCCAGAGACTTGTCTTGGTGTAGTCTGTGAGGTACAGCCCAGAGACTTGTCTTGGTGTAGTCTGTGAGGAACAGCCCAGTGACTTGTCTTGGTGTAGTCTGTGAGGTACAGCCCAGTGACTTGTCTTGGTGTAGTCTGTGAGGTACAGCCCAGAGACTTGTCTTGGTGTAGTCTGTGAGGTACAGCCCAGAGACTTGTCTTGGTGTAGTCTGTGAGGTACAGCCTAGAGACTTGTCTTGGTGTAGTCTGTGAGGAACAGACCAGATACTTGTCTTGGTGTAGTCTGTGAGGTACAGCCCAGATACTTGTCTTGGTGTAGTCTGTGAGGTACAGACCAGAGACTTGTCTTGGTATAGTCTGTGAGGTACAGCCTAGAGACTTGTCTTGGTGTAGTCCTGTCTGAAAGATCCAGCTATTGGTCCACTTACGTAACCACTCACTACTCAAGGAGCTCATTATATAAGTGGAAGGAATGTCTGGATCTTTCAGGCCAGTCTTGGTGCTACTATTTCAAGAAGCTCACTAGCCCAGAGACTTGTCATGGTGTTACTATGTCAAGAGTTTCTTGCGATGGATAGTAACACTGAGACAGGTCTATGGTGTACTGTTCTACAGAAGTTATCTGTACTTTTCCGTAGCAATGCTGAAATAGTTTCATTGAATAGGACAGTTTAGTTTCAAATTGTTACTTATACAAAACAGCGCTAGGATTCCCATACTTTACAATCGGAGTACACTTACCAAGTTGCCGACCTTTTGCCTTATGATGCAATGCAGTGTCTATATTTTGGATTCTCTAGCACTAAATACAAAGATATCGTAAGTAGCAAAAATTGTAACCATTGATTTACTAAAATGAGAATTAAATAATTGTGGTATTTTGTTCAGACCCTGTACTGTACCATTACCAGTGTTTTTACTAGTACGCAATGATTATTTGATAGTATTTGTTGTGCGTAGCCTTGTTCATTTCAGTGTTTCATCGAAGGCAAACCTTCAATAGGTGTTAGATATCTTGCATGCATTGTCAACTTTACTATTAAACTTTCCTTTTTATTTGTCATTTTTGAGTTGTCATAAGAAACATGATCAATATTTGAACCAGATGTTGTACACAGAATAAACAGTGGTCCATACATTTCAAAGTGTCTAGTGTGTGTGTGAGGATTCTTAGTTAAGTTTTCACCTAAGGTGCTCATCGGGTATATTGCCATCAAACAAATTTACCTGTATTGTTGAAATGTCATTACAAACATATAAACATTACCTCACTAATAAAGATAGGCCGCAAGATACATCATGTTGTTTAGCCCTAGTCAGTCTCCTCATTGGGTGCTGGCTTGAAACGACACATCTTATCTTGACCAAAAATGTTCATCAGTTTGGTAGATTAAATGAGTTGCACAGTTATAATGCACAAGCAGTTCAAAGTTTTTTAGCAGAGAGTTTTCAGTCACTCTTGGTCGATGATCCTCATGGGTATGACAAATTTCATAGTTACCCCTGACCACTAGGTGGCAGTATAATCTTCCTTGATTGATGATCACCAAAAACAGGGCTTATCACAAACTTTGAACTGCTTATGCATTGTAACCTATGTAAGTCACATCATATCTTGCAGATGGCAACAACGAGAACTGTACAGTGTAGTTTATCAGTGTATTTCATCTTACTTTGTTTCAATAACTACATTGCAATATTTTGTCCCATGAGTTGTACTAGTATTTATTGTAGTGTGTTAGTGGGGGGAAAATTACCATGTTGCCATGACTACATGTAAATTTAGGGGACTAAATGCAATTACATGTACACAGCAAAAGTTGAATATTTCTCCAGTACACATACTTCAGTGCTCACTGCCAAAAAGGTTACATATTTGGTTGCTGTACCTTTAATATATAATTGCATGTATGTAGTGAAGACTGAACATTTCTCCAGTACACATACTTCAGTGTTGACTGCCAAAAAGCTTACAGTTACAGCAATTGTACCTTTAATACATGTATTACAGAGTGGAGCTGTACAACCAAGGGATATGTATATCCTGACACAACATAATGATGACCTATGACCTTTTGTCTTCAAATACTGGTATTGAAGAGGGTTTATCATTTATCTTGTTTTTCGTCCAGTCTCACCAAAATTTGAACAAATTGTGTTTGTTGGTACATCTGTGCTCTATTGTTCCATGGTTTTTGTTGCTGTGGCAACACTGATAAGTATGCATGTTATTGTATATGTGGGCTACACTAGTAAGGGTGAAGATGGTTTATTTGTTTTGATACTTCTCTGTATATTATAATAGATGGAACACAGACAACATTATTTGTTAGGTTGTTGACAAAAGAAGTTTATCAGTGTTGCAAATTTGGTTGTGAGGAAAGGGGATCAACGCCAGTCGTTGTAATTGTAAAACTGCCAGTCCGCTATACTACTGGTATGTGGCAATGGCAGGAGACTGATTAATGAATTTTCATGACTAACTGACACTCTTATCAGTCCAAAGAGTACAACATCGATGCTTACATTTAGAATTTCCAGGCATTTGCATAGATTGAAATCAGGAATAAGTGCCTTTTGGACATTTATTTTTAAATTTTTCCTGCATAATGATAACTTTGCAGCCATATGCAAAGCACTGAAATGTGTTTGGTAGTTCCTGTATTAACCTGCATTAGGTAGAAATCTAGCCATAGATCTTAGAAGGGACCCCCCCCCCCCTCCTCCCCAAGGTTTATGGACCATTTCCAAGATCTATGGTACCCCTCTGAAATGTATAGACCCCTCCAAGATCTATAGACCCCCCCCTCCAAGATCTATGGACCCCCTCCAAGATCTATGGTCTAGCTAGCATATGAATGTTACTGTTCCGATATATTTGTGCTAATTAGATGAGATGAACTTATGAAGTTCATATTTGAGAGGAACTTCTTTTACAAGAAACTTTTTAAGAGAAGTAAAACTTAAAGGATAGTTTTCAGTAGCTGAAGTGGTATTTTCAACTGACCTTAGCTCACAGAGTGTGCATGCTTATGAATATGCTAATGAATTTCATGTTATAGCCAATCACATGTCAGTATTCTGTACATTTTAATCTGACTAGCCAATCAAATATTTGTTATATTAAAAATATGAATATTATGCCGTGTGTGTACTGGACAGTTTCTTTCTAGTCCTCCATGTGTGGAATGACATGGTTGTACTTAAAATAAAGAACTCAAAACTCCAAATGTCTGTTATTTTCATTGACTGCAGTGGAGACATGATGGGTGAATGGCTAGAGTGGCCGACTTTGAATCAGCAGATTGCAGGTGTTGGTTTCTGAATGGCGAAAATCATTGGGCAAGGTTCGAACCACGATTGTGTGCCTCAGATAACCCATCTGTATTTGGGTACCTGGTTAAGATTTAGGTCTTTGCTGATCATTCATTCTCATATTAGAAATTTCCTGTTGTGCAATATTTGTTTCTGATCTGATTTGTGGAAAGATGAGACATCCATTAAAGAGTCATTGTGCTGCCATTGATCCATACCAGGGGTAATAATTGTGAGTGCCTTGAGCTCTCAGGAGAAAAGGCGCATTATAAATCTGCATTATTATTATATTATACGTCACAATAAATGTGCAATAATAAATAACACTCGTAATTTTATGAATTACAATGTAATTGTATTGCTATTTAGCTAGCGCCAACCAAAGAACACAAATGATAGACACTGTCTTCATATATCAATTTATTTCTAGAAAGTATTTCAGTTTACAATTTTCACATTCATTTTTAAATTCACCGTAACAATTACAATATTTATTTACATGAAAGACGTTCTTTGGGAGCTATTTGTAAAATAATACATGAAAAACAGAACAACTAGAAATGGAGAGACACTACTGGTACTTACTACTATTTGGTTCTAGTTTGTTTATAGGAAGTGTAGTTTTAATCTCCAAGTCACCCTACAACATTTAGAAAAGTACACACTGTTACACTTTCACCCTTTCTAATACAGTAAAAACTGTCAAAATTGACCTCTTAGGAAACCGCGAAACGACTTCCTTTGAATACCGACTGATTTAATTATCCCCAAAATTCGACCATCTTAGCTAGTCTAGAATCAAGTTGCATGGGATGTTGATCTTGCTTTTCTCCTACCATGCCTGACATTTCACTAGTAATTGCACTAGATTTATTCAAATCTTACGATTTGCTGCAGCATTGACTGAATATGATAATTTTGTTTACATCATACAGCTCAACCCTCAAATTTGATTCTAACTGGTGATGCTATTGACCTCACCTCACAGCAGGACAAATTTAAACTCATTACAAAACTTTCCCCTCAGTGATTTCTGGCTGAGACTTCATTAAAGTAAATTGCCACTAGCAAAATGTCAGGTGTGGTAGGGGGGAAATTGAGAGCAAAATCCCAGTGTGATTGGATTCCAGGCTAAATTTTAAGCAACCATTGTAAATGCTAAATTTAACTGCACATGGAAAATGTAATCTAATACACCTACTAAATAATATGGTAATGTAAGGTCACAGGGTCACCTGATAAATTTGCATAATAATGTACAACCCAGGTGTTAAAAATAAACAAATGCATCAAAATAGTAATGCGTACCTGTTGTAGGTACAGAAAAACAGTGGTAATTTAATTCCACCTCAGAAAAGTTAATAAAATCATTAAGTTTGGGAATCAAGCTTCTATCTGAGGGCTAAAATTATTCACATTTTCAACATCAGTGTTGGAAAGTATGTATTTCTAAATGTATTTCTAGATATAGAAATGTCATCATGAGATGAGAAACCAATGAAATGTTGATACATGATGTACTGATATTAAGTTCTAGTATTTCATCTAAATACAAAACTATCTTTGTGATTTGGATGGGTCAAAGTTCACATGTAAATTTTGCATCTAATTTGCATAGAAACTATATGTTAATGATTATATACTCCTGATTATGATAATAAATATACATCTAAAATACATCCACACAAATATTGACATTTTCTATACAAAAATATTGCTGTATGATGACTTGGGTATACATTTTGGTAAAAAGCTACCGGGTTATATTATATGATGGTGTACAGTGTACAATACAAACTCTATTTTGGTATTAAAGCTATATGTTAGTATGTACAATACACACTATGTCTAAAACAAAGATTTCTTCTTTCTATACTTTGATTCAATATTGTTTTAAATCAACATCAAGTTTTTAAATGGAGAATACATGAAATTTTGCCCCCAACCCCCACATGGTATATGATATAAATTTCTTACATGATTACTGCAGTAATAACGTGAGAATATGACGTGTTTGGTTTGTTACTTTAAGAGGTAAAACCACTAAAATTATTGTTGGGAATATCAACAGATATAGTTTATCAGTGTACCAGTATCCAATACACCATATTCTGGTTATGGCAGAGATAAAACATTTCAAGGTTTGGCCACTAGGGGTGCTGTTTGCAAGTTGCTTTGAGGACAGAAGTGAGGATCAAAATAGTTGAATATCGTACTGTGTTGACAATGGAGTTCTGTGGTTTTATAACAATGTTACAAGAACTATAAAAGGTCGTAAATAAAGTTCTTGTATGTTGGTTCAACATTCAGGAATAGCTATCAAACATGTATTGCTAGCTGTCTTTGGTTTATTGAACGAAAACATCAGTATTAAAGTTTTGTATACCAGTATTTCCATACACTACTTTGTTAAAAGATAATACATGATTACAGTTGACATATTATGGGAAAAATTTCAGTAAAAGTTGACATCCCAATCTGACGCCAGATATGAACCATTTTTACCTGACTTGGAATGCCATTCAGATTCAGATGTGTGAGGTTTCAGTAAATATATTTACAAGTAAATGTTTATAGTTTTCAAAAGCAATTTGATATGTATTCCTGTTATTGGATGTCAAAGTCACTTCTCACAATTTTGAAATATACACACACTATACAAATGTATAGTGTAGTATTTTGAGTTGTAAATGCATCATTGAATATTATTACGGTTTGCAGCGAAAAAAGTTAGAATTCTCCTTGGATAGACATTAAAGGGACACAGGCTGTACATATTTGGGCGTAGGTTTTTGATACATATTTTAAAGGTACTCACAGTATTGTACTTTAATACTGAAGCATACTTCACCATCACTTACAATTGACTGAACTCAAACCTGGTATCAAGATATAACTTATAAACAATCTGATGACGTAATTTATATAATTAGTATACTTCGCCATCATTTACAATTGACTGAACTCAAACCTGGTATCAAGATATAATTTATAAACGATCCAATGATGTAATTTATGTTATGTACCAAAAATGTTCAGGAAATTTCTACTCTGCAATCAACTGTTCTAATAATGCCAGAAAACAATTGAAATGTTATGGAAGGACATACACTGACATTAACAATATACTGGAATGTGGTTTTAATTAAGTATTTTCACTTGAGTAAAAAGTTTATAAACTCAGCTTGTGCCCCTTTAATCAAAATGCAAATAAAGTAACAAAACCATGATGAACGAAGAGAATAAAACCTTGCATGCCTGTCATTGGTTCTAATATTTGATGACAAAATTACTAAAATTCAATATTCATAATTTTCCTGAATATAAGAATGGTTTCTACTTTCTTATCATATTTGAAAGACTACATACTGTAGTGAGACAGATTTCCCTGATAATAACTCATGTTATCTATTGTTTGAAATATTTTTACTGGAGGCACTTTTACTAAATTGACCTTACATGTTAATCAACTTAAAAACATAAATATAAACAATAAAGGAATGATATAGACATTATTTTCTAGTCTTGCAGCAACTTTGCATGCTTTGGTGAAGCCACCTCCCCAACACATCCCACTCCAACTTTGCATGCTTTGGTGAAGCCCCCTCCCCAACCCATCCCACTCCAACTTTGCATGCTTTTGTGAAGCCACCTCCCCAACCCATCCCACTCCAACTTTGTATGCTTTGGTGAAGCCCCCTCCCCAACCCATCCCACTCCAACTTTGCCTGCTTTGGTGAAGCCCCCTCCCCAACCCATCCCACTCCAACTTTGCCTGCTTTGGTGAAGCCCCCTCCCCAACCCATCCCACTCCAACTTTGCCTGCTTTGGTGAAGCCCCCTCCCCAACCCATCCCACTCCAACTTTGCCTGCTTTGGTGAAGCCCCCTCCCCAACCTATCCCACTCCAACTTTGCCTGCTTTGGTGAAGCCCCCTCCCCAACCTATCCCACTCCAACTTTGCATGTTTTGGTGAAGCCCCCTCCCCAACCCATCCCACTCCAACTTTGCATGCTTTGGTGAAGCCCCCCTCCCCAACCTATCCCAGACCATTTTCTAGGCCTTATTACTGCATCACTATGAGATTTAAACTTGTGGGACCACTCTCTAGGCCTTGGTACTGCATCACTATAAAATTTAGAGGGACCATTCTCTAGGCCTTGGTACTGCATCACTATAAAATTTAGAGGGACCATTCTCTAGGCCTTGGTACTGCATCACTATAAAAATTAGAGGGACCACTCTCTAGGCCTTGGTACTGCATCACTATAAAATTTAGAGGGACCATTCTCTAGGCCTTGGTACTGCATCACTATAAAATTTAGAGGGACCATTCTCTAGGCCTTGGTACTGCATCACTATAAAATTTAGAGGGACCATTCTCTAGGCCTTGGTACTGCATCACTATAAAATTTAGAGGGACCATTCTCTAGGCCTTGGTACTGTATCACTCCAGCCTCTTCTCTCTTGTCTCTTTAATGCAATAGGTGGCATATGATAATTTGGCATTGATGGACTAGTGATAAAATCATCATCATAGTCTTCATCATAGAATCCATGTATTGGTGTAGAAGTATAACCATAGGTTGACATACTGGATGATGGTCTCATGGTTGCCGCCTTGATTTCACGACTCACTGAGTGTCCTAAGTGATAGCTACGACTTGTACCATATAAATCTTCATCTGATGCTGATGGGAAAAAAAGAACATAATAGGTTAATTTTTGTGTATATTCATATTATACTTTTAAAATGTGATCATTTTTTTTTCCAAATTATGTACAATAGCAGGGATAATCTTCCTTCTGACCCTGACCATGTAAACTAATATTGCGGTGGTAGTTTTGGTGTACAAGTTCATGTTCGTTACACAAGTAATGGAGTGAATTTCTTTTTTACATAATATCAAGTTTCTCATTGAAATTCCAATAGAGAACCTTGGTAACAGCGAGGGAAATCAGAAGAAATGTGCGTATATTTCATGTTCATACATGTACAATGTATTGTACGTTGCACCATACTATTGGTGCAGATCCTGGTAAAACATCTGGGAAACTGAAGTTGATTTTACATAGTTTTTACTGCCCTTAACACATACATTTGTATAGTTATTGCCTTGCTAAGGATATGAGAGATTATTAGATATTACCCCTCACTATTTTTTTTTTCAGGAAAGGAAAATATGAGTGACATGAGGGGCTTGTTACTATGAGTCAAAGATAAGGAGTGACGAAACCCCTTGTGTAAGTTTTTTTCTGTTGAATTAAGAAAAATATTGGAGAATAGTAGAACTGTCTGCACAATTGAGCTTATAATTTTAGATAAAAATGAAAAATTAATAACTTTTCTGTTTTGAAAACATGGGACAATGACATAGATGTTTATTGTTGTGATATATAGAATGACCAGGGTTTAAATCCCACTTTTCTGTTCAAACATGTACAACTTGGCTTGCATGTTGTATAATGCTACAGCCCTTACCTGCAAATGCATCCCTGGCAGTGTCCATGTATTCACTGGATATAAAAGCGGGATCTCTGTAAGTCTGCACGTATGGCTCTGAAATGTGGAAAGGATAATAATTATACATGTGTTGCTTTTTCTGCAATAAGGCAATACACATTTTTTATTTCACCTTTTAACGATACTCAATGGACATTTTTAAAGTTTTATTTTTGGCATACAAATTTTAGCAGGTTGTCATTTTTTCACATTTTGGATCAACTTTATTTTAGCAGACAATAATATTGACTACAGGTGTACTTATAGCTACATCACTTTTAAAAGTTAACCTATTGATTGTCACATACTGAAATAACTATGTCTCTATTACCTGTAGTTACTCAGAATTTACCAATGATAATATGATTCAATTTTCCCAATCATGATGAACTTATCATAAAGTAGTGAACACATAATTTGTAGAGCTGTATCACTGATCTCACAAATTTTAAACATGTCACCAAGAAAAGAATTAGCCATTTTGAAAATCAGCCATATTCAATATTTCTGACCATTTCTTTTATTTGAAAAAGATGAACTGTATTCATTCATATGTAGTACCCTAGTTGTGTTTAAAAATTGGTCACATGACATTCTCTGGTCACTGGCTTTCTCCTTGATGGGATGTGTGAATGTTGAAGTATGCCCTCTATAGGCCATGTTACACCTGAATGCACAACTCAGTGGACACACTTCATTAATTGCTAAATGTATATTGCGATACACTGTGACAGTGAGTTATAGTACACATATGCTGAAATACATGAAAACAACAGATTAAGAGGTGTCCGTAGGCATACATGTATCTAGAGTGGTGTTTTGCTAAAAATAAGTAGGTAAAATCTACCTGGGTTCCCATTTCATTTTACCTGGGTTAACAAACAAAATTACCATAGACTCTATGGGGAAACATTGCCATTTTTACCCCTTCCCCCCTTTCTGTTACCGGGGTTCCCCAACATTATAGCAAAAACACTGTAAGAGTGATAAAAACAACACTTACTGCTAGTATGAAACAATTCTTCCTCACAAAAAGACATCGTTGGCTTCACTGTATGATAATTGTTATATAGACTGAAAAATATAAATAAAATAAAAATTGTCAAAATTTACACAGATTATTCAAATTATAAAATCTTCCACATAGGCTTAGTCATTTCCAGAGAATTGTGGTTTATCACTGATACATAATATGTAGCAATAGCCTTGAGAATCTTCTGACTTTCAAATGTTGAAGTGTAAGGCGTAAAAAAAAAATTTGTGTGGTTCCCAAAATAGGTGAGGATTATTTTTTTTTCATGTGTGAGTGTCTAGTTCAGGTTTTCCGTTGTTTTCCAAATGGTCTCTGTGTTGTTTATTTCTTCCTATCAGATGTACAGCCATTACAGATTGGAAGAATAGTTTTATATTGTCTTTATAAGTTGATGTCAGTTTCTGCATCCATTGTTTCTTTTGAGACTTCACAATTTTCGCAATGTTATTATTATTTTTCTCAAATATGTAAAAAAAAAAAGTTTAGGGGTGGCATGGAAAACTAGGTGGGGTCGGGTAACCGGAACAAAACAACTTTTTTTTTGTTTGGCCTAAGTACCACTAAATGTTGAGACACTGGCATTGTTGCTGGAAATTACAGCTGCAGCTCTTCAATGATTTTTGATCAGAAAAAGGAATGTGGAGAGTCCATACTGTTAAAATTTCTTAAAGTGGCACAAGCTGAGTTCATGAGCTTTCCACTCAAGTGAAAATACTTCAATAAAACCACATTCCAGTATAATGTTAATGTCAGTGTATGTCTTCTATAACATTATGATTGTCTCCTTGTATTGTTAGAACAGTTCATTGCATACCCAGTAGTAGGAATTTCCTAAACAATTGTTGGTACATATCATAAATTACGTCATCGGATCATTTATAAGTTATATTTAATACCAGGTTTCAGTTTTAGTTGATTGCAAGTGATGGTTAAGTGTGCTTCAGTTAGTACAGCACTGTGAGTACATGTATCTGTCATAATGAGGCAAAATCAAAACCAAAATATGTAAACACAGCTTGTGCCCCTTTAACCCCTTTAAGTTCTGTTGAATGTAATTATTTTGAGCAATTGTATAAAATAATGATAATAACAATAAATCATACAATAAACACAATATTTTATGTTAACTCAACTAACATCATCAACATAAATGTCTTACCATCTTTTCATTGCCAAAAATCGAAGTCTTGATGGATGTATAAAAAGACCATGCCCATCCCTACAACTAAAATACTGTCTTCCTTGGAACAAACCATTATGTTTGCCAGCTGAAAGGGAAAATAATTACAGAAATCATTTATGATGTATTTTGGGACTAGAGAGTTACCGATATTGATAATTTTGAGTTCATTACTTTCTGTTTTATGGTTATCTATTGAGTACACAACCAGGCCTTGTTACAGTAATGGCAGAACATGCTCCCCATTTTGGGAGTGTGGAAAAATTACTCTGGTTTGCAAGAGTGTGTTTCACCATGCAAGCGGAATCTATCAAAGAGGATTGTATGTATAACTATGCAGCTCCTCGTCTTGGTTGATGTCAAGCAAGAAATTTGAAGAATACCTTTTTGCATACATGACTATGAAATGCTAAAACACCATATCATTTTGTGCTTCATATTCAATATTGAGAGGTAGGGGTTGGTGGCTATTGACCTGGGTAGTATGGACTGTTTGTATTGCATCCATCTACTTTATGGAAGAACCCTGCAGGTTTGAGTGCTGACCTGGCTAACTTTTCACCTTCTCAACTACAATTGAAAAACACAATTGAATAACACATACCTGGTTCATCTAATTCTACACCAACCCAGTCACCTTTAATAAGGTTTAGTGAACCTTTATATTTCACCACTCCTCTGTAAACATGACCTTTGTACTTGACCTCTACCCTTTGACCTACACATACATTAGCAAAGAGGACCATCTCTATTGCTTATAATACCTGAAAAAAAAAGAAGAGAGAAAATGTGTTCATTACAACTAAGGCCAATAAAATATATAGTGTTTCCGTTAATCCAATTGACCCTACACATTTGATTGAAAGCAAAAAGCAAAAAGGTAAAATCGTAACAATTTACTTCTATTTCCGTGTTCCCCTTCATACCTTTGCCTCATCTTGGGTCACCTTTTCACAAAAACCATATTCCAGAGAGAAACCGGGTCTTTTTAGACTATAACAGTACAGTCTGCATAATGTGTTCAACTACTTCACTAATAATTGTCTTTTACACCTCATCAAACTCTCACCTAAGTATTGTGACCAATGACTATCTTATCTTGGGGGTTGAAGCAATTTTTAAAAATTTAAAATAAACATTTATTTTATTTTATTTTGCCTAATTACTGAGTGCCAAAATCAAGAGAAATGTCATCTCTGTTGTTTTATTAATTTTCAATTATTGTACAACTAGTATCTATTTATCTACATTATGTACAATTGTTTAATTGATAATCTATCCTTCTCTGTTTCATTTATCTATAACCTCAGGGTCATTTTTTATGTTCCCTGTATTGTCTGTTACATGCTATCAAACAAACCATAAAGACCATTATTATAGTGACTTAGAAAAACTAAACACAGAGATTATAATTATCACTGAAATTAAGCATTTACTCAGGTATGTAGTTTTACCCTGGTGTTTTACAAAGTATGTTCATCTTCAGACCACTAAATTTTAGTCGTTTGAGGTTCATCTGTGGTTGAATCACCAGGTGCACGTGCATGAAACATGGAAGTATAACCCATACTTCCATGCATGAAGCAACTCCCTATCGTGGACTGTAAGTACCTTCAAATTATCATTACTACAGACACTCTTTTCGGCACAAACTAAGTTGGGTGAAGTAAACTACACATCCATAGCTATCATATAGAGGGACTGTGGATAAATCGTGGTCCATGGAATAATACCTCCATAGATCATGGATATTAGTGAATAATATCCATACATAGACCCAAACATGTCTGACTGGCCAGACGAATGTAATACACTAGTATCATGGATCTATTATTGAGATGATAATAGATCAATAATAGATCCATGACAGTGTCAGTATGTACATGTACACAATTTCTGTATCCTATGACCATGGAAGTAGATGTCAATATAACAAACAACAGTGTTAATGTAGTCTGGATGCCAATGTGGTTTCTAACTAAACCATGTCTGTGAGTGGAGGTGTAAATTGTAATGATAATGTAGTATAGGAACTAGACTAGTGTAATAACACAATCAAGGATCATAGATCATACAGCCATTATTTACAGAATGTAACTGAAAATGACATACATTGTACACTGACAAAACTTCTTCTGTTACATAAAAATGTCAAATGTAAACTAGAACAACGATTTGCAGACCTGCAGTCTTGAAATAGAACAGCTAAAATTGTTTATGATCTATAGATATTGAAATAGCACTTAAAATATTTATAATGGCTCTGAGAGTCTGAGTCTTGGCCCAGAACTGGCAGAAATAAGATCAAAATTCCTAATCAAAGGCAAGTTTACACTCTGGTATTGAGCATAACATGTATTAGTAGATTTTTTATGAGGTCCTTACCTATAAATGTTGAATAAATAAAACAATGCCGCATTAAAATGTAACGTCCTATATATATTGCGACGGCCCAAAACGATTAAAATCAGATCTCCCCCACCAAGCTCAGCCAGCCACAAAATGATCGAATGTGTGTACGGAAGTGACGTAATATTGCCGGGAAATTTGAAGAGTTGCTATGCAACGGGCAGGCTGGCGACGCTTTCCAATCTCGAGATAATCTCGCGAGACTTTAGCTGATTGGCTCCAAAATTAGGAATTCTGGGATAGCAATGGCAGCCACCACAACTACAAATGAGTTGAAGACCAAGTTTTGTTGATACGAAGCTAACTTTACCGTATAGATAACCCGAACAGGATATTGCAATAGCTCTTCTAACCACACATATCATCTATGTTTGTACGAAACACCTGCATTGCCACGAAAAAAGCATGAAGCCTTGCTAATGCAACTGAAATTTGCGAAGGGTCCGGATGCCCGAGAGACTTGCCTTGAAGAAAGTACATGTAGGTGAACAGTTTGTAGAGGGAAAATAGTTTTGGATTTCAAAATCAATTTCTGATTCAGAGTAAGTGTTGGATACACAGACTTTTTGTCAGATTAACCCATATTTTTATGCACACCGAGCATCAAATGATATCCGCTAATTATTCCGTCCGTCACAACAATAACTTATTGTTTCACACACACTGCAGCACTTCCATATTATGTACATGTATTGTACGGTAAGTTCGTGGGTAAAGGCTAGTGCAAGTAAAACATCTCAACAAAGAATACAGAACAGGACACACAGGTTAGGGAAAAGAACAAGATATAGAAGGACCCGAATACAAAATGTACACTGTCACAAATAACCGTTGTTTTGGACTTGTCTTTCAAATTGTAATTTTTGTTCAGTTGTACTTGCCTTTCCATACATGTAGTTCATTGTGCTGAATTTTGCCGGAAATATTTGATGTTAATTTTTTTTCTCTGCCTGTAAAAAAGGCTGTATGCTCAGACTGACATCAAAGTCAAATACCTTTATATCATGCAGGTGAACAATTAGTGATATCATTTGATTTTCTAAGTGAATCGTCATGGCTAAAGACAAAGAGAAAAAGAAAGAAGGGAAAGAGAAGAAGATCAAATCACAATATGAAGCAGAGTCTGTCAAAGTGATTGCAGAATCAGTTGGTATTGATCGACTGGCAGATGAAGCTGTAACAATGCTGTCAGAAGATGTCACATATCGTCTCAAAGAAATGACACAGGTATGGAATTACAATAGGATGATCAAATAAGAATAATGACCACAAATGTATTATTACATGTATTATCAGATCGAAATGATTTGTTCATTGAGAGACAGTGTTCTGTTAAACATTGTGAAAGATACTACCACAACCTTCAGTACAGTTAGAATGGATTCCACTCCCATTCAACGCATGTTACTTTACTGTGATGATGATCATCTACTTTTAGCTTTACTAGCAGGGTAATATTGAAGTTCATTGTGAAATGTACAAGAATAGAGGCCATGTTTACACCATTGATATAAGAATGGATAGATAAGATGTTATTGTAGTAAGAAGTAATGGGTAGGGAAAATGGAGAAAGAGAGATGATGAGGAGCACCACTTTTAATGACCTTCTTTCTATGACCATGTATTGTATTCAGCATGTTACAAACTAAGTGAAAAAATTCGGTTTGCTTCATATATGTATCATTGTGAGTGTTCTTCTGTGTTGTAGGACGCTTTGAAGTTTATGAGACATGGCAAGAGGAAAAAGTTGTCAACATCGGACTTTGATCACGCACTGAAAATCAGAAATGTAGAGGTAAGGTTATCATAGTAGAAATACAAAACTTTTAGTAAATGAAGTTTAGAAAGATATACTCTGAATACTGTTAATCATGTCAGTAGAAGGTACATTTTTTGTACGTGTATCGTATGACCATGGAAGTATTCACCAAGCCATAGACAAGTGGGTTCCACTTCTATATTAAAGAAACAAAATGGCACAATGCCCCATCATTTATCTATGTCTAAGAAAGTGTTGACTGAAATCCAATCCTATAGACACTGTTGAGCCTGAACAAAAGTGACAAGGGCACCAAAGCAATGTTGTAATATTTTAGGACCCTTCGCAAATAATGAAAATTAGGCTCTAAAATACTTCATTTTCTTCAAAATAGCTACCAGATTGCAGATGTTCTTTTCGTAATCTCCAACAAGTATCTGGAGAATGAGTTATTGGTCTGAGTAATCTTGTCGAAAAATTATAGGCAGAACATTGGAGAGAACATATCAGCTGTACCACAAAACCTGCTAGAGGGCAGTAGACCATTGCTGCAAGTAGACTTTGTCAACAGGAAATATTTTACATGACATTGGAAAATTAAACCAAACTTTTTTTTTTTAGCACATTTGTGGTTACTGTTTAATTCTTATAAGAAGGGCTACTCTGCATATAAATAGGTGTTGGATTAAGATGACACTGACTCATTATGCTACATGACTTTGTGTAACTCACAGAGCTCATACAGCACTTATGAAACTGCTGTTTTAGAGAGTATTAGTATGCTTTCTATTCACAGCCTTTGTATGGTTTCCAAACACCTGAATATATTCCATTCCGCTTTGCCAGTGGTGGCGGCAGAGAATTACATTTCTATGAAGAGAAAGAAGTGGATTTAAATGACATTATTAATTCTTCACTGCCAAAGTTACCTGTAGATGTCTCATTAAAAGGTAACCTTGAAGAAAGAAGTAGTTATTACTCTGGTAGTTGAGCCTTTGGTTTATTACGATAGACAGAAACTAAAACTAAAACTATTGTTGCAACATGTTGATACAATAGTGATAAGCTATTGAATAGACGTTGGTTTAATTATAGTCTCAGTAGGGAGGCGTCTCTGAAAACTAGTTTATTTAGACGACCATGAACTTGCAGTGCTGTTTTGGGACTTCCAATGTTTACACTATGTTTGTTGATCAAAGGGTGATTAGGATTGCACAACAGAGGAACTGCTATTGCCCACTTGTGTAATCTAACACATTGAAGAACAATAGATTTAGTTTGTGTCTATCTTGGTAATTTGCAGGCTGGATTACCAGTGTCGTACGTTGATATGATAACCAAACATTTGGGCAGTACTGTATTTGTATGAGAGTTGTACAAATGCAGCTAGACTATGATATGTCCTGTCGCTCTTCGCTTGCCACTTCCTCTCTCTGAAAGGGATTGACCAATGTGTGAGGGCACCCCATCACAACGTACCTCACAGACTAAAATGCAGAAGCTTTACAAGATTTCATCTAAGTTATCAGCAATATTTGTATCATATTTACAACTAATGATCAAATTTGTTTATTTTGTCGTATTTTTTTTCAGCCCATTGGTTGAGTATTGAGGGTGTACAGCCATCCATTCCTGAAAACCCACCACCAGGTTTGTACTGTCATATTTGTATTGTATCCTAGTGTGCCAAGTAAAATTGTATCATGTCATGTTTTATCATATCATAGCATATTCAGATATTATTTCCCAATATTTTTCTTCTTTCAGCCAAGGAAAATATGAGTGACCTAAGGGGTCTTGGTCTCTCCGCATCGATAGACATGTAGTGACAACCCTTAGGTCGTGAGTATTTTCCGGCTGAATGAAGAAAAATATTGAAGAATAACAATTATACCAGCGCCAGTAATATAAAAAAAAAATTTGGGAAAGTAATAGTAATTTTGAATGTTTTGACTGATATTTCGAACACAGCAGAACCAGTGACATAGACGAGCATTGTCATGACATAGATGTTGTCGTGATGTGGAACGACCAGAGTATATATTCCATATCTTTGATTGAGCCTGGCTCATGCATGGTATAATGTATTTTATCATATCGTATACAATGTTCTGCATGATGGTGTTTTGAGGGGTATTGTATGGCATCTCTTCATGTTGTATCATATCGTATTGGTAATATTGTATTTGACATTGACAGATGAAGAACATCCTATGATATCAGACTCCTTTTTTAGTACCCCTTGTAGTATATAATTGTACAAATAGCCATGCCCTCCTTTATATATATATGTTCACAGCGATAAGGACTGGTGGAAAGCATTATCATAATAAACTATGGCCTGTATAATGACTTCATATATCTATCTTGTATAGTTGGTAAAGACCAGCAGAAAGCTGAGTCATCATCAGCTATGACTAAGAACAAACCACCTGGTAAAGACATATCTCCTGCACTGCTTGGTCAACCTGGACCTAGTGGTAGTGATACTAAAAACAAATCGAAGACAAACCTTGCTGCTGAAGTCCTATCACAAGTCAAGCTGAAAGCAATAGTGACACATGAATTATCAGTGGTGAGTTATGTTTTATAGTGAGTCATAAATTATCACTTGGTAAGTTATCTATGAATGTTCTTAATTCTGTGTCATTAATTCTTTAACACATAACTAGTACTATATTTTAAATTGGTTGCATTAAAGTAAATTCTCATCAAATTTCATTAATTGGCTTGCTAAGTGTGTTATTATGATACCACCCTTCCCTCACATGACCACTCTCCAATATCTTTGTCTGTTAGCAATCAAATCAAACCCAACAATGATTCTTTTGGACAACATTACTTAAAGTTCAACAGTCACAACTGAAAAAAACTCAAATGTCTTCATTTCACCTTGAAGTACTCTTGATTGTATGAAATTGTCTCTCTCCTAGTTGACAACTGTGCCACAGAAAAAAAAGCCCACTTCAACGTATCTTATTGTTACATATCATGTCTTGTTTTATAGGAACAGCAGTTGTATTACAAGGAGATCACAGAGGCCTGTGTTGGAGCCTGTGAGTCTAGGAGATCGGTAAGTATATGTATATAAACATTGTAAATTTTGTAACATATTTCATGTAGACATGACATTCACCTACAAAGTTCTTTCTCAAAAGATTCAATAATTGCAAAGTTGTCCCTGCATTACTTTCAGGCATTTACATAATGTTTCTATTTTTGTCTGTCATTTCCAGTACAAAGATATAAAGGGTAAATTGCTATTAATTTCAAGGAAAACCCCAGAAAATATTTGCTACCTACAGCAAAAACATGGAATGATCATCGAAAGACTGTATCATATACATTTTATGTTCCCCATGAACAATTTAGATAGATAACAAACAAAATTTTCATGTGCATTTACATTGCCTGTGTGTTGGCAAGAGTGTGGTGTTCTTTATATTGGCCCTGTTTCTTATCTATCTAAATTGTTCTCCGGGAACATAAAATGTGTATGATATGCAGTCTTTCGGTAATTATTCCATTATTCTGCTGTATCATAAGTAGACATGAATGAACATATGTTATCACCATTAGGCATTAAAATTATTAATTGGTCAAAGTCCCTCACATCTTTCCAACAATTCAAGTAATATCTTAAATAACTTTGTTTCCTCTTTACCATTGTTATCTAGGAAACCTTTACAAAGTTTGTCCAGTGATCCTGGTTTATATCAGATGATGCAAATTAGTTTTCTCTCTGTCTCTGTTATATAGGAAGCCTTACAGAGTTTGTCCAGTGATCCTGGTCTATATCAGACAATGACATTTAGTTTTCTCTCTGTCTCTGTTATTTAGGAAGCCTTACAGAGTTTGTCCAGTGATCCTGGTCTATATCAGACAATGACATTTAGTTTTCTCTCTGTCTCTGTTATTTAGGAAGCCTTACAGGGTTTGTCCAGTAATTCTGGTTTATATCAGACAATGACACTTAGTTTTCTCTCTGTCTCTGTTATCTAGGAAACCTTTACAAAGTTTGTCCAGTGATCCTGGTTTATATCAGATGATGCAAATTAGTTTTCTCTCTGTCTCTGTTATATAGGAAGCCTTACAGAGTTTGTCGAGTGATCCTGGTCTGTATCAGATGATGCCTAGGTTTAGTACGTTTATAGCTGAAGGTGTGAAAGTCAATGTTGTACAGAACAATCTGGCACTACTAATCTATCTAATGAGAATGGTGAAAGCATTGATGGACAACCCTACAATATATCTAGAAAAATATGTAAGTACTAGAATAAGTATAACAGTCTGTTTTGGCTAACCAGGACACATCTGAAGTAATGGATCCCTCACCCGATCTATCACCCGTCAAAATCTACCATCATGCATTGCTCCCATATACCAAGAATACATGTGTTTTGTACACAGCTCATGATTCTGGCTATGAAATGCCAGAAAAAGAGAATTTTAAAACGTTGACTTGCTACAATCATATATATGTAATGAATATTTAGAACTATTACTATTTCAGCCAACCCTTATCTCAGCGATATAAACCTTGACAGATAACTATGTCCCCAAAATAATATAAACACTAAAAAGATTCTTGGACCAACAACCCTATTATACAGGTGTAGCTTTACTATTACTTGTAATTAAAAAAATATAAAGTAAAGAAAGCAGCAGATATGTGTGAAAGGCCCTCTAGGGATTTTAGAATTAAGATTGAAATCTAGGTTTGAGAAACAGTTTGGCAGAGTTAGCGATAAAGTTGGACCAGAACAAAAGACTGATCCTGATAGAATGAGCTGGTATTGAAACAGTAATACTACTACTATGCATAGTACAAAGATATACTAGCTTTACCATTACAGGTAACTAAATAAATATCAAGTAAAGAAAGCATCAGATGTTTGTTAAAGGCCCTCTTGGGATTAGAATTAATATAGTTATCGAAAAACTTGGTCCACAATAAAAGACTGATCCCATGTAGGATGTAATGATGCAATACTAATGCAATGACCGGGCATTGAAACATGGCCCTTTAACCAATTTATATTTTTTGTGTCACACAGCTACATGAATTGATACCAGCAGTCACTACGTGTATTGTTAGTAAACAACTGTGTCTTAGACCTGACGTTGACAACCACTGGGCTCTCAGAGACTTTGCTGCCAGACTGATGGCATCTATGTGCAAGTAAGTCAATGATAAAACTGTGAAGATTTGTAAAAAGTTTATAAAGTTACAACAACAACAGAAAAGAGATTGTCCATTTAAAGAAATGTACAGTAGTAAGAGTAGGTCAAATTTAAACATGTGAAATTGAGAATGTGTATATGTATACTATATGATTGTATACTTTGTTTAAAATTATCAGTGAATATACAAGGACATGGCAAACATGGTTAAACAGTCTTTGTTGACTTACATTTTATCAATAATAGTAGGTGAGATAAACAATAAATAAGAGTACCGAGTATTATTAAATATGTACCAGTAATTACTTGCATTGGTGCATGCATTCTAATGTTATTTGCACTGTAGTGCAATACCGGAAACATTATTGTACACCTGTAATGCAAGAGAGGGTACAGTCGTTCCTTTTACTTGAAATCACGTGATTGCATGTATTATTTTTATGCAAAATTTACCATTTTGTATAAATGTATTTAAAAATGACAGAACCCCACAGTTTGTGAGTGCCAGTGTGGGCAGTCGGGGGTATTTGCATTCCTCTTTACAATGTTTTCTACTGTACTGTCATAAGTGGAGTAAACGAAAGTACAATTGCAAATAACACCACAAGCATTCATGGAAGTACCCTGAGTATCATTACATACTCATGCGTAATGGAGTTCTATCATACTATGGTGACCATCTTGAATTTTGAAATGTCCAATTGGATGGATTAAAAAAAATAACCCATAAGGAACTTTCAGAACAAGTTTCATGATTGTATCACAGCTTGAACGATTCCACCCAAAATCTGCTGTTATCTGCTCCACTAAACTGTGCAAGCCCCATCACACTCTGAGAAAAAGTAAATTATTCATGTTTCAATAGAAGGTATTTGGATCGAGATCCCAGTATGAATAGCATTGGGTAGGAATTTACATTTTCCATGTTGTTCTTGTCCAGGAAATTCAGTACATCAATTAACAACATCCAGGGAAGAATGAGTAAGTTATTTGATAAATCAGTGCTGACAGAGAAAGCACCATTAGCTGCCCACTATGGTGCTGTAGCTGGCTTGTCAGAAATGGGACCAGAGGTGAGTTAACTAGCTTGTTCTTGGTTCTGTCTTTGCTCCCATAATTAATGTACTTTTTTATTGATAGATGTATTGACTTCCTGTCGGTGCCATTTGAAACCAACCACTCCACTAGTGCATTGTGGGAAGCAATAAAGTTGCATCAGATTCACCCAGGAAAGCACAGGGATTTCATCATTTTGAGCAACATGTCATTACTTTGGTTATTTTTCTTGACATTAATTCATATGCAAACCACTACTTTCAGCTGTAAGTTGTAAAGTAGGTTTTGCTATCAGTTACAGTATCTGATCAAAGGAACCAAACTCTGCAGTATTAGTCCCAAGGAACACAGCCCAGAGGGGGCTATAGGAATGACCCATGTATATCCATACATGTGTATGCATGTGTGTATGTATGTATGCATGTGTGTGTGTGTGTGTGTGTGTGTGTGTGTGTGTGTGTGTGTGTGTGTGTGTGTGTGTGTGTGTGTGTGTGTGTGTGCATGCGTGTGCATGTGCGCGTGTGTGTTTATTCATGCAAGGAATGGTTGTCAGATGCAAAGAGCTAGGGCACCCTCACACATCAGCCAAGCTCCACCTTTTAGCAGGCTAGTGAGGGTAGAGTTACAAAATGTATCTTACAGTCTAAGAGCTGAGATGAATTTTTCATGTCAACAGAAATGTTTTAGTCATGTTAGCCAGACATATCTTTATTCAAAATGAGTAAATTCTAAGGAGATGTTACTTTGAAAATTTAAGAAATGTTCTGTAGGGTACAAAATCTATGAAACTACTAATGATCTATTCACTCATTGATAAATATTTTATATACATTTTTTTCAGGTCTTGAAGTCCTTAGTACTTCCAAGAATCAAGTTCTTTGGTGAGAGAATCAAATCAGCAAGTGAAGGACCCGTGTTAAGTAATGTTGATAAAATAGCTGCAGAGCATTTAAGAACTCTAATCTTGGTGAGTTTTCGACAACAGTCAAAATCACAGCAGCAACAAATTTTCACAATTAGCTGTTGAACATCTCGGTACCAGCATTTTGCCTCATCCTAGAGGGTCAAAATAGAATGAAGAAGATTGACTTATTCTCACACATACATATATGCAAATGCATGTGTAGCATTTAGCATGCATCCTAAAATAATCAGTCTTGGAATTATGGTGTTGAACAAGAAGTTGAAAATGATCGTTATTTTTATGATGCGCATAGGTGATTGAATTCTATTGCAAGTAAAAAGTGTTAAAAGTTGTCAAGAGAGCAATTTTTAAAGCTGCAATAGCTGCAACTGGAACATTTTTTGAAACTGTTTTTGTTACTACATGTAGGTATAATGACTTAGTCATAACATTGTACACCCTGAACTGTATTGAATCACCTGTGGGTAAATGTATTTGTGTAACTGTACACATAGTATGGTGCTATAAATCCAGTCAAATTGATTTTTTGGGTTCACACCCTCAAATCAGCGCCCAATGGAATTACAATTTTAACCTGTAGCTATACTACTTATGGATACAATTGACCCGTGATAACATGTACAATGTCTAATTATTGGTATTTTAACAATTGTCAGTGAATATATTGTTGGTTGTCTGATTCCAGTTACAGCTAGTGCAGCTTTGAGATCTCCATGACAACCTTTAAAAGTTAGACTAAGCTGTTTACAAAGACACATACCAGTTAACTATACCCTCTATACACTTGTAGTTTTGGCCAAAGTCATTCAGTGTTTATCAGTGCTATCTTTGCTAAGAAGCTGTGTTATCACAGTCATGTTTAAGGTAAAAAAAAACCCAGGAAAGATGAAATACTGAAAGAAACAGCAGGAAAGGATAGCAAGAAGGAAGGTGAAAATAAAGTATATTTAGGGAAATACATTGTATACACTAAGTAGATACATTCTATGGTGATTATCTTTGCCTGTCAACACTCTATATTGTTGCCATGGTTACAAGCATCACCTAAAATAACTAGTCCACAGTACACAGGGTTGAACAGTATATCTATAGGATGTACTGAGGACTTACATTTAGATGTTTATTGAAAATGAGAAAATGATATAGGTTATCTAAAAGACAATTTTGTTCTTTCACCAAAACAGAAACAGTGCGGAACCTACCTAAAACAGACACGCAAAGCACCAGATGAAGTGGAGAGTTACAAACAAGAATTTGGTTACCTAGGGGGTGTGCTGTGCGCTCAAGTGATGAAGCTAAGGAGTCAGCCAGCTGGCCCTGTAACCAGTGTTCAACCACAAACACCCAGACCACCAAACATGACCCTTAGCATGGTAAGTCAGGGTTGTGACACCAGTTACAAAGCTAGGGGAAAAAAAGTGAGGTTTTTTTTTACAATGTTCCAGAAAACTCAAGATTATTTGGCTTGCAAGTCATAGGGTTGAAATAGTGCTAAAAACATTGTCAAAAATAAACCAGTTATCATAAATGATCATAAATTTCTTATTTAAAACAAAATCTATGCATTTTCAATCTGTATCTCAAGTGTGTTGCAGAATTGTGTTCATTCTGTGATATAAACATCAAGACTGAAGCATTATGGGTCAATGTGAACTAAGACTCTATAAAAAGTGAACACTTACCTTAAAATCTAAAAAATTTTGTTAGCATATCATGGCAGGTACACACATTTTTTTATCATTTCCAACCATATCATATCAGAAATATTTATATCTTGTTATGCAAAAATGAAATCAAAACTGTTTTACGTTAAAGATACTAATAACGATGATGTAACTACAGAAATTGCTGTATCATTTTAAAACCGAAATTATTGCTGTGTACTAAAAGAAATGGCAGCAAGTAAGAGTATTGTTCAAAGTATAAGCTGAGATAAAGTAAAGTAAGCTGGGGTGAAAGGTCAAAGCTGTACAAAGCTAGTAATAGCCATGCTTATTGGTGAACATAACTCATATGTAGCCATAACTCATATTTAGCCATAATATATATTTTTTTTAAAAGCCACAACACTAAGTGGGATCATGCTTGATTGGCTCAGAATCAGGATATGCAATCATTCCATAAACACAGGGACCATTGACTTTCTGGTTACGGACACTGTTCATAAATATTTCATAATGTTTTTGCTTATGACATTGTCATATCATTTCTCAAGATTTTCTCTATAAATTCAGCCAAGCAGGACTCATGAAATCATGTTTTGTTCTATTTTTGCATTTGATTTGTAGTGATAATTACATCACTTTTGCCAACATTGACAAGGGTGGTTTGTGGGGTTAAAAATGTGTGCTAAATACATCAGTTGGTGAAGGAACAGTTTATTGATTGTGTTCCTGACAGCCATGGTGATGCAATACAGTTACTGAGAATTGATTTATACTTGGTTAACGTCTATTATAGTGCAGACACACATTACTGGGTTTCTGTACAGTATGGATTTAGTGACCACCAAAAGTATAATGATACACTGTAAGAGCACATGGAAAGATATCACAAACCAACAATATAGAATTATGTTGACCGAGACTAAAAAAGTGTAACATTAAAATGTCATTTTTATAGAAAAGGGAGAGAGAGAGAGAGAGAGAGAGAGAGAGAGAGAGAGAGAGAGAGAGAGAGAGAGAGAGAGAGAGAGAGAGAGAGAGAGAGAGAGAGAGAGAGAGAGAGAGAGAGAGAGAGAGAGAGAGAGAGAAGAGAGAGTGAGCGTGAGAGAGACACAGACATACATTATCAGACATACATACATACATACATACATACATACACACACACACATACATACATACATACATACATACATACATACATTATCAGACGTACATACATACATACATACATACATACATACATACATACATACATACATACATGCATACATGCACACATACATACATACATACATACATACATACATACATACATACATACACACACACACACACACACACACATACATACATACATACATACATACATACATACATACATACATACATACATACATACATACATACATACATACATACATACATACATAGACAGACAGACAAACAGTATACTGACTGACAAAATAGTTGAATGAAAGGGAAGGGGTGAATGGGGACATCTATGTTGTGATGTATTCAGTTGGGATTTATATGTCTTTGTTTTTGTCATACAGATGATTAATTACACATTGTATGTACTCTTACAATTGGTGATCCTCTCTTTCAGTAAGGAGAGTATTGATTTCACAGTGATTGCCCCAGTCACACAAATAATGAAAAAAAAAGTTTTTATTTATTTTTTATAAAAGAGAACAAGACAAGTAAATCCCCCTCAATACCTAATGTAAAAACAATAATAGATCATATGTCTAAGAGTCATAAGATTAGCAGGTCCTAATATAAACAAAGACAACTCGGGCAAAAAAAAAATAGAGACTTTGGTGTTAGCACTAAAATTGGCTTTATTTCCAGCATGCGTATTTGAACTTTAACCTTTAACCTTGGCTCCTAACCTTTGCATGGCATATGTATACTTTTTACATTGTTGCACAATAGTTTTGCTATGTTTGCTTGCTGCCAGTGTCAATTCTGATTCCTCTAAATGCTATGTTTGTTGTCCTAACTATACCCTTACCCACGTATACCGTGTGTGTGTATCGTCGGCTTTTTATGTCTTTGTCTGCTGTCTTGTTTCTTTCCACAGCCCAGGTCTACCTCTATTTTATCCAGTGCCCAACGAACACCAACCACGCCCACTATTAGCCGAATACCATCCACTCCCAGTACCCCTACAATTAACAGTAGTCAACCCAAGTTTGTTATCGTCAGTACTGGACGACATAACACCCCCTCCACAGCTACTGTTCATGTGAGTAGGCAAACAAACAAAAGAAATTATGTGTATCTCTCTAGAGGGAGCTGTTCAGAGATGACTGCAACATCTCTCTCGGGAGATAAAAGTGATAAATATTGCACTACTACTCCCTTCACAGCTACAGTTCATATGAGTAGGCAAATAAACAAAAGAAATTATGTATATTTCTCTAGAGGGAGCTGTTCAGAGGTGACTGCAACATCTCTCTCTGGAGATATTGAAATATGTCAATATTGCAGTGCAGTGTAGATGAGAAGTAAAAAGAGATCACTTTCCACTATCAGCCCAATTTTAAATCAAATAATATAGATTTTTATGAATTTGAAGACTTTGGTTGTTGATCACATTTTTTGATAATACAATCACACACACTATGTTGTGTTATTTACTCAGTGATATGATGGTTGTATGTGTATAATACAGTTAACTATGCATGCAGTGGCTTCAGAGAGACTTATAATTTCTTCACCTCATCTTAACAACCAAATGTCCTAACCTTATGGACAAGGAAAAAAACAACACTGGGGTATTAAGGGTCAACATGAAATCAGTTTAGTATCACTGACAGATATGTAATAATATACACTTATTGCCTGGCCATGAGGTGAGGGCAGTAGTAGATGATTATTACTCCAAGGGCCAAGGCTGAAATCCAAGGCAGATAGTTGCTACATAACAGCACGGGGGTAATATGACGTCGACTAGTGCCCAAATAAGGCAAGGCAATAAGTGTTTTGTAACGCATCATAATCTCAGGCACATATTCTTCCCATAGTCAAAGCAAATCACCAAAAAGACTCTGAGCTATATGACTATTGCCCTAGGGAAATAAAACAGGACTAGTGCCTCTCTGTATGCAAATTGAGGTCACTATAGGTCACTAGTCCATACCACATGACACAATCTAAGCCAATCACTGAAGGCTACATGAAAATGACGTTTTATAAAAGTAAATGAGAGATAAATTGTATTTTGCTAACGTTTGGGAATCTCGATAACAGAAAGGTGTCATCGAGTAGAATTTCATAGAATTTTTATACATGAAATTTTACCATAATTTTGGTTGGGAACCCAAGAAATTTACCTTTGGAACTCAGATAAATGTTTTACCTATTTTACCACACTTTACAAAAGACACTGAACACTGAGTGAAGATTTCTTTGCTGCTGTTCTGGTACAAACTTAACTGATGTCAAAGTAAACAGCAGTCCAATACAACGCGTAACACCCACCTAAAGCATTTTCTCTGCTTGTCACGATTGTTAATATCATCAAATGTAAATACAAACTACTAAATTTGCTTTAATTACATCAGCCCAGTGAGGTGTCTCTGAAATGTAATCAATCTGTAAACAATGTTGCCAGTTACAAAAACACAATTAGTCATAAAATGACATTTGAGGTACTCTCATTACCCTGTAATCAGTTTACTGTTTGTTAGCTGACAACACCGTTTACAAATTAACTACAGTTGGACAGAGTACATGCTAGTCTTAGAAATTAATTAAACCAGTGTTATTTTACACTTGACGTGGATGTTATAAATGATTATGGCAAGTAAAGAACGCTTTAGTTGGCTGTTAACAGTTGTATTTCATTTTAACTACAACTGTTTAATTTATTTTTAATTTATTTAATTTGCAAATCTCAATCAGGTATGTTTTATATAACAAGTAGACACCACCATATCAACTTTTGTATTTGTCAATGATTCTGTTGTACAAAACACAAGTTCTTAAAATTTCAAATATCTGACAATTTTATTTGATAAAATATGGTAAGAAAGAGTGTATTTATATTTTTAGTATTTTTTAGTATTTTTTTCGTTGTGTAATCAAGAAAAAACACATCACAGAATTGTTGTGCCACTTTGAGTCTGTGCTGACTTCAAAATGTCATATTTCCTTATATTTAAAGCTGCACTAGCTGCAACTGGAATGTTTAAAAGATGTTTAGTTAGGTACAATAACTTACTGGTAATATCACTATAAATCAAATCAAATTGACTTGGAAGCCATGTCTACAAAACAGCGCCCTCAACGGCAATCACGATTTCAACCTGTTTCTGTACTGCTTAAGGATAATATCTACCACTGATTAACGTTTACAATTACTATAGGTATTTTAACAATTTACAGTGACTTAGTCACTATATTGTGGTTGTTTGATCACAAAATGATATTCCAGTTACAACTAGTACAGTTTTAACATGGCGACAGATTCAAAGCCGAGCAGCTTTCGCTCAATATTTAAATTTGCCACTACACTACCTACAGATAAGCAACTGACCAATTTTTTAGTGAACATATCTTTGGTTATTTGATGAAAAAAAATGCCCCAGTTGTAGCTAGTGCGGGTTTAACTGTAGATCAGAACAGCTTGAATTCTATGCTAAAAGTGACAAGGATCAAGAAACACAGAAGAAGTAACCAGTACAAGTACACATCAGATAAGAAGTGAAACAGATGTCAGTAAATGTAACCAATGATATCTGTACTATGAAAACTAGTATTTCATGGCACACTACTGGAAACTCTCTATTCAGCTACTCCTTGTTCCATTCGCATTGAATTGCATATAAATGGTTCTTTCATGTTTGTATGCCAAACTTCCTCTGCATTCTGCCAATGGTTATACACATGTAATGTAAAAAAATGGATTTTTAATTAGAAAAGTCAATTTCGATAGAAGAAATTAAATTTTGATTACTGAAGAATGCACACGATATGCACACAAATAAACATTACACACAGGCAGATAAACACACACACACAGACACACACATGCACAATCATGTACAGCATATGCTGATAAGAACCCACAGACAAATACACACTCAGTGACAGACTCCTAGATGGACACTCGCAGGCAGACAGACAGACAGACAGACAGACAGACAGACAGACAAAATCACATGTAGCACATCCTTGCAGGTGCACATACATGATACATACTCATTGGCACATATAGCACGCACACACACACACCCATGCATGCATGCACGCGCGCGCACACACACACACACACACACACACACACACACATACATACATACATATACACATACATACACACACACAAACACCAACTACTGTCATTTACAGCAACTAAGAATGACACAATGAATTAAAAATAATAATAATTAGATATTGATATCAGTTGAAATGTATCTGATTAATGATTCCATCTACTATCACAAAGTTGCTATTCAAATACACACTGGGAAAATAACAAACTTAAAGTTTTTGTATCTGAATATATCAAGTAGTTTTATTTTCAGTGACACTCCTCTTTTAAAAAAATGGTGTTTTAGTTTATAGTACTGCTTCAGAATCAGTGTGTGATTTTATTTTTCTTTGTGAGGTGAACTATGATGTTATACCAATACTATGTTTTCCATGCACCATGCCCTGCTAAGTTGAAAAAAAAAATTATCTCTAAAACACATATCTTTAGGTGAAGATAAAACTTTCAGCAAAATGTTCCATTTAAAAATAACCGACATGTTTTCTATAATCTATGCCATAAAAGTGGGTAAAAAGAGAGAAAAAAAGTATCTAAAATACAAATATGTAGAGTTGAAATTTTGAAATCATTTCAGAATATAATAGAAAGACTTACCAAAAGCTAATGTTCGTATGTTTTGTAATTGCAGACTTCATCTCTGCCAACCACTGTGGTCAAGGTAGTCACCACCAGCAGTGCACCATCCACTCAAAGAGTTCTCACTCCAGGTGCTGGAGGCAAGTATGTCGTCATGACACTAGGATCATCAGGGACAACCTCATCCACAACAACAGCATCAGCCTCCTCCCAGCCTTCTACACCACTACAGAAATCACCCATTACGTCAGGTGCTACAAGTATGTTAATGTCCCTTGCACAGGCAGCTAGTGCACAGACTCCCGTTACTACAGCAAGTCCAGTGGCCATCGGAGCTGGGAGTCAGCCTGACATTAAAACTGAAATACCAATGCCTAAATTAGCGCCTATATCTAAACCAAGCACTCCAGCTCCACCAACGACTGGAACCGGAATAAAACAAGAAAGCTCAGATCCTCCAACATAATGTGGATGGATTCTTGTGTGAACTTTACTCAAAGTCACCAATCAAGGTGGCAAATTGTGTGTACATTTAAACAAGGCATGCAGATTTGGATTTTTCCACCTTATTGATTACGGGTAACATCCCCTCTCTGCCCATTCATGGTGGATAAAAGCTGCCTGCATCTTAGCTGGACATGTGGAAAGATTTAGTTTCAAGAAGTTGCCCGTTACAAAAATATGTTCATGTCTGGCACTGTTTACCAGCTAAAACTTTTCCCTGTGTGACCTAAATCACTCTATGTTAACCAAAGTGAAGAGCAATCTGACACGGACAAAACTTGCCTGGACTTGGGTATCGCTAAAAAGTCAGACTATATTTGGGATTAGTCAAAATTCTTTCCTGGTCATATGTCAGCCGATAAGTTAGAGTGTGAGCACATATTTTTTTGGTTTAGATATTCAATATACCAGGGTAGGACTTTTAAAGGTAAAAGTTGTAGAAAAGTAGTTTATATCAGTACACTGAGGAGAAGTTAGTTTTAGTTTAGAAGTGGTTTCCTGTAAAAGTCTAAAACTTCACGATTTGAAATACTTAGTATAGGTAGACAAAATGAAATGAATTTTATGTTGATTATATGACACCTATTTGTGTCAATCAGAATTGAGGAAACTAGAACTGGAATTTCATTTTTTTTCCAGCCAAATATTCAATCTTATTAAAATCTGATGTGGTGAATACAGCTCAGTTTCTTTATTTTCCTCTATTCCTGCATTTGTTGTTGTTTATATTTGATTTTGTTGTTCTGGCAGTGATCGCTGCCTTTCCATTATTCCATCTGGAAAAACAAAATCAAAAACAAAACGACACTAAATGATGACGAAAGAGGTAAGTAAGAAAATTGAGAGACGTATTCACCACATCAGATTTTAATCAGATTTGGTAAATATTCTGTAACTGTAACTACAAAGATTTATACATGAATGATGTACTGTAGTGTGAAACTCAAATCCAATGTGATCAAGTATACAATTTGTAACATGAGTACATATTGATGTATATCAGTACACAGCGAGTGAGTAGTCTGTAGCACTGCATTGTTGCAAACCACAGCCTCTTTTACAGCATCGTCCAAAATACGTCATCGTTATTTCGCAGTGTCATGGAAAAAAAAGATAACAGCTCTGGTTTGCCAGTATGGTAGCACTGTTGTATTGGTTTTATAAATCTGACAGTGTGATCTGAGAGGATCTTTGGGTAATGAAACTTGTGTGGGTTGAGTTACCAAGTTAGGAAATAATACACTTACTCCACCGGTATTCATGTGCTGTTTTTTGTGTGTGGCTGCTAGGCTGGAACTGACATGCTAGCCATTGGCAATGGTCATTGAAATACATTAATGCAATCACAGTCGTAGTACGTGATCCCATGGAAACAGGCTTCAACTATACATCATCAAATTCCTTTCACTTTGGAAAAGTGATAAAACTATTTCACTCGCACGCCACCAATCTCTACCTGTACTAAGAAGGGTTTTGTACAGTCTGAAATATGTACCACGGGGTCAGAGATCAGTGCTTCCTTTAACCTGTAAAAACAAGATGTGCATTCCTTAGTGTATGTGACCTTGTTTGGCCACCCTTTCTATATTCAAGAAAAGTTCTGAATAAAGTTGTACTTGACAAGACCCACAAATGCTCTCACAGTGTTGCCATGTTTTGTCCATGATTCTTCATAACGGTTTGTAAATTTGAATTATTTGGTATACTAAATCAAGTGCTATAGATGATTTACATGACATCAATATTCCATATTCTATTGCTAACCGAGTCCTAGATAAGGCCCTGAGAGACAATGGATAGCTTGGCGGTAACGTACTTATTGACGCGCTGCAGACTGAATAGCGCCCTCTTTGATGTCCATAGTTTTGAAGATTGCTTTTGTTTTTCTTAGCTTTTGTTTTTTTTGGAAGAACTACAGAAGACGGGTGCACAGGTAATTATATTACTCGGGTTGTTGGGACCTGCACAGAATATTACATTGATAAGTAAAACATTACTTTAAGTGACGATATTTCAGGTTATCTACATTGGGCGTAAACTTGAATTTCAGACCACTTAGGGACGATCGTACAATGTTACACAAGCTCAATAAGCGAACTCCGTTCGTTTAGGGGAGGGGGTCTGGCGTCAGTGCGATTGCTGAAGTTCACTTTCACACTCCTAACCAAATTTCGACGGAAAGCTTTCACTCCGATTCTTTAATGATACCAGAATTTGTATATAGAGATGTTGATATAAAGTTGATAAAAATTTACTTTTAATGTGAGGTATGGTGCTGCCATGTGTTTTTGGTAGTATTTTTACGTGTGTACATTACATCAATCGTAGAGGTGTGACCGCTATATAGTTGTCATCATAGTTTACGTAAATCAATGTTTGATGTCATCACATTTGTGAATGTTCGTATGGGGGAGGGGAGGGGGTTTGACAAACTTATGATAGTAGTAGTAGTATAGTAGTAGTAGTAGTAGTAGTAGTAGTAGTAGTAGTAGTAGTGGTGGTGGTGGTTGTTTCTCGATAAACCTTGTCATATTTCTTACTTTCTTGACATCAAGTACTTTAGTTTTTCATTGTCTGGCAAATCAGGGTAATCATCGTCAAAATCAAAATGTACATTCCGAAGATCATTATATAAATTACACTGCAAAAGAAAATGTACTTCATTTTCGATAACATTATCATTACAAAAGGCACTCATTCTTTCAGATATTGGTTCACCTTGTAACGTCCAGTCTCTGTATATGAAGAGGTAATTATACACCTGAACTGAACTGAGCCATGAAAGATCGTTGACTACGCGATAATTATAAGTTCATGGACACGTAGGGTTCAACACCGTAACTGATTTTGAAACAACTGTAGGTTCTTAGTTTTTGGCTTATGATGCACAGTTTCTGACCAAGATCATTCTAAATTAAACCTCAATTTACGTTCTACATTTTCTAAATCAAATGGCGACAAAAAATCTGTAGAAGTATCTAAATTTAAATCATGAAAAATATTATATAATTCTGAAGACCAGATGGAATTCCACAAACAAAAGTTCTACAGAAATAGTTTCTTTGTCAACCTCTTCTCATCCAGTTGAAGTAGTGCCTAACCATCGGAATGTGTCTACGAACTCTGCAGGAAAGCCAACCAGTACTTAGTATCCCCAGTCAAAGTGTTAGTACATTTAAATACGTTTGTTGAGCTTTTGTGACATTATGCGATCGTCCCATAACCACTTTATGTGAAGAAAAAAGAAAATAGCTAAACAAACATCAGTTTGATAATGTCGATTTAAAAATCAAATAGAAATATATTAAAGAAATCAGCAAAGTGTGCTGAATTGTACTTGCTGTCTGTGTTGTCAGAGCTGATCACAATTAATTACAAAATGCAAGGTTTCTATTGAGACCATGTCTCTATCTTAATCTGTAAGGTACGCCGGCCGTGACCGAGACCCCCCACACACATTGGTCAACTCCTTTCTATCTCTGTTCAACCTGACCATAAATACACAAAAATAGCACACTTGTGGATAAAAGGTACGGGTACGTGTGAGACAACTTTTTTACAATCTGAATGTCAGAATGACCAGCTTTTTATATCATGTGTGATGAATCCAAGACGGTCGAGATCACTTCAATAGTGTCTGTACAGAATTAGAACTGTTGGCGTGCAATTGCTTGATATCTCCAATTATTGTCTGGGCCGGTGTGATTTTTGTTAAAATTTCTCCTCAGAATGGCTTTCAAAAATTACATTTATTCTGTGTTCCGTTCTTTTAATTTAATACATGTATTACTTTATATAAACAACAGGGGCGTCATTTACTACCATGCCGCGAGAGGGCGCTCACCACTTTGCTAGGTACAGTGAAGGGCATGTCGGACGTGTTGGTGCTTTTGTCTTGATGGTCTGTGTACTTCATATGTTATTTTCAGTTTTCATACCATGATATCTTAATACTGTTTTCATAATCCCACAATTTTGGTGTTCATAGTTTGTTCAGATCCAAGACTTTTTGCAAACTGTTGGTTTTTGGTTTTTGTGTATTATGCATGCCTTTATCAATAGGCATTGAGGGCTAGGAATCATAATGAACAGGGTCTGTCTATAATTGTATCATCATCATCATCATCATCATCATCATCATCATCATCAGCAGCAGCAGCAGCAGCAGCAGCAGCGGCATGACCACCACAACTATCATCATCACCATCACCACTATCATCATCATCATCATCATCATTTATAAATAATCATGATCATGATCATTGTCACCATCATCACCACTATCATCACTATCATCATCACCACCACCATAATCACCATGATCATTACCACTATCATCATCATCATCATCATCATCACTGTCAATATCATCACCATACAGAACACATAAATAATTAAATAATAATAAGATAATTTCTACATTGAACATAATTACACTTTATTACAGAAGTTAACTTTTGTTTTACAAAAGTTACAACATATTTACACAATAATATATGAAAGGACAAAAAAGGGAGTTCAATACAATTTTGCTTTACATTGTTTTCACTATTGCAACATTGACTAATATATTCATATTAATATTGTTAATATTTAAATAAAGAACAAAAATGTGGATAAATAAAATTTGCTGGCATCCTAGTTTTTTTTAAATAATTAAACCATATGTAAAAATAACCAGGTTCAAAGAAGTTAGTGATTTGATTTTAGTGACATATATAAACTCTTTACTAATAATATACAAAGCAATAGTTTGCAGCCTTGTAGTCTTCACATGAGCAGTGGAAAAAAATACAGGGAAAAAAATTACAACAGGAGTGAAGCTGCCAACAAACAAATGTGGGATTTGTTTGTTCCGGCTGTTCTATTCTCCAGTGAATTCAGATCACATGACAGGGTACGACAATACACAAGTCCAACATAATCCACATTTTACAAAGTCTGATGAACGTTAACAGTTCTAAGTTTAAACGCAGACAGTGAAGGTGTCTCTCCACTTGGTTTAAATTGAGTCATATCAAAGGTCGAAGTTCAGAGGTTATAGGTCAGACAGCAAAATTTTGCTGCTTCAGTCACCATGAACTAGTAGTAGTTCCATTATCATTTATTTTCAAATAACTGATTTTATCAAAAACCTGGTGTATAAACCAATATAATATATCAGCCGTGATGGTGGTACACCAAGTGAATATACACAAATGCATAGAAAAAGGAGGAAATACAGAGGACATATTTACAAAAATAGATCCCTTTTCACTCTCTTTACAAAGAGTCTATGCCCATATAGAGTCTAATATACAAGTAGTCCACTAAGCTCAAATCAGAGCTTTTAGATGTCGGCTAGACACCGAAACTATTGCTGTATTCGTAAAACGATACACATACCAGAATTACAACACAGTTTTATCGTGTGATTGGAGACATTTTAATCACTTGGTATGACGGAATTCTAAATTCATTTCACTCAGTAGCTAGTTGTCTCTCATCACTTCTTTCAAGTTATTTTTTTTTGTGTGTGTATGAACTTTATAAAGAAATAAATACATATTTCAGATATACCAGTATGGTACAGTTCAAAGGTCACTTAGTAGTTTGTTGTCACTTTACTCTTAATTGTGTGTGTTACCATATATCTCAATATTTTGATGTCAAAATTAATCTCGTAATTTTTTTACGGGCAAGTAAATTTGACAATTGAGATGTCATTTTGGAGTTCCAGTTTACTTTATTGACATACTATGCTGAACATAGTGTCTTAGTCAAGGTTATCGACAGTTCAAGTTCAGCAAAATTGTTCAAATTTGTTTTCACAGATAACGACTCTTGACAAGGTAATGTCCATTTTGTTATCTTACACCATAGTAGAGGCACATCCAAAAAGATGTTTATATTTCTCAATGTTTGATTGTTTTCACAATGTTTCATGTTTGTTTGTACGTCTTGTCATTTCTCCAGTGATGCAGTATGGTATTCAACTTTCCCACCCCAACTTTTGGACCAACCTTTTCTGTTTCACATTCAACAGTTCAAATTTGTTTCTCGAAACGTTCACGTCATTTCCAGTCTTTCAAGTTGATGAAATAATCAAAAAATTTTCGTAAAAAGTGAACAAAAAGTGTTGAGCGTGCAAAGAAAGTGAATATATTTGAGATTTCTACTACTACTTTAACAATCCATGTGGGAAGTCATCGTAAATGGTAACAAAATTTTGAAGAAAAATATTCAAATTGATCAGGAAATAAGATAATAAAAACATTCATAACAACTTTCTTGCTTTCTCTTCGTAAAACAATTTTGATCCAAGGAATGTAAAACTCTTTCAAATTCAAGATGTCTGTCTCTCGTCTGATTTGAATGGATGTTTTATATTTAAGGAACGGTGCATCAGCTGGGGTGACAATTTTTGAGACAAGACTCCTTGCACTAACTGTTATCTAGCACATTTGGGTGTGGGATGGTTGAATATTGTAGCATACATCACTTGGAGAAGTTATGACATAGATAAGAAGTGTTCAAGTGCCCCACAACACACTGAACACTCAATGATTCATGTGTGTGTGTGTGTGTGTGTGTGTGTGTGTGTGTGTGCGTGCGTACATGTATGTAAGTGTTTTCTGTCGATGTATGTATGTCTGTCTGACAGTCTGTATGTACGTATGTGTCATGGTATTTGTTTCTTATACTGTGACTGTGCCAGCACAGACACATCATCCGTGTGTATGTCTGTCTGTCAGTGTGTCTGTCTGTCTGTATGTCCTCTGCAGACATTTATAGTTCTGTACAAATTTCACTCTTAGCGACATGCCAGCTACGTTTTTTAGCACTACAAGTGCAGTCTATTCTACATTTACATACACATCTGCAGAGGACATGAAAATCTACAGTTATTATTATTACTAACTTCTACTGCTAATTCTACAGGCAGTTTTAAATCATCTGCATTTGCAGTATGTCAAGCAGTATAAACAATAAATTGGCATTACCAATAAATAAAATCAGAAGCCGTCAGTTTTCACCTAAACCGAACCAAAATGCTAACAATCTAACCAGCTGACTCTAGTGAGCTTGTCTTGTTCTATCGCACCCTAAACATTCTATGTCTCTATATACACATGCAGGTAGCTGCAGCAATCTTCTGATCTTCTCTTTCCACAAATGTTCGAAAATGTTTTAGATTTTGAAGAAATTACTGCTGGTTTCTGCCGGCGCATGCAACGTCTTCAGAATTGAATCCTGCGATGAAAGAGAAAGATAGTGATATATATTAATTAATCATTCAAGACTAATATACATAGAAAATAGGATTGTTTATATTTTGCAGGAGTAAATTTCTTATGAACGCACTTGAAAGTGAAGATCAAATGTAAAAAAATTATAATTTCAATTTGTGCTTATTACGTTTTTTTTTTACATCTGATTTTAACCAATTTTGCAAAAATTACGTTATAATATTTTGAAAAATCTACAGTTTAAATAAAGGAAACATAAGAGAAAAATGGCAACAAAATTGGCTAAAATTTGCCCAAAAATTGGCAGAAATTTCCCACAAAATTGGATGGAATTTCTGCCAAAATTGATTCCTATGTTCTTAAAATGGTTAGTCTGCTTTGCCAAATATGAATCAAAACATTATGGAAATTTTTTTTTCTGAAAACTTGAAAATTCTGTCAAAAAAGTTTTGGTGGGAAAATATTGGAGGAATGCAATGTGACATACCTGTTGTGCTAATTCTTGGTCGAGTTCCTTTAGTCTTTCATCCTTTATATTCTTATCAATACTACTATCACTCAGTGAAAAGTCTGTGGATAAAAATATGACAAAATATTAATTTAAAATATGATTTACAGTACAAGTAACACACGGCTCAGTAATAACCACATCAACGTAAGAAATACTTTTGAATAAAGATCTTTAGAAGGATTACTCTAAAAATCAGAGATCTTTTAAGAATATGCCTCTTACATCTTAATTTTTAAAGTATTGACCATTTTCTGAGTGGCAATATAGTTCTCTATCAATAAATACAATGTTAAAAGTTTATGTGAGTACTCTGTTTTCCATAATATTTTCACTTTCTTCAGATACATACTTAAAAGAAGTCGCTCAGAACAGGAAAATCAACAAATCACAACAGCCTATCATAGTATTGCAGTGAATACTTCTGAATTAACCACTTTGAATGTTTGATTCTGAGAATGTTTGCTAACCTGATAATGCTTGATAATTATAGGAGTTCCCCATTATCAACATGGGATTAGAGCTGTGCAGTGAGGAATACGAGTTACTGATTCCAGTCATTCTTTCCTGGGATCCAAAGCCTTTCCCTGTCATCCTTTCTTGAGATCCGAAGTTCATCCCAGTCATTCTCTCTTGAGATCCATAGTTAGTTCCAGCCATTCGTTCTTGCGATAAACTCATTCCGGCCATTCGTTCTTGCGATAAACTCATTCCGGCCATCCGCTCCTGTGATAAACTCATTCCGGCCATCCGCTCCTGTGATAAACTCATTCCGGCCATCCGCTCCTGTGATAAACTCATTCCGGCCATCCGCTCCTGTGATAAACTCATTCCAGCCATCCTTTCCTGCGATAAACTCATTCCAGTCATCCTTTCCTGTGAAAAACTCATTCCGGGCATCCTTTCCTGGGATAAACTCATTCCAGCCATTCGTTCCTGCAATCCTAAATTCATTCCAACCATAGATTCCTGAGATCCTAGTCCCCTACTTTGTGGTTTCATGGTAATATTTTGCAATGATCCTTGCGGGGAAACTGATGATCGTAAAATTTGTTCTAACGATGAAAGTGCTCGGTCTTTCTCATGAGATTGGTGTTGTAATGATGATATCATGTTATTTTTCTCTGTCAATTCATACTGCAATGCTTTAACTCTACAGGATACGAAAAAAAAAATATTATTAATTTTCATAAATTATTAAAATTTGACGTATTACTATGGTGATGTAAGAATAACATATTATCTGAAATAGCATTTTACCACCCAGATATGTAAATTTGTAGTGAAATTTATAAATATAACAGGGGTAAAATTCTAGGCATGTGATGACAATAATGATCATTTAATCGCTTGGTTGATACCATGGCTTCCATTCCACGCACTTCACATGCATTACTCTAGGTGTATGTGAGAATAAGTCAACCATCTTGTTTTATTTTGACCTTCTAGTCTAGTGCGAGGTCAAATGCTATTTCAGGTACTGAGAATTGTTTAAATAAAAGGTGTTTACAAGTACAATGATAATAACACGAATAAACAAAATTGATTTCAATTCGGTGCAAATCAAAACACAAGAATTAACAATTATAACTAAATATGGGAAAGTGAAGCAAAGATAGTTGATAAAATTCACTAAAAATTTGGATTTTTTTAGTTTCCCATTTCAAAACCTGTTATTTGGTATATATATTGAAACAAATATTTCAAAAATCCAGAAATTCCAAGCCAATATAAAGAACCATAAATCAGATAAAAATTTAGTCTGCATTTTGGATTTCGCCAAGTTTTGCACCTGCGTAATATCCTTGAGAGAACTGAAAATTGAACTGAACAAAAATATAACGTATGCTTACCTGGCTTCTAAATCTGAGTTTTTCTTGCTGACAGCAAAAGCCTCTTCCATCTGTTTCATTTTTTCCACCTGGAATTCTTCCTCGGCACTTATTTCAGGAATTTGGTATCTATTAATAGATTGATAATGATTGCGTTAAACTATGTATGTATGAACAAGATGGGGGACCTAGCACCAGAGGGCAAACACCAGATCATGTCTGAAGACCGATTGAATACATTTTGACTACATGTGTTACACTTGACAACATTGCTAAAATTTGGGGAATTTTTTGCTGCAAGCATTTCATTTGTCACTTCAAGTATGTGTTTATCCATTTTTGTCAATTCAGGAAAGACAAACATTTTAACTCAAATGTGATAAATTCTTGATTAATTCAAGGTAGAACTATTTGAAAATTTTTCAAGGTTGATTTTAGGAAAGATTTGTCATGTTTCTTTTCAAAATTTTCAAGATTCCATTGACTGTTTTTGGGTGACAGCTACATGACAAGAGCTGTCAAACTGAATATTCCAACAATTCCAGCGAATACCGTGTGTTAACTAACTTACTTTGGACTTAGGGTTGGACTCGGTGGGTCAACGCAATGCTTCAGAGCTACTTCTTCATGGTATCTTTGTTCCCACTGCAAAATAAACAAAATTGAAAAAAAAAATTATTGAAATTTTTTATAATGTGAGAAAAAGTTCACAAATTAAGACATGTTACAATGAAATGAATATAAATTGCTACATTATGTAATGCTCAGGATGATACTGCATTTAAATAGTGAACATAACTTTGCATATTAAGTAGCTAATTTGCATATCCACTTTAACATTTGCATAAACCCTCATATCTCATATAGCACTAAGTTACAGCACTGCAAGAAGACCTGCATGAAGACATCTATAGCCAAACACATTTGAGTGGTGAATTAATTATCCGTTTTTAAGCTCCAATATTCTTTTTTTTTATTTCTAAAAAAAAAACTTTTGACAGGTAGCAAAAAGTTTGGTTACCTTGGTGACTTCAGATTCAAGGGACATTATCTTTTCATCTCTCTCTTTCAGCAACACCATGAGTGTGTGTGAGTTATTCGGTGACTCCAATGATACACCTTCATCATGTTCCTGATTAGCTACGGCATTCTGACAAAAAAAAAATCAAACATTTGCATAAATTAGAATATTAATGACAACATTCCATATGGGATTATACCTGATGGTTAATAATGAACATTTCAAGAATACCAGGAAGAGTGAATCATGTGTAAAATACATACATACATTTCTGGGAAATCCTTAAATAACAACTTCTAAATAAGCATTTAAATTTAACAATTAATAGGTGAATGAAGAATTTTTCTCTCTTACTTTCAACAAAATAGACCAATGGATGTCTACGGTCTACGGTAATAGAAGAGACTGAATACAACGATATAAAGATTTTCAGATTTCTACCCCTGACCACACATTAGGATAAAATAGAAACTAAATAACTATTGATTACAACTTTCCCTATACTTGTCACGTCACATCATTACATCACTGTATGATATGATATTCATTCAACCTCACCTGCTGTGCACGGAGAATTTCTATTTCCTTTTCCAATTTCATTCTCAATTTCTTTTCTAACTGTTCTCTCTTGTCGCAGGCATTCTGGAGGGCTCCAACAGCTCTTTGTAACTTCTCCACTCTATCGACATAGACTTGCTTTTTCTTACACTGTTGGAAATCAGATAATTTGAAGTGGTAAGTATTTCAATACATTTGAGTATTTCGAATCAGCAATGTGGAAATGTGCAGCTTCTCAAATGGTGTATCAATCTTATGACCTTTGACACTACAAGGAATTCTGGGAGAATCAAATATGGCCGCCTTTCAGTGTACTATATGACTAAAAATATATTGTTATCAAAATCATCAAATGTGCACTTATTAAACTTGAATTTGATCACTTCAATGAATACTAAACTTTCATGAAAGACATTAAAATTTTCATCTAGTCAAAAATATTGTAACAATTAATACCTCTTCTTGCAGCCTAACAACATTAGCCTGTGCACTAGACAAAGCAGCATCAAGGACATCGATATGGGTCCTTTGTTCTGACAGTGTAGCTCTCTGGGCAGATAACTCTACCTCCACTCTCTCTTTATGGGTATGATGTTCCTTATCTGTGAACAAACATAAATTGAACAATTAAATCTCAATCATTTCATGTAAACTGTCAATAACATGTAGAATGAATTTGAACCTGTCTAAAAAGAAACTGCATGCGTAGACTTCTCACAATCTAACCTTTAATATTTCATCAATATCAGATCTTTCATATTTTGGAAATACTACAATATACATAACGCCCAACTTCTTTTTTTGAAGGCAAATGGCTAAACTGTTTTTTCAACTACTGCTAGGCATAGGTTGCCCAGTATGATAGCGGAGATTAGACAGAAAGACTGAAACTGAGATAAATGTGACAATTTCACTAACTTATAACCTATATCAATTCTGATGTTCTAATTTAGAGGAAAAAGCTTTCGTCACTCTTTGATATATTTATGCTTTGTCGGTCATTTTTAAAGTTCTCCATGACAAAAACAAGGTTTCTTTTCATGCTCTCCTGCATTCAAAACATCGCAATGGCTAGACAAATTGTTTGCATTGTTGATGTCACATGACCACAACAATGCCCTGGCATTGCTTTAGTGTAAAGGCATTACTTTAGTGTAAAGTATCGGATGTTGAATGTATTTGTTATATAACAGAACAATATCAAGTATGTCATCTCTAGATCTGGCATCATGCCTATATACTTTGTACATAAAGCTGATTACCCTGAAGGACGAATTATAACACAGTCAGCAAAATTTTCTGTCCTTCCAATTTCAATTCAAAGCTGCCGCTTGCCAATCTTGGCCAAAGACAGTTGCATAAAGTGTAGGAGAGCTGGAACACATGGGGAAAACTATTTTGCTTTGTGGTGGGGAAAAGAAAGTCCCTGCAGTGCCATTTAAAGACAAAATGCAATACTTCCAAAAGTGTACAGGAGAATGAACCATGATGCTTTCTGTATGTCTGTGTGTAGGTTACTTGTTACTTGTGTGAGAGTGTGTGTAGGGGAAGGGGGTTACAAGAAAGTCTACACTTGGCTAGTCTTGATCACATGCTATTCTAATCTATTATTCTACAGAAATGCAGTTCACTATAGTTAATCACTGATTCCAGGCTAAAAAATGACCTTGCTCAAGACAAATTTACAACAGAAGACCACCACAGAGTTGAACTCCTTTGAAAAACATAAGGTGGTTTCTACATCAATTTGTATGTATGAGGTATTCATTGACTGATTGACATAGTAGGGACAGTGTCTGCTACTATTTTTTACCTATTTTCATGATAATTCATCAAGGCCATCCACAGTATACTTACGTTGGACAATTAACTGGGCAATAATGGCATCTCTCTTCCTAAGCTCTCTTTTCAACTGATCTACATCATTACTACATGGTGATTCTTTCTGTTGTAATTGAGTACTGAGAGTGTCCACTTGGCCTAAGGGATGAGACACATGAACCATGATAAGAATGCAGGTTATTACACACACTTGTATAACTATAACATTTTCCCGCCAAAAAGTTGACACAAAATCTATTGTGTCAACAAATTTTGAACAAAGTCCATTGTTTTTGTGTTTGTTCGTTTTATTTTTTATTTTTACCCCCAAAACAATTGTTATGTCATAATCACAAAGTTGCCACCAAAATTTCCACATAAAATTTACAAATTTGTTTGTATCTTTAACACTATAACACACACACCTAAAAAAGTCTCTGTTGTTTTTATTTTTGGTCACATTATAATCTTTCATCTTACTACTTCTTTTTGTCATAATCATAAAGTTGAAACAGAATTTTTACATTTACTTTACAAATTTTGTTCTAAATATTTCCCGCCCCCAAAAAGGGTTCGACTACAATACAATGACAGTTACTTTTTAATTTCATCACTTGTCACCTACATTCTTGCCAAAACCGCCTTGACAAAATTTATTTATATTTGCTGTTTCTCATATAATGGTAATCCTTAGCAATGAAACTAAAGGCTGGTCAAAATCACAGAAAGTGTTATAATGTATCAAAAAATATCAAATGAATGGATGAAAAAAAGTAAACATGTTCATTTAGTTGAAAAGTCACAACTGTAAATTTCTCACATAGATCCGGTTCACATGTAGCCCGTTTAGAGATACACATATATTATATTCAAAGTTAACACAATGGTGTTAAAATCTCGTGGGAATCCTGACCAATTTTGACAACAAAGTCGCTGTTCCAACAATTGTCATTCTCATGCCATTTTTGTCTCGTAATTTACGACCGATACTAGAACATGTGTGAGAAAAAAGAAGTCTCTATTGTTCAGAGATCTGCTAGTGGCTTTTGTCTTGTACCCTGGCTTCTAAATCATCCCTGCATGGTTGCATACCGGCAAGAAGGCAAGTCGAAACATGAAAAAATCGGTCCCACAAATTTGCCACCACCTTCAATCATTACGGAGATGTGTGACAAGTTTACACAAAAAGATGCAATAAATTTATCAAAGCATCATGGGACAAGTTCAAACTAAAAAAGATTAATTAAACTTTCCCACCCCTGACTACACACCATGTGGAACAAGTTCAGACAAAAAGAGAATAAATTATCACCTCTTAATTCTTTGTTCTTTTCCTGTGTTTTCCTGAACTCAGACTCAAGTTTGGCTCTCATGGCCTTCTCAAGATGTTCTCTCTTGGCAGTGGAGGTAACTAACTGATCATACGCATTCTCAACTTTCTTTACATCTTGTTCAAACTGAGAAAAAAAAGGAACAAGTAACAAACATTAATTAGACCATGAAAAGACAACAAAAGACAACCGGAAAATGAAATATTGCGTAGTACCCCGAAGGGCATGCTAAAGTAGAGGACTCCACCCTGTCATTTCTAAAAGTGAACAAGACTTCATTTGAACAACAATCCGATGTATTGTTAAGTTCAGGGGGGGGGGGGGGGGGGTACGCCACACTTTCAAAATACAACATTTAAAACATAGAACATCAGAAAACAAAATGTACCCTTAAAGATAAGCAATAAAAATTTGAAGCAAATTTAGAAATTTGCATTAAGAAAGTTGAAAAGTTATCTGAAGCACTAATAAAAATCTATGATTGTTACCTTTTGAAGCTTGCTAACTTTTTGATAGTAAATTTCCAACTCTTGTCTAAGGCTGTAGTTTTCTTCTGATAAGATTTCTACCATCTGGGTTGCTCTATTGGCAATAGCTTCATGATCTAGTTGCATACTCTCATTCATATCACAATTGGAATCACTGAGAGAAAAAAAGAAGAAAGAGAGTTATTATATAAATTCTCAATAAATTCACATATTTGAATAATGTAATAAAAGTGACACAAACTGAGTTTATAAGTTTTTTACTCAAGTGAAAATAATTACAAAAAAACTTTGAAACTATTCTAGTATAATGTTAATGTTAGTGCATGCCTTCTATGATACTACAATTGTCTTCTTGCATCGTTAGCACTGCTGACTGCATAGTAGGGATTTCCTGAACATTTTTGAACATGTATGATAAATTACGTCATCGGATCGTTTATGAGTTATATCATGATACCAGGTTTGAGTTCAGTTATATTGAGAGTGGTGGTTAAGTGTGCTTCAGTAAGTGCAATAAGGTGAGTACCTTTTAAATATGCAGTAAAAACTATGCCCAAATATGTATAAACTCAGCTCCTGTCTCTTTCAGTTTGGCTTTGACCTTGAACACAATATTGATTTGGTTTTAAATCATAGATGCAGCTAGCTACTTGGAATTCTTTGTTAATTTTTTCATCCTACCAATTACAAATCAAATTATCTTTTTTTATTGCCATTTCAAAAACAGAAATTTAATGAACACATTTCATCATATTGACTTTGAATTTGCAAATAAAATATTCATATTTGGCTTATTATCTCAAATTCTTGGGCAACTGATCGAGGATTCTTCTCAAAACAGTGCAGATAGTTTGTAAGATATGACAATCGTGCTGCGCTATCAGCCAGCACTCACCTGATAGGGCAGAACAACATGATGCATCTTACAGTCTAATGAACAGTCAATTTCTGAACACAAGTGTCTGATGTATGGTGAAATTATCAAATCATTTTCATGTTATCCCTCACAAATGTAGTCTAGAGGTTGTCTATAGCTTCAGATCTTTTTAGGGTGAAGAGAGATCTTGACACTCAAAGTCAAAGCCACGAATAGTCTTAAGATGAAGAGAACTGTAACTTGATGACTTTTATAACAAATGGGGGAATGCGATATGCCTACCATTACCAACCAAACCTCAAGTAAACAGCACTTTACACACAAACTAGACAGGTGGAGTACGTGGCGGCGCCAAGAACAAATTGTTCATAATTGAACAAAATAGGATGTATGTTATTGATACACATCGAGTCATGAACTTTACAACACAAATATCACCTGTTTTAATGTTCTCTTAACTAGGTTGTGTACATCTCTAAAACATCAACATCCGTTACCACGACGTCACTGTGATCATCAACTCAACTGATCTGTATATACGGATGTATAAAACGGACGATGATTTAGCCGACCTGGTGACCTTATGAGAGTTTGACCCAACATACGCAAAAGAATGCGACATACTTTTCAGTGTCGTGATCCAATGGTAAATATTTAACTACTGCTCAATAAAAACAGTACAATGTATTAAAAGGGTGGTCCATCGTAACATTTAAAGCGGAGATGACTGAAAAGCTGCATTTACTTGTCATGTTTTTTGGCTTTATATGAGGACGCTGTCTCGTTTGATTGTCATGTGCATGATGATTAGTTTGTTGACAAACTACATCAATTATTGACAAAATTTGAATAATAAATTTTCTTTAGTATAAAATAATTTTTTAAATTTCTTTTAATTTCGGAAAATCTTCACTTACAATCATCATGCTTCAGTGAATAATATTTGATGTAAATAGAAATATTTTATTAATGGTTAAAACTGAAAATTTAGACCTGTACAGGATTGAATTTTTGGTCATTCTTGCGTCCAAAATTGTATCTAAGTAACTGTTATTACAATTTCTATGTGATTACTAAAGTACAGAATTTATTCATTTCTCAAATTTTCAGAAACTTTCTAAACTTTGATATTATAATTGTAATATTTTCCTCTTGTTTACTACTAGCAAATAAACACTATAGTAATAAAACCCCTTAATTCTTTCAACTGACAAAACTCTAGAAATTGAGTAATAGTATACGAATATTAATAGAGTTGGTCTTTGAAGACAAATATGTTGATGCTGATGGTACTAAAAACAGCTGCATGTTACGAGTAACAAATTCCTTTGAAAAAATATCACTTATTTTTCAGCAATGGAGGTGACCTTGCTTTGACATTGACAACACAATGGGTCATACCATAGAATGCACTTGAAGTAACAGGTGACCATGCCAACACCGGATAAAGACATTGATATTACTGAGTGTCAATACCAAAAAGTCCTTGTCTTAATAATCAACTTCTGATAACCCGATTATCTCTTCATTTCATCGTTTTGCTATTGTGATCAGCACACAGCTTCCTCACTTTTTTAATAACTACCATTTTCTAGAGTCTGAACAATTTGTTGTGTACATCCTCTTCCCTAATTACTAATTTGCAATGTTAATACTCTTTTTCCTAGATTCAAGGGAATTTGTCACCTTATCTTTTCGTTGTTGTGATCGGCAGTTTTTTTAGCACTTTGAGCTCTAAGCTTGCAGAGATTAGATGCCTTAAAATCACCTTAATTGTCATTGTTCACTTTGTCATAAATACCACATTTGTTAAGTCCTTTCCTCATTTTGTAGTTTGTGAGTTTTTACTGCCATTTTCCATAGACTGAGAGAATTTGACGTCGTGCACTCGTACATATTCCCTACTTTGCACAATTTTCAGTACCCTGAAAAATTTGTCATTCTATACAATTCCTTCTCCATTTCATAGTCTTTTTTTTCTACATTGTATTACTTTCCATTTTCCATATTTTTCTATATAGCCTGAAAAAAACTGTCACGGTAAATCAATGCACACACCCATACGGTACCCAGTCATTGTATACAGGAGTATACTTGCACTCAACAACAAAATTTGTCAGTCTACTCCATTTTCCACAGATCACAAATATGTTGCTATGGTAACAAACCAATTTCACCTAATAAAAATTTCATTTTTTTTGGTACTAATAACTGAAAGGTACATGTAATTTCCCTATATTTAGTTTACAGATATGCAATTAGGATATCACATAAACACATCTACATTGTATCTCATTCCGTCACATCTGCTACAACCCCCATTCATCATTTCCAAATGAAAAGGTTACATGACTCATATTTTTAGAATCTGGAATAATTTTCTAACGCTCATAAATTTATTATGACAAACAAGCCAGTTGATTCATAACACATAGATTATCAAATAACACCAACTGATAACCCCATGGTAGTTTATTTTATGAAAATAATAAAAACTGAATTTTTTAACAGTGAGCTAGTAATTACCACATAATTATTGAGAAGCAGATGTTAGGAATGGCTACTATTGTTTAGTTTAGGTGATAAAACACTGTTTAATTAATGTCAGGGAATCGTATAAAATTTTAGAATTGGCTGTTTTTAACGACCACTATATGAACCACAAATTTCCACCCAGACTGTTCTTAAACCTTACTAACATTCCCAACAGTTTGTCCTTGTCCAAGAGATATTGAAGTAAATGCAATCTTCAATCTATTTTTAGCACTTACAAAACAAATATATCAACCACTATCATATTCTCATTCTTCTTTACATGTACTTCAGTATTTCTTCACCTTTTCAAAATATTATTTAAAAATATAAAAAAAATAAAAATAAAATTGCTTGCTTTAAAAATGTTGATATTATACACACCAACTTAAACATTGTCTTCCAATTTTCAAAGTGAATTAAGAAAGAGAACTATTGGCTAAATTTGCTCACTTAAATTTTTTAAAATATTTTTCACACCAACTTAGTTTAAACATGTTTCTTTCAGAGACATGAGACATTAACCTATTGTAGTACAGCTCAAATTTTTAAATAGAAAAATTCAACTTACACTGAATTTTTCTCTTTAAAAATTCTAACATTTTTGAACTGATATTTTCAAAGATTAAACCTAAATGAGGAGTATAGATTTGTACAATGCATGTAGTTGAAGCTATCAGTGACTGCCTAGTTGTTATCACATACTAACACACCATTCTTACATAAGACGCAGTGTAAGTAACAGATAAGCCTTCGCCATTCAGTACCATCACAACTGATACCATGTAAACAAGTCAGTCACAAATAAATTATCTTTATTAATAAACTAAGTATAAATAGATCAACAACAAATAAAATTTGTTATACTGGCAAATTTTGAAAATGATATTTCGCACAGAATAGAACAGATACAAATGTATGATACTGGAAATAGCTGCCCTTGGTTTTCAGTTCAAATCTGGATTCAAACCTTTCTTAATTTGGGAGCACATTTTCATATTTTAGACTTTGAACAGTTTTCAGTTCAATATACATGTAAGGTTCTTGAATTAGGGTACAACATATTTTCTTGTAAATTTTGAACAGTTTTCAGTTCCCACTTTCCAAAATTTAGGTGCAAGTTTTCAAATTCTCTTGTAGTGTTTACAATGTTATATTTCTGGGTTTTTTTTATTATAATTTTGGAATCCGATTTTCAAATTTTCTTGCACATTTTGACCAGTTTTCACTTCAATGTCGCATTCCCGCCTTTTTTTAAATTTTGGTTCAGATTTTCAAATTTTCTTGTACATACAGTAGTGAACATTTAGCAGACTGTAGTTTGTTTACATTTTGGTTTGTGATGCAACAACATCACATTTGGCCTAGATACAGTGTATTGCGTTGGTCTGCCTTGGAATGCCTGGCTCCTTGTACTACAGTGTAAAGAGTACAAAACTATACACTACACGATATTTGCATAACATTGTTAGTGTGTCAATGACATCCACTTGTTTACTGCTGATGACAACTTACAAATATTTCAAATATTTTGGCTTGATAGGTGATACTTCTGTTCACAGTGTTTAAGTTTTGCATGGGAGACTTCTCCTTTTGATCAAATTACATTCATAGAAACCCAAATTCTCATATTTCGGTGATGCCATTAAAGATAATTTGAAAACCATGTGAGACTGTGGGATTTCCATGACATTTACAATACTCCTGAATTGAGAGGGCAAAAATCTGGTCAAATGAGTCATTGCTTGCTCATTACATGATGAATTTTGACATTCTGTAAAAAAAAAGTGTCGAAGATGAGCAAATTCTTGTACATTTTAACCTGCCTATCACCCAAACAAATTACATCAGTGTCTGAAAGGGTGAAAATCTATCAACACGCAAGTGTGAAAATCTATCTGTAAGAAGAGGAATTTACTTAAAGATAGGACTATATTGGACTAAGGAATTTCTCTTGACAGGTTATAGCCACTAGTCACAGCATGTAGTCTGACAATAAAATGATAGTGTGGGAGGTTTGTTGAACTTTTGACACAAGAAGTTGACAGTAAATACTGCAACTGACCTCACACATGGTCAAGGCTGTCTGGTTGTCTCTAACATAAATTTTTTTGTACAAAAAAAATACTTCAGTTGGTTTTGTGTCGTCATGAAATACAATGTACCTTCCCTACTAAAACTTTTCATAAAAAGTCACGGTCATTTTCTCCCAATAAATTTCCCTTTTGAGGAAAATTTTCCCACGATGTCAAGGATTTAGTATCTCAATAAAGAAACAATGTGTTTATTGTTTTCAACAATTGCTGTTTATTCAGATAATTTTCCAACAATGTACGTGTTTTGTAGAGGCATGTACTGGTATGCTAAGAACTGCAACAAAACCTTCAGAGAGAGACACAAATAGACATGTGTTTTGCAATATCATTTACTGACTGAAATATTTCTTCATTTTTGCATTCCATTCTTTAAACTAGTTTAGATTTTTCCCACGAGTCGACACAAAAATGTAAAAACTTTTCACAAAAATTTCTAACCACTATCAGCCAAAAGAAGGATTTGTGGTCCTTTTTGTTCCAAAATTCATTTTGAAAGTGATAAAAATTATCAAAACTGCTTAAAATTTGAACTGCATGCTAAAGGCCAAAATGACATGACCTGCGATAGGAATGTATAGAAGACCTTGGTTATGGTATTTATACAAGGATTTCTGTTACAAAAGACTTGCACACCACTTCCTGATTCAAACCATTTTGAAGAATATTAGGAAGTATGTGTACTCTGTACTAAGTGATTGGGCTTGGAAATATTTTGGCACTCCTTCAAGTAAACACCAAAATGGTTGACATTGTGCCCTATAGTCTTATCCATACTTTCGCTAAAATGTTAGACAAATGAAAATTGCAAGTTATTTTGCAATTTTATGACAAATCTTATTTTGTAATTTTCTATCACATTTGAACTTGAACATAACCTCTGTAAAATAACATACAAATATCCAACAAAAAATTGTCCTTTTCTCGAAAAATGTGACAAATTTTGGAGAATCTCAATTTTGAATCCGATTGTCTGCAAAATTTCTCTGCCCACAGACCCTCCACTATACTCTGACACAGTATTCAAGTAAGCCAGGGTTTCAATCCAGGTTCTAGCATAATGTTATCTTATCAATGGAGTCATAAGGATTACGTAGGGTTAGTCTTTCAATCAGGACACTTTTTTTTCAACAACTTTACCTAAATATCAATCCTAATCCCACCTGGGCTTTTAAAAGTCTGATCACAGATTACACAATTTTTTTTTTTGAAGCAAAAATTCACTCTGTACACATTGTGACAATTTGTACATACCAACATGTCAAAACTATTGATTATGTGCAAACTTACCATGTGTAATCTGAGAAACTGTAAAAATTCTTCAAAGTCCTATATATCATTTGTGTCAAGAATATCTAGGGTCTAAGATAACAACTATTATGATATTTACACAATATCAACACCAAAAGGTATTCACATACACAATTCTAAATGTATACAGCGTCCATGTTTGTCCAATGTCTGTTTTCTAATCTTTACATTATTTATGAAATCATAAATAAAAAAAATTTAGTATAAAACCTACTTATAGATTTTTCGAATTCTTTTATAAAACAAAATAACTAGACAAATTAAAATTCAAAACTTGTTAAATTTTTGTGTAAAGACCTCATAAAATTAAAAAAATTAATTCAAATTTCGAAATTCTACACAAAATGGTCTAATTATTTTAATATTTACTGGGGTTTTTCTATGAAAAAAAATCATTACTTTTGGTACTGATTCAAATGTAAATTCAAGATCATTCAATTATGAATCTATGAAAGGTGGTTCAACTCCAAATTGCACAATTGTATCAGATGACAGTTTTGTGATCATTTAGTCAAGTATATAAATTTCAAAATCTAAAAAAAATTGAAGCAATGAAGCATTTTTGGCATGCAATGATGGTATTTTTATCACCATAATGCTCCATATGTGAAAAAAAAATCAAATTTTTCACATATTTTTGCAAGCAACAAAGCAAATTTTGTGTGTTACAGGGGAATTTACAACCAGTCTGGTTCATATTTTTAGATGCAGTGCAGCAAGTTTTGTATGTCACAGGGGAATTTTTACCACCAGATTTGTTAATTTATCTGTCCACCTACATGCTATTATCGGCAATTTGTGGTTTAGTGTCATTTGAAAGATCAGCTAGGTACTAATTTAAATATATTACACAATGTTTGACCAGCAGGACATGCCAGGAGAAATTGTTGATCTAATGCCAAGGTATTTTACTGGCAGGGATATTCACATTACATTACTTTGTTGTAGAATTCCAAAGTCATGCAAAACTTCAAATTCTTACATCTTATTTCCATATCATCTGTCAACAACTCAACACGACAGACAACTTCAGTCGTGACTCACGATAAAAAGCATTACATTTTTTTTTTAAATATCAAGTTTTATTTTTGTTCGTATGTAAAATGTTCCCTCATGTGATGGTATTTTGTGCCAAATCTGGATCATGTTGTCACATGTTTGTGAGATTTTCAATAAAATTCTATCAAAATATAGAGGGTGTGAGACAATTTTTGCTTTATACTTTTAGTCCCTGACAACCACATATTTAGAGAAAATGCTAATGCCGGCATGAAATCGGATAATTTTGTTGTTGACTGTTACACATATTAGTATTGAGTATCCTAAAGGTTAAAGTTGTAGTCATTGGAATTCTAAAGGGGCACAGCACTAGATAAAACCACCCAAGATAACATATATGATGTTTATGCTAGATTTTCCTTTACGTACATACATTGTACATGTACGCACAGACATTCTAGGATATCTGGGCCTGAATGAAGGACCTACGACATTATCATCTTAGTTGTGCTGACCGCGAATGACGTCATGCGTCAGCACACAAATATGTTGGTGACAAAATTTCAGACAAAAGAGTACAAAAATGTTGTATTTTCCTTTAAATGCAGCCTTGCAGACATTCTAGGGTATATCTGGGCCTGAATGCAGGACCTATGACACTATGGTAGTGATGACCACGAATGACGTCATGCGTCAGCACACAAATATGTTGGTGACAAATTTCAAACAAAGAGTACACTGTATTAGAGTGTATTGAGAGTTGTCCATCACAATTCAGAAGTGACGTCATCAATAAGCACACAGAAATGCTAGGGACGCCCTTTTAGACAATGGATTTTCTAACAGACTCAAAAGGTCTGGCCACAGTAGAACCCATAATGAACACACTTTAGGCTTGAATCAGTTTGTGAATGTAGAAATGAATAAACATGCATGCATCTGACTCATTTGAAAAAATAAAAAAGTTTGCAAACAAACTGTTTTGTACTTCTTGCACCTAGCTACTCTTTGCATTCATAACACTGCCATGTAAAATCAAAATTAAAAAAATACCTAACACAATACTCAAAACAAATGCTCTTTTCTGTTCTCATCCATTTATCAATAAAATCAAATATACATGCATAATTATTTTCAAAAATATTATGGACAAAATGGCAAATTTTCACCTCAAAATCCTGAAAATAAATTACCCATGAACACCTGGACAATGACCAATCACTGGGCTGATAATTAAATCACCAAGGCTTTGATTGGTTGAATACCAGGTTACAAATTACCTCAAGTAAACATAAAGTAAATGAAAACATTCTATTACTTACCTATCACATTCTTCATCCGTTCCTGTAAACACAAAACTGTCATGTTGTGGGGACCCTGTTCCTATGGTAATTTCCGGAGATTCAGCATTTGATTGGCCACTGATGACATCATTGCCTTGATCCACAGCATTAAAAAGTCTAGAATGTCCAGGGTAAGGGGGTGGGGGCCTGTCGTCCAAATTTGTGGTGTCTACGTCCGTTCGCACATCCGAACTCAGAACATTGGTTTCAAAGTTCACAACACTAGGATTACTACCCGGTCTCCGACTTTCCACAGTTTCTTTACTATACGTTACCGTACTTTGCATTGAACTATTTGACGCCAGCGACAACTCACTGCTATCTTGTCCTGTAATGTTTTCATGCGATAAACTTTTTGACAAGTCAATAGTTGTTGTAAATACTGGCACTGCACCACTAGTGTACCTATTAAGATGTAAATTATCCATGCTTTTCGACATTTGACTCACAACTTTTCCTTGTCCTTTCGTTGATTCCGACTGAAGCAATTGCGCTAAAATGCTACGGGATCCGTCCTTATTATACATGGGGTACTCATCACTCCTATGGTGCTTATGTTGACGTCTGCGTCGCACCGGTTGCGACTGTACTTTAGCAGAGTCCATTGTATGACTTCGGACTATTTCTTTTCGTTGTTTAGTCTTCGGTTTCGGTTCACCAATCTCCATGGTAATTACTGTTTTCTCTAACTTCTGATTACTCTTCTCTTCCTCCTTGAGTTGTAGTTTCATCTCGCAAGTTTTTGGTGATATTCCTCACTGTCGACGCATGAATCCTTACATGCAAGGTAACTAAGGCAAAAACACCACACAAAACTTTGTGCCTATAGAAGAAAAATTGGTATAGAACAAAACTGTCATTTTTGAACAAAAATGGAAATAAGTCTAGAGTGTTTCACTCGACAATATTATTATCAGTCAACCTGCTCAGTTAGCAAGTAAGTCCCAACATTCTGCAGTCTGTAGTTCAATGTTAATTCCAGATTTATCCAGTTTCAAAGTTTTAAAGTTTCAAACTCAGAACTTGAATCATTTCAAACCTGATGTAAGAAAAGAAAAGCACTTATTTCAACAGAGAGACGAAAACCAGAATGTGATGTCAGCGCCTCAAATCTGTCTAAAGTCAGAAGTAAACAGAATTTCATGTTTATGTGTAGTTTGGTTGGACAACTGATCGTCAAACCCCAAATCTCAATGATTTACTGTTTACAACATTGCTGACATTCATGTACATGTTTACAACATGAAGTCCGGTGCTATTTTTGAGTTCATCGTCACATGTACTCAGTCCGGTGCTATTTTTGAGTTCATCGTCAAATGTACTCCCCCTACCCTGTGACTGTCAAACCCCAAATCTCAATGATCTACTGTTTAGAACATTGTTTGCATTCATGTACATGTTTACAATATGAAGTCCAGTTCTATTTTTGAGTGTTTATATCTTCACACGTACTACCCCCCCCCCCCCCCCCCCCCCAGCCCCTGACTGTAAAACCCAAAATCACATTGATTTAGTGTTTAGAACATTGCTGGCATTCATCGAGTCTGGTGCTTTTTTGGAGTTTATCTCTCTGTACTACAGTACCTCCCCCTTTGACTGTCAAACCCCAAATCTCAAGGATTGACTGTTTACAACATTGTTGGCATTCATGCACATGTTTACACAAAGTCCAGTTCTATTTTGGAGTTCATCACATGTACTTCCCCTTAATTCACTCCAACTCATGAGTGAATTGATTGAAAATGTACACGTACAAATCAACAACAAGGCTAAAAATACTGAAATATCTGTCATATGTAGACACTGAGATTTTACAAAATAAACAAATTGTCATTCAAGGAACATAACAAACTACATAGAAACACGTTCTTCTGCAATGAACCACACATGTCGTTCCACATATAATTCTTCCATAAACTCCTCCCTGTTACATTATTCTTGCAGCAAAATTACATTAAGGCAAAAATGTGGCATCTTCCTCGACCTATTTATAAATAGTAACCCCTGAAGCCAGGAATGTGGCTATACCTCAGCAAAGGTCACTGGGGGGCGCAAGTTGCTAGGCAACACCCAATATAACACTGACTGCTAGTCTAGATTCTGTGCCAAGGGGAAACATTTTTTGACAATGAAAGGGGCAGAAGGTAATGTGGGCAATGGCCTCGTAAAAAAATTTCCTTCCCCTAAATACAAGATGTGTAGATTTTCATGTAGCCTGGAAGTCAAATGACGAAATCAATGTAATAAAGTGGTCGGCTCTATGTAAATGAACTGATGTACATTGGAATTCACGTTTTGCAAAGTTGATTAGAGTTTTAAAGAGCAGGTCAGAAATATGTGGGTTGAGACCCTGACAGCAGGGGTCCTTCAAATCATATTTAGACCCCAACAGGAAGTTGTCTTCCTAACAAGCGACTCTTCCTCTTAGTTCCTGAAGTCCGTTGTTAGACAAAATATTAGCAGGAACTAATCCGGCACTTCCCTTTTCCCTTTATAACAGTCAAACGTTGAGAATTCAGATTGACAATTTTGTAGATTATCACAGCATTGCTTGTCCCTGTAATTTCAGATACTGAGTAACAATGAAGAGGAATATGTGATCTAATTTGCATATAGTTACCTACACATTCCATGGTCTGATGGAGGACAAAATAAACTGCCTGTGGGAGTTCACATGCATTTTAGCAAGCTGCTCATAACAAAACCGTACAAAGCACAACCTATTAGTCTCTTGTGTTAAGGGTTGAAAGTTGGTAAAAGTCAGTTTTCCAGTCATTTTATTTTGGGGTTCCCCACCAAAATTATGGTAAATCGTATGTGTGGGAAACTACACCAGATTTCCCCTTTCTGTTACCAGGGTTGCTGAACCCTAGCAGAAACACTGACTGTCGAACAACACATTTGCTGACACTCAATCGGTACAATTTCTAAACACTTCATAACTGTCAACACCGATACTTGTCATGTTTACTGTACATGCAACTCACAAATGGTGACAAACTAAACAACTTTTTTTTTTAACTGGCATCTTCTGGAGTGAAAAGTTATTTTGGGAATTGTCTGTTGAAATGTCAAATATACATGATATAATAAATTAGGGGTGTACTTCCCTAGCTAAGATCAACTTTATACTGAGTTTGACACCCTACACTTTATTGTTTTGACTAAAAGGTCACTATTTCCTGGTTACTCCTTATCTGTGGTTTACAGTTCACACTGGAAGTACTGAGATAAACAACTTCCTCAAACATAGGGGGCAATTTGTTCCTGAAAAAAAATGGAGGGCAAGGCAAAGAAACACATATTTATGTGGTATCAGAGATTTGATTCTTCTTTCCAAAAACTGTGCAAAGACTATTTAACAGAATGTGAAATTTCATATTTTATACCTATTTTTTCCCAAAAAAATACTCACCTAAAACTCCTTCGTGGGTTTTTGAACCTTTGAAATTTTGCACAATAAAAAAGGACAGGTGTAAATTTTTTCACTGGGTGGAGTTCTACCTAACACACCTACGACATACTTTGAATTTTAGAAATAAATACAAATTTTTCTTGATTCTTTGGCTAACTCTTTTATATTTTCTGACTCATTTGGATTTATTTCATTTCTTTACTGTATATTCCTAGAATTGACAAACTCTGAGTGACTGCCACGTAATGATTTTAATATTCTGGGTCAACATATAAATACACAAGTAGGGCGCCATGAAAAGTTCTCCTTTGCATTCCACCTTCTTTGGAAGTCACTGGCACATGACGAAACTGTTCAGAACTTTTAACAAAAGCTTTGTTATGTAAATATAGTTAGTTCTCAGACCATTTATACAGTACCCTATAACTTCACCTCTTTTTCACACAGGCTTTGTGCTGGTCAGAAAAGAAATGCAGCCATTGTCAATTTTTTTTTATCAAAAGTGTGTTTTAAATCTATTAAACTTGTTAGAAGGTGGGAATGATTTTGAATAATTAATTCAAATCTGAAAAGATTCTTTCTCTAAAGAAAAGTCAACATGATTTGATTAGCTCTGAATAATTTTGTAACACCCTCCCCTAGCCATTATTTGCTAAAAACAATCAACTTTACACCTCATTCACAAATAGAAATCACTTTTACTGACAAAATGCCCCTATGTAGTTTTTTTGTTCAGAATTACCTCACTGTAATATCTATGTAAATTGGTTGTCCCCCACCCCTCATTAAACACTTCCCTCAATCCCCTCCTCCCTTTTTACACTTAAATTTGCTTTTCAGTGAATCACAAAGACTACTGTAGCAACTTAAGTTTTGAAAATGTTAAGAATGTGCCTTTAAATTTTAATTTCAATAAACTTACAGAAATATAGTTCCCTGTAAATATTTCCCTCGCAATTAAATTTTATATCAGTTGAGTCTGGTAGTTTAAGCTCTTGTTATTTTCCTGTTTTGAGAAAAAATAATCAGAATTCTTTTTGCTTCATTTTTAGGGAAAAAAAACAATACAAAACATACCACGATGGATTAAGATAATTAAGATAACCGATTTGATAGAAATGGAATTGTTTTGATCTCACACATTTTCTTTGTAAATGTTTTCATCTTGAAAAAATTTCTCAGTCAAAAATTCCAGTTCACTGGCAGAAGAATCTCAGGTTTATTATCAAAACCACAACTATTTGGTGGTTTAATCAGTGTGAAAGATTATAATAATCAGGTGACAACTAGTACCAGATTAAGTTTACCAAAACTACAACATGTGTTTTTTATAAAAGGCGGTAAGTAGGTGAAATCTCTCTCAAATCTAGCCCAGTTCCTTTGTCACTATACAACAATTCCCTTCCATGTGCTATTTTGTTAATGCAGTAAGTTGGTAAAATCTATGTGAGTTCCCAGTCATTTTACCAGGGTTCCCTACTAGTGTTTTTACGAACGGCAGTATGTAGGAAAAAATACACCCGAGTTCCCTAGTTATTTTACAATGGTTCCCTGGACCAAATTATAGTAAAATATATATAAAACAATGCCAGTTTTGCTACGTTTCCCCCTTGCTGTTTCTAGTGTTTCCCAACCCTGCGCAAAACACTGCTACTGATCTCCAAAAATGTACGAAATGTCTTGCGGAATTTTGTAAAAATTGAGATGTAATGGTTACCATACCTTCACTCAGACATTAGTACCAAACATTGGGTGGACCAATCGTCATGCAAACTGGTAGACTGATAGCTGTAGTATAAAACTTGGTATGCCTTGACTAGTTTCTTCCTACTAAATCTTGATTGTTGTGACTGTTAGTAATGTTTATTTCATCTGTTGACAAAGGAAAAAAAAGAGCTAAAAATTAAGCAATATTGAACTTGCATATCAACGATAAAATGACACTAAAAATTATCACTGTTCCACATACATTTCATTTTTGGCATTTACAGTTACACTAAAAATCCACCAAAACTCAACAATGGATTTCACAACATGTTAACAAAATAAATTAATATTTTCATTGTGGTATTATAATGGTAATTATTTCAATCTGTGATTTTGTATATTTATGTGTCAGTATGTATGTATGTATGTATGTATGTATGTATGTATGTATGTATGTATGCATGCAATCATGTGTGTGCATGTGTACATGTGTGTATGTATTGTATTTCATATTTGATAGTGTGTGTGTGTGTGTGTGTGTGTGCGTGTGTGTGTGTATGTGTATGTACATACATATGTCCTACATGCTTTGTTTATATTAAGGAAGGTGGCACAAGATTATCATCAGAATCTCCTACTACAGATACAGATTTTAGATGTAAGCTTACAATGCATGTGTACCTTACTAGTAGGCAGGGCCACTGTACTAACTAAACCAAGATCTCACAAAACAAATGACAACATTCCCTTTGGCTATTGTCCAAAAAGACTTAAAATATTTCGAGTTCACAAGTAATCTGTTGACTCTTATTTTCCCCCCTTCACCACAAAGACTAAAAACAAAGCACTAAACACACAAACATGTTTTTCTGGCTGTAAGTTTTGGCAATAATCTCAGTCCGGTTTTCTGAAAATATCTAGCCAAAAATGTTACTATCTCAAAATGCACAAACTATTTTTGCAATGTACATATTCCAGCATAGCATTCATATTTGGTCCATTACAATCTCTAGGCACCTGCCTCTATGCAAACACAACTGAACCAAAAACAACCAACCAATTAATTAATTAAATACACCTAATCAAATTTGTGTCGTTTTTAAAAATTAGCAGTTCCATTTTTTCGCCATCACATTAGATTATTGTTGTTGTAAATTTAGCAGTGTATACTTAAATGATTCAGTTGTTTTATTTTTATACAAATATGTAACATTAATCCAGGCTTGACACAGACCCCTGCGGTGAATTCCCCTGTTCGATATCGCTGCTATCGTGTGATGATCTGAAACTTTGAGTGGGCAACGGGTCAAAGGGCAGACCGTAGTTTGACAGCCATGAACGCTGTCTAAATGCGTTATCCGTTGAAGGGTTTTCCAAAATGTGCATTTTGCAAGAAGGGATACGATTTGCCGAAATATTAGCAGTTAACTTCACTACCGCGAGATAAAAACGTTAGGGGCTGATGTTAATAGTAACGACAAAAACAACACAAACCCCTAACCCTACTATTGATATGCGATTTAAAAATTCGGCCTTGATCGTGAATGAATTTACGCTTTCAGAAATGCCCTAGCGCGGAAGCATCGATACATTTGTAATTGGTATGCGAAACCCCAAAAGAGCCCCATGTACGTTTAGATGTCAACAAACCCTTAACAAAGTGACGTATGTGCCAAACAAAACCATGCCACGGCGGCATTACAATGTATTTACGTAGGGACGACTACAGCTCACGCTGTTCTGTAGCATACCTGAAATTCTGAACGTAACGAGAGACTCAACCATGAAATAACACCAACTAATCTTTACTCTATGGCCCACAACAAACGCACAAAGTCCTTTGATATGAAATCACAATCACCGAGTCCGAACACGAACGCTGGATACTTCCAAAAAGGTGATTGCACAAATTTGTAAACATTGCAACCAAATTATAAAACGTCGCAGAAACCCACAATTAAAATCATTCGTACCTGATAAGCGAGGGGATCGATAGCGCATTAAAAACACACTTCCGTTAAACCTAAAAATGTATAGCCGTGATCTAATTTCCGGTAAAATTTGTGAAAATATTTGGAAATTCTGATGATTGATCGCTGTGCAATGTGCGTTCGTCTATGACAAATGACGTGAATATAAACGCAAAGCGAGGAATTCCACATGGCGAGAGCGTTGCTACCGTGGGATCCGCCATGTCGGCCCGCTAAATCCAATATCACACACTATTTAAAATGATTACACTGAATGACTACAACGTTCTCACCACTGTTTTTTGCTCCTAATATCAAAACTTTGTGAGATACATTGGACCAAAACACAACCGCAATCTGAGAAACGGAGTAGTTGGTGTGCGTAATTCTTTGTGTAAAATGTGACATACCTTTGTGTTCAGTGTGAAAGTGAAGCGATAACAATAGTCAACGCTATGGTAGTGCTGCACTGCCGTTCAATACATGCAGTAAGCGCACAACAAATGGAAACAAAGAAAGCGTGCGAGTCGGGAAAAGCGCTTAAAAATCTATGATATCAGGAGCCGAAATAACACCAAGGAAATAACGAAAAATCTACTACATACCTCCTGACTTACTTACGGGCCTAATGGCGGGAAAGCGGACAGCACATATATGGTGAGAGCGCAACAAACCACAAAGTATGTCCTATGACTCAATACGCACTGGAGTAAAGCTTACGACAAACAAAACGTGATGTGGCTTTGCTATGCCAGGAATTTTAAAAAGTCGATCCACACAAAGATCAAAAGACACCGCCCACGGGGATAAACCATTTTTCCGTATGGGGGTGGTAGGATATATAAGTTTTAGCCCATCAAATAAAGACGATGCTCTCGATGTGAAGGCAACTTGATGATAGCGCAAAAACCAAGGGAAACTATTTCTTGTAGATGAAAAGGGTGTAATAATGGGATTGGGACGTTTTAAAAGGAGACGTGCGTTTAGACATTTCTATGCCATGACTCATGCGAATGAAATGTTGCCTGATTGTGAGGTCGCGACTTCTCCGACAATTGTTGACATTAGAAACTCAGGAGTACCTTTGTCATTCTACCTTTTACACACAAAAAAACTGTTTCAGAAACCTGTCCAGCATACGAAAGCATTTCCATTCAGGTTCCAAATGTTTGTACCGGACGACACGACTCACCCTTTCCACCGAAATGTTTATGGAGCCTGAGTGTTGCCTTTGTTCGTTCTCAGTATGAGGGGGCAGGTTATATTTATTGATTGCTTCGAATCGAAGAGTGATATTTATCCGAAAATTGAAATAATACTTACTTCGTGGCACTTTACAATTTCTTGTAAAGTGCAAAAGTTCCATATAGTAGTTCATTCTGTATAAGAAAAATGGAATCTATTGAATTGTATACAGGTAATTCAGTCACCTAGTTAGTACTAAGGATGAATGATGTGAACGTTGTAGGTCAACCTCAACGGTTGGTTAGCCAGCCGATATAATAACAGGTACCGTAGTAGAATCAGTGTGTGGGTGAGTGCGTGAGAAAGTAACTGTGGTTTCAATAGCCCATAATTTTTTTTAATAATTGGATATTAGTTTATGTATAATTTCCGTATCGGAACCTAACTTGGAAGTATACATTTTATATTCGCATTTCCATTAAAAAATAAAGTATCTTGGAAAGCTTAATGTTCGATTTTGCATCTTTTCCCCGGGTATACTTCATAACTCATTATATATAGTGCTCATTCTATCAATTTGTCTGTCTGTCTGTCTGTCTGTCTGTCTGTCTGTCTGTCTGTCTGTCTGTCTGTCTGTCTGTCTGTCTGTCTGTCTGTCTGTCTGTCTGTCTGTCTGTCTGTCTGTCCGCCCGTCCGTCCGTCCTCCTTTCTTTCTTTCTTTCTTTCTTTCTTTCTTTCTTTCTTTCTTTCTTTCTTTCTTTCTTTCTTTCTTTCTTAACTTTGACTTAATTTTTTATTTGTGTTACGTTGCATGGTAAAAAGCGGATGACAAGTCACTTGGACCCTAAATAACCACATTTCTCGTCAGAATCTCATTACTTTTTTTTTCAAAAATGAGAAGAAAAAAGAAGTACGAGAAGAAGCAACAACTGCAAATGATACATTTTATGTCAAGTTTCCTTTTTAAAAGCGTGGTGTAATTTTTATTGGTTGGTTGATTGATTGATTGACAGATTCCGATAAATGATTGAAGCTCTTTTTTTTCAAGAATGTGTTCACGTGACTGTACTGAAATGGAAACGCTGCGGCCACGTTTAAATAAATATGCAAACACGACAAGTATGTGTAAATTTCTCATGAATAATTAAATTAAACACTTAGAGAACCTCATCAGCTAAAACCACACCGTAGGTCAACAATACCCCGTGTCATTAACCACTATTGAAATAAAAATCACACATATCTGTGAAATTGCCGAATTTAAATCACAGTGAAAACACAACGTTAAACTTTGCATTGACGTTGTCTAGGGTATCATGTCTAAACGCGCACTATAAAGGGTTTCAGCTTAAAGGCTTGGAATGCCTTAGATTCAAGCTCTAATTGAAATTCCAGGCATACACTAATTAAGTTATTACAAGGAACATGGAATTAGGGTGTTGTGTAAGACGGGTTAGTATAGTGCTTTATTTGACGTTACGTTTAGTAAGGACACGAACTCCTTTTAACACTACTGTGGTGACATTTAGTTCCGATATAGTGACAAGGTGGGGATTCCCGCGTAAGATCATCATCATCATCATCATCATCATCATCATCATCATCATCATCATCATCATCATCATCATCATCATCATCATCATCATCATCATCATCATCATCATCATCAAAATCATCAAAATCATCAAATCACTGTCTAAGCAAAGAAGGAGACGTCTACGATACGCGATTTAAGCCACAAAGCGGCAACCACGCACAGACTGGCTGGGAAACGTTTCTGTGCGGCAATACAGAACATGTTTTATACGAGAATGCAATGTCTTGACTCGCGAGAATGCGAGTCAAGAGATATCATCGCTCGTAAAATGTAAAGACAATTATTAAATGAGATTTTGGGAAAGTAAATTTCAATTACAGAAATGGTTAGGATGGATGGATGAATGGATGAATGAATGGATGAATGGATAGATAGATAGATAGATAGATAGATAGATAGATAGATAGATAGATAGATAGATAGATAGATAGATAGATAGATAGATAGATAGATAGATAGATAGATAGATAGATAGATAGATAGATAGATAGATAGATAGATAAATAGATAGATAGGTGGAGCTACATACATACATACATACATACATACATACATACATACATACATACATACATACATACATACATACATACATACATACATACATACATACATACATACATGCATGCATGCATGCATGCATGCATGCATACATACATACATACATACATACATACATACATACATGGGAGAGTAACTACGAGGATTGAACTCGTTAAGAATGAACATAGAATGTTGAAAGTTCTACAACTATGAAGTTTCTCAATAGCTACCTAGCTTTATGTGTTTTTTGTCCAACAGTTTATATAGTTTACCAGGATAAAACCGGACTGGACCAAAGCTCAATCCATGCTTGCGGTGATATTTGGGCGAGGCCCAATTTACTAATACCATTTACAGATTAAATACTATACGAATTTCCCTTTTGTAAAAGGAATTCGGAGGTGGCTTATTTTTCTGTACAAAAATCCTAAACAATTAACGGAGACTGAACTGCACCACGCTGGTCGATGTGTCTACGTGATCGTCCTTGAGACCCCTTTGTTTTGAGGACTAGGGACAATTTCCTTAGAAATTCTTGCCTAAACAAAACACTGAATAACATGCAGGTATTTCATTGTGACCTTCAAAATCCAATCGTTCAACATTGAGAAAATTCCTCGTGTGATCTTAGTGATGAGGGATTTGCGGGTTTTTTTTTTTATAACAACTTCAACAAATCGTGATACGTTTCCTTAAAATCATGTATTAATCGTGTAAAATTGGCTCATATATCACCTCTAAATTGTATTAACGTTGGATTTCGTAACCACACTAAGATGTAATGTCGTCCCTTTCATTGACCTCAAATAGTTGGCACTCCTAAAATAGTTCTCTTTCATCTCTTTTGATTATGGAGTGTGTTAACTATAATGTGCATTATACAGATCGCACGTAGACCGCGTCACCTGCTGCGCCACCTGCAGTGCGTATGCCATAGATGGTTAGTGCGCCCTCTATTGTTGACAACACAATAGATTTGTGAAGTTTAACTAGTTGGATCATTTATAACATGAGCACATGTCTTCAGTATGGAAATCAGGGAATACGTGTTACATATAATGACGACTTACTTGTAATGTCATTCACCCTACTGGACCGTATTGAATCCCACATGGGTAAACGTATATTTATGTACACATAGTATAGTGCAATAAAGCCAATCAAATTGATTTTCGGATCCGCACCCTAAAGTCAGTGCCCCAATGCAATCACAATTTCAACCTATTACTGTACTACGTAAGGATAAAATTTTCATTCAATAAATACGCACAGTATTTGCAATCATTAGTATTTTACATTGTAACGATTTCCGTTGGATATATATTGATGATTGTCAGACAGGGAAAAAATAATACTCGTTACCATGGTTACAGCTAGTGCAGGTGTGCAAGATAATATTGATATACGTATTAGAAGGATATATTGTAGTTATCTGTACTATGAGTATTCACAATATGTTGGAAACCAGTGACACGATTGAGATTTAGCCAGGTACAATTAATGAAATTATCAAATAGAATTATTTGAGTAATACTAAATGAAGAGAAACCATTTCAATAGAACAATTCGTTGACTTGAAACACAGGAGAACTCCAATGTAGCTTGCATTGCATCCCTGAAATGGAGTTCTTTACTACAATGCCAAGGTCGCCTTTGTTGATAAGTCATTGACTCAGACCACTCCTTCTATTGGTCTGAGCTACTGAATATAATAGGCAATGGTGAATCTGTTATGTATTGAAACAATAGTGCATGCATAGTGCGTTAGTGTGGCTTGGGGATTCCGTCGTGACGTGGCCAGGAAACCACAGTGTACATTTTAATCTTTATTTATGATATATATAGATTTATAACTTCATCCAGAAATTCCATCCAATCAAGTATATTTCAGAGTATTGATCAGTATTTAAGGAGTCCCATTTAGTTAATAATTTGAAGTATTTAGCACATTCCTGTTACGCCCAAAGCTGCCAGTATAAATATGAGTGTATCCGGTGCATAAGCTCTTGTCCATCCCCAATTCTGACCACCATATATTGAATATGGCATATTTGCATCACGACGTCAGAGTCGAGAAAGGGTATTTCATACAGTTGGAATTCACTGATGATGTAAATTTCTGCTCGGAAACAGAGTTATGTGAACGTTCCTCTTAGTTACTGTCTAGTTCACCGTAACATGGGACCCCGAGAAGGACGTGTATGAATGGGAACGACCATGGGTTATACTTCCATGCCCCACTTCCCTCCCCTCTCTCTCTCTCTCTCTCTCTCTCTCTCTCTCTCTCTCTCTCTCTCTCTCTCTCTCTCTCTCTCTCTCTCTCTCTCTCTCTCTCTCTCTCTCTCTCTCTCTCTCTCTCTCTCTCCTCCCTCCCTCCCTCTCTCTCTCTTTCTCTCCCTCCCTCCTCCCCCCTCCCTCTCTGTCTGTAGCTCTCTCCCCCTCCCTCCCCCTCTCTCTCTTTCTCTCCCTCCCTCCTCCCCCTCCCTCTCTGTCTGTAGCTCTCTCCCCCCTCCCTCCCTCTCTCTCTCTCTCTCTCTCTCTCTCTCTCTCTCTCTCTCTCTCTCTCTCTCTCTCTCTCTCTCTCTCTCTCTCTCTCTCTCTCTCTCTCTCTCTCTCTCTCTTGTGGTACGTGTACTATCCCACGTGAGCGGGCAGTGCATTTTTAATTATACATAAAGGTATTTAAAACCGTAGAAATCCAAAATGTTTTTTATTCTTGTGTATGTTGAGTACCCCTGTAATCTAATTATCACGGCATTATCAAATTACGACCGAAGGTAAACTTTTATAACATTTCAAATAAAAGAATATAACTCATTTTGCCACTAACATATACCTGTATTTCAAAGTACATATAACCGGTATATACACGAAGATGCAGCTCAAACATGAGAATACGAACACCATTTACAAAACAAAAGGATGTGAACAATTGCTCGTCGAGGGCGCTATGACATATTACACAAGTATAAATGCAAAAGTGACGTGATATAAACACAGTAGTTTTTCCTGTTAGAACAATTTAGCTTGAGCATGGTCAAGTGTCATCATATTTGCAACTGACATTATAACAGATTTCGCTTTGAAGCAGAATCTTTTGTTGATTTGGACGACTGCTACAAGTACTAGTAATTATATACACTATTCTAATAAAAAAGTCAACATAATTTCCAAATAAAATGATAACAAGCAGACAAATTATACATGTATCTTCTGTCACAATTTATCAACACTTTAAAACACATTTGAGAGATTTAATTCAAATTCATCTACTTTACTTCATTCATTATATTTCTTAGATAACAAGATGGCGAAAAATAGTCACTCGATCGTTTATTCAAAAATGTTCTGTAAGCAGCGTGAACAGGTAATGAGGGGCGTTGTAGACATGTAGAGCTGGATTTCGACTGGACCGTTTTTCAATTTTAATACTCTCAAGTATAGCATATCAATCAGAGATTTAACAAACGTTGTTTTAACCCCCCAAAACAACAACAACAACAACAACAACAACAACAACAACAACAACAAAAACACAACAAGAGTACACATTTGTGAAAAAAACATTACTTTTCGAAGACATATTAATTAACGGAGATGTGTTTGTGACGTGACCTTCAATTTGCTTCTGCAGTCATGGAAACGTTCAATATTTAGTACTCTGTTGATGTACTTGTATTCTTTCTGTAATGATGTTTGGTTACTGAATTGTATAACTTTCAATGCTTCTATCGACCTTATGGAAGAACGGTCACAATTTTTCAACAGCAAGCTTTCAATTTTAAATTTATAATTCAATAATATCAGTGTCACGCAATATAAACGCACATATTAACAAAATATGGTTCGAACAATCTTTGTCTTATGACAGAGTTTTTATTTCAGTATCGACATTTTCAAAGTAAATACAAACTTGTTATTAGTCTTTATTGATTTGAGAAATTCTTTACAAAAAAGATACAATACGTCATTTTGATTAATCTGTCTCAGTACATTTTTGATGACAGTTGTATCTATTTTATTAATTTTAGTAATAGTGTAGATAAAGAAGCACACAATTCAATAGCCTGCAGTTTGTCCATCATCCTAAATCTTTCGTTATGTTCAAGAAAAAAAGAATATCACTTTTCTAACCCACGTGATTTGCATTAGCAAGCCCAGACATACATGATGTGTTTACAGCCCTAGTTCTTTGTGTAGTTAGATAAAATTTAAGCGGAAATTTACTACACCGAACAATGCTGTTGAGTTTAATTGAACAATTTTCTCTGTGTTATTTTCTATCACCAATTTGTAAAGAATTGCATTATCTATAGTAACAATAAACCGTGTATGTTAGTGCATCGATATCCCAGTTAGGTTAACAAAGTCAACAATGAGAAGGTATGACACTCTGAATATGACATCGGGACTGTAGAGACACTGCACATGCGTACATTTAAACCTGTCGATGCTAAATGGAAAATTCGTCATTATTTGAAGTCACGAATCAACGATACTAGGTGAGTTTTAGATAATTTTTTGATATTCGGATAAAATTGACATCTTAATTTTGGACTATGTTTCTCAGATTAACCGTGACTCTTTCAAACATTTTGTATTCACGGATAAGCTTATCCCAAGTGCACACCATTTAGGGCTTTGCAAAAATAATGCATTCTAAATGAGTCTGTCCTTATTAAGGTCTCATTAATTCGTAAAAGGCTAGTGGTCAATATTAATTGGCCATTATAGGTCTTTGAAATGTCTATGTTATTGTCTTTAATTAGTATCAATTAATATTACGGTATTAACAAAAGTACACATGAAAGGTAGCTGTTTAGCAGAACATTCCGTCTGCTATCAATTCCTCAGTTTTCACAGTATGTATGGAAATGATACTGTGTTACTGTCAGCACTAAGCTGAGGTACGTATGCATACACAAAGTTTGTAAGTCTTGCTTGAGTAATCATTAATTGAGTATCCGTGTGCGAAACAAAACACACACACACACACACACACACACACACACACACACACACACACACACACATACATACATACATACATACATACATACATACGATATATGTTGGTTTGATAAAGGACTTTTAGTATGGCACTTTTTTGTCACAGTGTATCATAACATATTGTTTACTCGTCTACCTTAATATGAACAACTACAAAGAAACATTATACACTGGTCGCTCACTAAGTACCCATATAGGTCACGTGAGTGCCGTTTAAACGGGCGATGAACCTGTGTCGTCATAAAGATCAAACAACTGCAATAGGCAAAATAGACTTTAGTAGAAATTCCATCTTAATTATTGAAATATTTCCCCGACATCTAGACACTTCTTGTAAGAAAGTACAAATTAATTAAAAGCGCCAGAAGTATGAAGAAGTTTGAATCATGGTGATAATAATATATTCTTAATTGAACCCAGGAGGGGAATTAGGAAACCAGGATAGATAAATTACTTAACCTCGTTCCTCGTATTGCTTCATAGACTAATGGTTTAACTCTATTATAAAAAACCACAAAAACTTGTAAGTGAGCTATGGACACTGTGATCATAAATAAACTCGTGGATTACCGAAAATTTATAAGTCGGAGTAATGCGATGACCCGGGATTAAAACATAGTTAAGCACACTCCCAGTTTCCTTTACAGTACTTTGCATTGTATTATATCGATACTGCCCATTCCATGTTATCGTTCACTGGCTCCGTTTGTTACATACAAGAAACTGCACATTCTACACTTTCAGGGCAAGAGCGCAATTTCTTGCTACATTTTGTCTATTAATGAAATGACCCATTTAAACGTACTGCAGTTAGATGCAGACATGCTGGCGCCAATGTTTTGGTGTCTGCATTTGATGTCTGCATGGTGGTTCATCAATTCATATCTTCATACAAGACAACATGTATCAAGAAACTGTATTCATTCGACCGATTGCTAATCCTAAAATGTAGCATATGTATTATGATTGACATGATGTACAATTTTGTACTGGTTGTATCAAACAGAGAGAATGAACGGGTGGTAATAGATACAACTAGCTTGGTCAGCACCCGTTGTCTGCAGAGTGTTTTTGTAGATACCTTTGATATTGACTGTTTTATCCAATGTTGGAAGTTTTACACTACCGTCAAACAAACAGAGAGAGAGAGACATAATATCCATCAAGTGTTGTATTGTTATCGTTGTGTTGGTAATTCAGTAGTATGATCATTGTTCTCTATTTGGACATTGTCTTGTGGAAAACTATGCTGGTACTGATTCAGTTCGTTTCCCTAAAATAAACTGGTGGCTATGACTGACACTTCTCCTGTCAACATTACCCGCGTGATACCCACGTGATACTTCTGTTGGCCTCGTAATTTCATGTTCTACTATAGTCTGTTTACTTTCTTGTTCTGTAAGTATTTTTTTTTTATTTCCGTATACGGGCTTATGGAATAAAGAGGCATAATGTGTTTATTTCATATCAATAAATGGGCTTATGGAATAAAGAGGCATAATGTGTTTATTTTATTTCCATATATGGGCTTATGGAATAAAGAGGCATAATGTGTTTATTTCATATCAATAAATGGGCTTATGGAATAAAGAGGCAAAATGTGTTTATTTCATTTCCATATATGGGCTTATGGAATAAAGAGGCAAAATGTGTTTATTTCATATCAATAAATGGGCTTATGGAATAAAGAGGCAAAATGTGTTTATTTCATATCAATAAATGGGCTTATGGAATAAAGAGGCATAATGTGTTTTCATTTCCATATATGGGCTTATGGAATAAAGAGGCAAAATGTGTTTATTTCATATCAATAAATGGGCTTATGGAATAAAGAGGCATAATGTGTTTATTTCATTTCCATATATGGGCTTATGGAACAAAGAGGCATAATGTGTTTATTTCATTTCGATATATGGGCTTATGGAACAAAGAGGCATAATGTGTTTATTTCATTTCCATATATGGGCTTATGGAACAAAGAGGCATAATGTGTTTATTTCATTTCCATATATGGGCTTATGGAACAAAGAGGCATAATGTGTTTATTTCATTTCGATATATGGGCTTATGGAATAAAGAGGCATAATGTGTTTATTTCATTTCCATATATGGGCTTATGGAACAAAGAGGCATAATGTGTTTATTTCATTTCGATATATGGGCTTATGGAACAAAGAGGCATAATGTGTTTATTTCATTTCCATATATGGGCTTATGGAACAAAGAGGCATAATGTGTTTATTTCATTTCCATATATGGGCTTATGGAACAAAGAGGCATAATGTGTTTATTTCATTTCCATATATGGGCTTATGGAACAAAGAGGCATAATGTGTTTATTTCATTTCGATATATGGGCTTATGGAATAAAGAGGCATAATGTGTTTATTTCATTTCCATATATGGGCTTATGGAACAAAGAGGCATAATGTGTTTATTTCATATCAATAAATGGGCTTATGGAATAAAGAGGCAAAATGTGTTTATTTCATTTCCATATATGGGCTTATGGAATAAAGAGGCAAAATGTGTTTATTTCATATCAATAAATGGGCTTATGGAATAAAGAGGCAAAATGTGTTTATTTCATATCAATAAATGGGCTTATGGAATAAAGAGGCATAATGTGTTTTCATTTCCATATATGGGCTTATGGAATAAAGAGGCAAAATGTGTTTATTTCATATCAATAAATGGGCTTATGGAATAAAGAGGCATAATGTGTTTATTTCATTTCCATATATGGGCTTATGGAACAAAGAGGCATAATGTGTTTATTTCATTTCGATATATGGGCTTATGGAACAAAGAGGCATAATGTGTTTATTTCATTTCGATATATGGGCTTATGGAACAAAGAGGCATAATGTGTTTATTTCATTTCCATATATGGGCTTATGGAACAAAGAGGCATAATGTGTTTATTTCATTTCGATATATGGGCTTATGGAATAAAGAGGCATAATGTGTTTATTTCATTTCCATATATGGGCTTATGGAACAAAGAGGCATAATGTGTTTATTTCATTTCGATATATGGGCTTATGGAACAAAGAGGCATAATGTGTTTATTTCATTTCCATATATGGGCTTATGGAACAAAGAGGCATAATGTGTTTATTTCATTTCCATATATGGGCTTATGGAACAAAGAGGCATAATGTGTTTATTTCATTTCGATATATGGGCTTATGGAACAAAGAGGCATAATGTGTTTATTTCATTTCCATATATGGGCTTATGGAACAAAGAGGCAAAATGTGTTTATTTCATTTCCATATATGGGCTTATGGAACAAAGAGGCATAATGTGTTTATTTCATTTCCATATATGGGCTTATGGAACAAAGAGGCATAATGTGTTTATTTCATTTCCATATATGGGCTTATGGAACAAAGAGGCATAATGTGTTTATTTCATTTCCATATATGGGCTTATGGAATAAAGAGGCATAATGTGTTTATTTCATTTCGATATATGGGCTTATGGAATAAAGAGGCACAATGTGTTTATTTCATTTCGATATATGGGCTTATGGAATAAAGAGGCACAATGCGTTTATTTCATATCCATATATTGGAGTATGGAATAAAGGGGCATAATGTGTTTTAATTTAAAGAGGTTAAGGTAAAACTTGAAAACCCACTTTGGTAAGTTTAAGATTATATAGATCATGGAAATTATGTTAATCCAAATATGCTAAGCGGGTGTTTGACTTTGACCCAGTGCAGTTACCTTGTTTAATAATGAACGACCTTAATCATAAGATCTTATTAAATGAGGAAGAACGTAAATAGAGCAATTATTAGATTGCCATAAGGAAACATGTTAAGGTCTCTTTAAAACACATCGCATTTAACAACACACTGTGCCATATTTTAACGTTTTAACGTTTTAACGATGGAACAGAAGGGGAGAAGGGAAACCAAGGTATCAACTGTATTCAAGGAGTCTACTGTATATAGATCGTCCTGGCTATTCGATTGGTATGATTGCCCTGAAGGGCGTAATGAACAAGCGAACAGGTAAGTCCAAATGGAACAAGTTAATGAGCAGTGAATATATAACCAGGTCTAGTTTTAAAGTTTGTTACACTGTCTGTTTAATGTATTCCTTCGACAAAGACAATGCTATTCAGTTTAATCAATGCAGGATGAAATCCCACGGTGACTGAGATGATTGGATTTCGGCTCTTAACAACAAATCTGGTTAGTTTACACCAGTACCCATACCTGGATGGAATTGTGTATAGTGAAAGAATCTAATTAGAATATTCAAAGGACGTAATTAGATAATTGATTGAGAGTGGTTTCAGTCGTCTCTGAAGGATCGCCTTTTAGGAAAAATGACCGATTGTTTTGCATAATATCCATCCTTGCATTTAAGGTTTAAAAACCCCCAAAAATACGTTGGATTTAGGAATGTACTGTTGGGGTAACTGAGTTTATCTTATAATGGGTATACCCTGATCGGACGGTTCAGTCACCTTCACAGTAATATCTATGCAAATATATATATCAAACTGACCGTCCGTGAGTGACGGTTTGATGTTAAATAGTCATTTTGAACTAATTGCGGTATTTATTATTGATGGTTATAACAAAGGTAATGAGGAAATTTAAACCCGATTATTATTACTAAAATTTAATGTAATAGACAGAGAGTTCTGTATGGAAACTAGTGGCTCAGCCTTTACGACACATTTTCACAGCACGTAAGTATCTTTACCTAAAATTGAGATACTCAGACGATGATAAAAATGACCTTAATACTACATCGGCAAGTAATTAGGGCAATGCAATCAGCGTATAGTGCAAACTACATGTACTAACGGAAATAGAAAGAGCTGTGCAATAATTAAGGAAAACCTTAAAGTGCTTAAAGTACAAACACTACAACATCCGAAGGCATCTAATATCGTTTTCGTGGCGTGTCTACGAAAAATCTTTGAAAAATTAATGGCAATATTTCTTGTTAATATAAGTCACGAATGGAGTTTTGCCCACCACCCCAATTATTATATTTTTATTCGCGTTTACGAAAGAACTCAGTGGATAGTAACTAATGGGTAAAGTTGTTGTTTGAGATTGGCTTCGATACAACCGTAGAACTGTACAGAAAGTGGGACTGTTAGAGGTATGCTCTTTAGACGGACACAGTCTAGGCTATATCTTTACAAACGTTTTCGTCGAGTATAGATTCTTATGAAAGAGTAACCAGCTATTAATGCCAGTAACCAATTATTAATGCCATACAGGTCGCCTCTGATTGTATCCAACTTTGATGTATTTTGTATATTAAGAAATGATATTATGTATTTATATATCAAATCTGTAATGTACAATTTGGGGGCACTAAATTGTTTCAGTGAAAACAGTAATTTTTACATCTGAAAAACTGAAGTTTTGACATGGTTCCTGAAACACATATTTGTTGAATTCATTGAACTAGACAATGTTAGAATAAGGCCGGTCTAAAGTGTAAGGCAATTAAGCGCCCATCAATGTATGTATTTGTAAAAGGCTGACATTTGAATAGCTATGGGAAATTGCAAAACTAGATTAACAGTCACTATATTATATCGATTGCAAAGTTTCAGATGATATCCATCCGTAGGCTGTAATGGGGTTGAGAGATATGATGGAATTAGTTACTCGCTGTTTGAGCGAAAAATTGTCAATACCATAATAAATTCTCCACATTGTACTTAAAATAAGAATTAGGTCTAGATAAAACAGCTTATTGGCATAACATGTCCATGTGGACGTCTGTCTGATCATAACATGTCCATGTGGACGTCTGTCTGATCATAACATGTCCATGTGGACGTCTGTCTGATAATCGCCATCTCATTTCTTCCGCCTATCTGCCTCCACACGTCACTGTTTATTGAAGCCTCTTAAAGACATTATTGTACAACTGCCATCAACCTTTTTGAACTAAAGAATATGGAGACTAAATCCACCGTACTGTGAATTCTCACAAAAAGAGATTAAAATGAACATAAGGTAATAGTCATGTGTAGGCTGAAATGAACTTATTAAATGTCTTGTCGTCAATGTTAAATCACGTACATTTATACCCTAGAAGGTGAAAACGCACTTTTAATAAATTGGGTATTTATTTTATGACGGTTGACAGTGATACATCAATTCTACTTCCTGCTTAAATGATTTAATGATTAAATGATCTAATTTTCCAGACTGTTCAAATACTCACACTCTACGATTTCATCTCATATTTCGCAAATACAACGGAAATGAATTAAAGAGAACAAACTCAATTTAGATATGTTACATAAAAGTATGTGTACCTGTTCATCAGTGCATTTCATACAATATGACATTGATAATGAATGTTGAATATTAATAAAATAATTAGTTCCTGGGAAAAAGTAATCATACTAAATGGGATGAAGCGAGGAAACAACAATGAATTCGAAAACTTTACACGTTTACACTGAAATTAGTTTAAACAGAAAACAAATACTGAAAGTCCGACAGTCGTCTGACTCGCATGTATGTGTGTCTAGGGGTCCCATGTTACGAAACCCAAGCCAGTAACTAGGGACGCACAAACAAAACTGTCTTTTCCTGAGCAGAAATGACAACAATTACGACTGACCTTTTCTCAAAAAAGAACACTAGTGATCCAAATAAGCAAAACACAATCTGATACCGAGAACCTGGGATCGGATGGGTAACGCAGTTTACACAGCGTCTTCGGATATGGGGACGGAGAGGGGGGGGGGACCACTGAAGGATAGATTGACGAAAGAGATGACAACAAATAGTAAGGTTTGCTCTGTGTTTTATTCAAATCACTGCTAGAAATTGTGTGTACTTTAGCAATTCCATTAGAAATGCCATTTTAATACGTTTTATTAAGTAATATGATCGGCATTTAATATGAAAGTACACACATCAATGACAGGTTTAGGAATCATTGTTATAAATGTTCGTTTCTCACTTGTTAAATCGAAAACGTGACCAAACCCATTTCTATATCATTATTTACTTCATATCGGCGAATCATTGCTGAAGTGTGTAATTATACTAATATGAAAGTCACCCAACTGAAGAAATTTATCTGACAAAATGCAATTAGTGCCACATAAAAACACCCAGAGCATATCTAATTGAGAGACTTGGAGACAAATGTTTTATTAAAAAAATTGACATGACATTAAAGGACATTAGAGACACTTTTATGATTGGCTCTGTCCCGTGGGACATTTACTTTTTGTATAAAAAGTGTTCGCAAAGTGAATTTCATAGTTAAAGTTGGGACACTTCATACGTGTGAGGTTATTATTGTTAAAGTTTATATTTCCTCAAAACAAGGAACGTAGACGCAGGCGAGTTTAAGTTGTTAAAAACCCGATGGTTGTATTGCTGGTATACTTGTAAAATGTATTAGACACAACACATGACTTTCTGTAAGCTCCGTCAGTGTAACATAGTACAACAATCAGCAGGAGGCACTCTAGCCCTACAGTGAGGTAAGTGTGCGCACTTTATCCTATGATTAATCATGTCACCCTACTCCAAAGAATGCACGTGCATCAAAAGTTGTTACAGTAAACGTCAGAGACGTCGACGACAAAGTTAGGATGATTTCATGAATATATTATAAAGTGACATATCTAGAGATGATTGGAAAATTTGAATGAAAAAATTCAAAACAACCACATCGGTTACTATCCTGTAGCGCTTATGCTTTTTATAAGCACAAGAGATAGATTTAAAGAACATAGTGTACATGCATCAGTATTCTCCCATTTACGGTCAGTGCAAACAAACAAACAAACAAACAAACAAGCAAACAAACAAACAAACGAACAAACAAGCAACAAAACCGTATAACAATAACATTCACATAAATACATTTCCTTCAGATATGCAATTTTTTTTATAGTTATCAGTTATGCGCGGCATTGTTCTACAAACAGTAAAGTAATTTTATTCTTAAGGGTTGTATTGACACGGAAAAATGCTTTGTTTCGTGCGGTAAATCAACATTTGTACACACAGAAATTGTTTCAGAAAGAACAATTATCGTTCAGAAGGAAAAACATAATACATCATTGAAGCATCATGTCCAGACCGAAAAAAAACTCCACGTGAATTTGTCTAATCAAGAAATATTCTGCAGACATATAACTCAAACAAACATCATTTTGTTAACGACATACAATACCACAAAGATTAAAAGTGTGTTTTATCAAAAACCCTCTACTGTTAGGTTCCATTTGCTTTTACGTGAATTGTAATGACTGGGTGATTTAAAACACACGTCAACAGTGGAATGTGTCTATATTCGTGTTTCATCTTTTGTGTGTGCATTAATTTAAACATCTACCTTAAAACCACTAGCTCATGAATTGAGATAAAATGGATACATCCGAATGTAATTGAATATTACGATGGATACTCTTAATATTAAAACTGTCTAAATAGATCTTGATGGATTGGTCTAGTATCTAGTCTGGAACCCAATACTGCTGGCTGTAGAACAGATGAAACTAAAGAGTCTTCATTTGATCAGAAACACATATGATTTCATCATAGATCTTGGACCAGGATATGTCATTTTATTATGCAAACCAAGTAGTAATCTGGTTCACCTGTTTGAATTACTTGAGAAGTCAATTTTTCATATCTCAGCTGATGGTGTAGTGTTATATAATGAAAGGTGTTTATTAAAGACAACGTCTGCAATTTTCAACATCTTGAATCACGAGGCTAATCCGTCAGACACCTTGACGTATAGGTTAATTACCTTTTAATGTTGTGTATTCAGTTCGATAATTGTTAAGTCAACACAATTAACAGGTTTCGCTAACATTAATGTTTATGACCGTGATATGTTGTGACTGCCATTTGGTGTGCATATACTTATGGCAGAGTACATCTAGTGAAAGGAATTGATATTAATACACGCAAAATGATCAACAGGAACAGGTACCTGTCTTGTATTTCACATTCTCCGTTTTCAGGCTGTCGTATCAACGGACATAAATGTCATTCGATGTCTACTCTTCCCTTCCAATGTCCTTCTGTATTTCAGTAAATTGCAAACTGTACAGGTAGCAAACAGTTGAAACACAGACAGCCAAGGACTGAGAAACATAAAAACCGTTACAGAAACACAGGCATAGATGCAAACACAAATAACACATACATCCAGCACATCATCGTAGACGGCGTACAAGTAGAGGAGCTCGAGAATTTCAACTTTCTCGGTTCTTTGATCACGGTAGATGGTGACTGCGACCGGGAAATCGACAGGCGTTCTGGGTTGGGTCGATCGGCAGTGGACAAGCTCACAAAAATCTGGAGAAGCCATGACATCCGCAAAGTCACGAAAAAACGCCTGATGCGCATACTGGTCTTCTCCATCGTTTTATACGGAGCTGAAGCTTGGACCCTGAAAGCGAAATCACGAAAGCGCATTGAATCGTTCTAATTATGGGCCTGGCGACGGATGCTCAATATCCACTGGTCAGCTAGACAAACGAACGAAAGCGTCCTCGAGGACATAGACCGACCACCCAGCCTTTCAAATATGGTACGTAAAGCGCAACCGACATATTTCGGGCTTATCGCCAGAAGAGATACGGAGAATTTAGAAAAGATAGTGTTCTTTGGAAAGACGGAAGGTGCTCGCGGAAGAGGAAGGCCACCAACCAAATGGGATCGATAGCATCAAAGGTCTGACCAATATGAGCCTTCATGATGCCTACCAAGCGGCGCAAATTCGTGCTACATGGAAGGGGGTGGTCACGAGAATCACAAACAGCAGAATCGGTTGAAAAACGACGACGACGACGACATACATACATACATACATACATACATACATACATACATGCATGCATGCATCCATCCATCCATCCATCCATCCATACATACATACATCACGTGCGGTTGTCGTTCTGTTCCATAACATTCAGATATATTCAGGTGTTTACCTAATATGTCTTGCCTTTGGATACCTTGAAAAAGAATTTTTATTCGAAACGTCGGATTACATACTTTTTTTCCACATACATACATACATACATACATACATACATATACACACACATGTACGTACGTATGTACGTACAAACAAACAAACAAACAAACACACACACACACACACACACACACACACACACACACACACACACACACACACACACACACACACACACACACACACATTAGAAGGCAGACCAGACAGTAATATATTCTATTCTGTGCTTTCCTTTGGTTTAACATTTTTTATTGTCCGTCATGCAAGAAATCCATCTGGTGATCTCACAGTTACAGGCATGCCATTTTACAAATAATCAATATTGGACAATTAAAATTTTTACATTACGCACGACCTTCACTGAAACAGTAATTGTTTGAATATTATTACATAATGACAAGTATAGCTCTCCATTGTGGTGCTTATTACAATGCTCATCAGATGTCACACGGATTTTCCTTAAAATTCATGAATTTTAAATACTAAAATCTAGCAAGCATCAGAGTGGTTCTGTTTACATGATTGCTCAATTTAAATAACTGTCCAAAGTCTTCATTCCTCGGTAAGCTACCTGTATGTGTTCTTTTATGGAAACTCATAGTGGTAATTTTAACAATGTACCTTCGGGAAATGTTTGCATGTTTTTTTACGATAAATATTTGATAAGCTTGTATTTGTTATGAAATAATATCGGATATCCTCTCTTTATGGATATTCCCGTATTCATAAACAGCAAATCGAAAAATGGATGTTACAGTCGGCTATTTTTGGAAATTGAATTAACGCTCTCATTTGTCAGATAGCATCAACAAATACATGAGTCTTACAGAGCTTGTGAAATTTTACTTTTACCTGTAACGTAAAGCAGAAGGGTGCTGATTGTTTTTTGTAACTATTGATAGTTATACGAGGAAGTATAATGTTATGTTCATGTGAAATAAATTGCTTGTACTTTCAACAAAGTAATTGAACGTGAAAGTTTAACCAATGGCATTCAATTGATAATATGAGCATGACATCGATTGCATTTTGAATCTCTTCATAGTTCTACGAGGAAGAAAGATTGTGATATGTATTCGGAGAACATTGCAATGCAACCTGTATCCACTAAAGATGATGAAAACGACACGGCAGATGAAGAGAAGTCGGCAAAGTCGAAAGAATGGTACGCTGTTGTTCACCAATTCGCATCCACTACGAGTGCTCATGGCATCGGACGTATCTTTGAAGCAGAAGACTGGACTTCGAAACTCAGTTGGACACTGATCGTCATTGCCGCGACAGTCGTTTTTATTGGCCAGACTATGATGCTGGTCATCCAATACACGGCATTTAATGTAAATACAAAGGTGAGAATTACTTGACATTAAGGGAATGTACGGATATAGCCTGTTTAATTTTTTTCTGTTACTTTGTTCAAAACTCAAACCAATTCTCAATTCATATCTTTAAATCGAGGGCAGCATTATTAGATATCAAATTGAAGTCATTTTGGCTACCTACTATGGTCTTAAATCAAAGGAAAGTAAAAGATTCCTGGTTTGTCGTTTATTTTCGATTTTGTTGTTTGGAGAGCGAACACCTCCTTCCGACATGTGGAAGACACGCTCACTCACGGGAAAAAAGTGATCAAAGGACATTTAGAGTAGGAAATAGAGGTAAACAAATATATCGAGCCGTATATCAGATTAGTCCCAGCGGTACGTGCCATTTTAACATACTTTAAGGAACTTGAAAATTATGTTATAACAAATACATTTGTACTTTTCTTGTTTGATGTAAATGCCGTTAAAAACCTTTCTATTTCTCCTTACGTTTTACCCGATGCTATAATTTCTAGTGATAATTAATTTACATCATCTGTTTTGACATGATATATTAAGGTGGTCCTTCATTTCAAATGTCTTAGCTTGGCCATGGCGTGTTCTGAATTGTAAACAAAGAGGAAGTTAATGTTACCCTATACTAGTATTGGCGTGACGTACTAGGTCGCCTTGATGTCAGTATGAACCATTTCAATTTTGTCATCGTACATTCCTTTTCATTGTTTTGCCTTGCATAGGTAACCCTTGTGAGTGACAATGAAGAGCGACCTTTCCCTAGTGTTACTGTCTGCAACACAAACAAACTTAGACGGTCCGCAGTGCTACAGTCCGACTACAGGGAATTGCTTATAGTGGACAATTCGCTAGTCCTTCCCCATTACGGTAAGTCTTTATTTAAATATATATACATATATATATATATATATATATATATATATATATATATATATATATATATATAACTCGGTGAGTATCAATCTGCTAAGACAGTGCTCTATACCGCAGTGGCAGAGCGCAATAGTTTTGGTGGTTCTGGAACTCTTTCTTGGTTGTAACTCGGAGTTTCACGCATAGTGCGATCATCAGACAACTCCAACAACAAGTTGTCTGATGATCGCATTATGCGTGAAACTCCGACTTACAACCAAGAAAGAGTTCCGGAACCACCAAATATATATATATATATATATATATATATATATATATATATATATATATATATATATATATATATATATATATATATATATATATATATATATATATATATAATGTATATATATATAATATGTATATATATATAATGTTACTTATAATACAAGAATGTATATTAGTTGGGTTTCTCCATCAGTATGGTCTGAAGATTTTAGAATTACACAAAAGTAGCTTGCTGAAATCTGAATGTTAGTTGATCTCACTTGGCAAATATTCTTTGTATTAGCACTTATATATTTTGAACAGAAAGTGTACATTTGCATACAGAAACCATACTGTTATTTGAGTTTTGTGAAAGCTGTGTTTGTTGTCCTTTACAGAAAGTCCAACCCGATTTGTTTGTTTTTTCATATTCGACATTTTACCAGTCTACTTCTTGGTCTGTTTCTGTTTTAGATATTATTGTTAGCGACTGTCAAATATTCGAAATCCTGTATGTCTATTTGTTGCTGGTTATTCTTTACAAAATGTTCTTTATGTTTATGTAACTGTTAGTTTAATTTTGTTTTGGTAACTTGTACTCAAACATAGTTACAAAGTTTCTGGACAAGTCAATTGTTGCACCTTGATGAAAACATTAAAGTGTAATTTAAGGTCGTCATTTAAGTGGAAACATTAAGACTTCGAGAATGATATTGATTAAGATGATTGGTGCATGACGATGACTTTGAGAGCAATTATGGTAATTAAGTTATTAAAAGTATCATTAATCATGATGAACACAAAAGGTCGGTCAGAACAAAGTAGAAACATTGATTAACAAAATCACTTGATCACTTTGAGATTAACTAATAATCGGTTAACCCATTTGTAAAAAAAAATTGGCTGGAGACATGTATTATCTATACAGATAATATCAAATGTTTATATTGAACTTTTTAACATTTATTAAGACTTCTGAAAAGTTTATATACACGTTTAAGAGTTTTATGATAGTCGTGCGATTATTGGCCCTTGCAAAATAGACCTACCCAATAGAAATACGGCACACTCATTTCAAGCATAAGGTATTTGAATATTCGTTACCTGTTTTTGATTGGTTGAACACTTGTCACCTCCGTTTTGTACTGTGCTGGTACATTGGCTGTAACGAGGTGTCACAGCAATTCATAGCACAACGTAACGTATGCATTTTGTTATTGTGATTTTAATACTCGTTTTAAATTTCTTGTGGTCTATAAATAATCGTGTTCACGGTACTTTTACGACTCAAATACAGAGATATTGTGAGAGTAATTTTCTTATTATATCTGGAAGAGATCAGAGATAGTAAACATTAAACAAAGTTTTGCTAAGGTTTTTACATGTCTTAAATTAATATACATGGGGAATATCACTAAACATTCGTATTGCTGTAGTTTGGAGTAAAAGATTAGTGGAAATTATGTACATGCTATTATGGGTAAATCATTATGGACTTAATATCAACAACTTTTAAAGATGAACTTTGTAATAATTTCAGGGCCATGTTCGGAAGCAGATTTCAAATGCGCATCTGGTCCTTACTGCATCCGCAAGTATCTGGTCTGTGATGGCATTAATCATTGCCTCGATATGAGTGATGAGGAGAATTGTAACTATGGTAACAGTCAATGTTATTTGTAAACAAATCGATGCACGAAATGATATTTCTAACAAGGTTTTTTTTTTAATTCTTCAATTTCCATGTACACATTCATGCTCGCAAGCCAGAGCACGTTTTTCCGCCTCTGTGTGGGGACATTTGTTAAGCGCTGCCGTAAAGAAGCTAGTGATTTTCTCAGCAATTCTGATTATTTCATGGTCATAAGTAATAATTGTTGCATTCCTCCAAGTCATTGCATGATATTATCAAATAGTAAATAGTCGCACTCAACTCCCAATAGCAGTAATATGTACTTATAAAATAATTATCACCATATACACATGTATTGTCATTTGAACATTCGTACAAGAAACCTGCATTTGCATACACTTGTTTACAATCGTACAAGAGCATATGGCAGTTTTAGTTTATTACGGTATATGCATTTCCGAACGACAACGACAGTGGTCGAAAAATACGTACCTTTTTACGGCATGTGCACTAGTCCCGCCATTTTTTTGCGTTAGCTGAGAAACATACTCTGGCTTGAAGGAACGAAGACGAAATTGCGTATTCGTTATTTTTATTAGGCCAGTGCGGCGATGGACAATTTCGCTGTGAAAGTGGCAGTAATGATGGAATATGTCTTAGTCAAGATTTGGTGTGTAACGGCAAAGAAAACTGTTACAACGGTGAAGATGAACAGGACTGTGGTATGTCCATGACCAAGTTTAATGGCAAACGAAACATGATTTGGGAAACATAGATGTTGTGTGTGATGTAAACTTGTGAAAATGCAAAGTTATATGACATTATTCCAATTCACATGCACACAAATAGAGGTATGTGATTCGAAGATGTGTGAAGTCACATGATTCAATCCAAGATTCTAGCATGAGTGTTATCTAATCAGTAGAGCCATAGAATTTAGACTTGATCATAGTACTTAGATTGATTATACTTTTCTTCATGAAAAACTTTTTTCAAAGGCATTGATTTGTTATTAACATAACTCATTTTCTCAATTGGTTGTAAATATGTTATTTATCTCATAATAGAATGTAAATCAACGGATTTTCAATGTGAACATATCAAACGTTGTGTGCCGCAAATATTCTTTTGTGATGGTGTATTGGACTGTGCTGATGGTACTGATGAGTTGAGTGATGCATGCTGTAAGTACTCTGATATGTCAATGAATTTACACAAAGTTGCAATGACATAGTCTGAAACACTAATGCATATTTTGGTCGATCCTTTTATCAAGGTTCACACTTCAGTTTCACACAATCCTTAAAATATACTGACCAGATCATACTCATAATGACTTGTCGATGCACCCATTCAGCGTTCCGAATAGTTTGTCGATCAACAAAATCGTCTGTTCTTTTCCAATTCTGTAGTCCTAGTGAGGTTGCCTGGTTTTCAGCAAACAGCAAAATTGTTCATAAAGCTTCTTTTGCACTTTATTAAGAATATAAATATTCAGAAATGACAGTGACAGTGTTGATGCTGTCGTACATGTGTATTATTTTATTAGTATCGAAATATGCGAATGTTGCCGTTGGAAAGCAGACTGCACAGAGCAGCACTGAGTTGTATCCCTCGAAGAATGCTGTGGATGATCAGGCCGATGGCTACCTTTTACTAAAGACCTGTGCCGCAACTGTCAATGAGTACGAACCATGGTGGAAAGTTGATCTTGGTGATTTCTTTAAGATTCACGAAATAATCATCTCTCAACAAGATGTTAAAGATTTTAACAGTGATCGTAAGTTGTCATTATGCTTTCATTTGCTAATATTATTAACATAATACGTTATCTTTTGAGTTGCATGATGTAAATTTGTAAAAGTCTCACTCTTTCTACAGAAGATACGCACATATGCTATGAGTTTGAACAGTGTGACATATGTCAGGTGATGAACAATTATTTATAATGTTGCCACAACAAGCAATCCTGGAAGCAATGACAAGGTTAGATATTGACACATCATATCCACTGTCCATTAGAATGTTGCAAATAGAAAATGATAAAGTTATATAACAACACATGGTAGCAATATCACCATTCACTGCCCATCTTAGAGGTGGTGGTCATTACTGTATTATTACAGTCATGACCACTAGTCAGAGGGTATTTTATTTCACCGAACAAAAACTGTGTCAAAGTTGAACTTTCAAAAATGAATTGTGTTGCCACAGAAATATGTAGATGCAATCTTTTCTTTTTAGAATGTCACGTGTTCCAGTTGTAGCCAATGACAGCGTCTATGGCATCGGAGAGGTGTAATAAAAAGATATATTAATAGCTTTGCACATCATATCTTTAATTATTTCGGTTATTGTAACAGCACTTAAAACAGATATTAATAATTTGAAATGTGTTTAATGGGTGTATTTATCTAGACAATTTTCATAGCATATTTGCTTTTGAACCAGGCCTCGCGTCCGTCGACTGTAACTGCCACCCGAGAGAGATTCTGGTATCAGAAGTAAACTGTATGGGACATTGGAAAACGTTCCGATTACCCCCCCCCCCCCCAATTTTTTAAATACAAAAGTTGTTTATTATAATTTATCTATAGAAGCAAGCCTTTATGGTGGAGAAATACGAGTTAGCACTTCTCCAGATGCACCAGGGCAACTATGTGGAGACGAAATATGGGACACTTTATCATCACCTAAAATAAAGAAGACATGTGGTCCTATTATAGGCCGATATATTGTTATCAAAATACCAGGAAGAAATGAAAAATTGATTTTGTGTGAAGTTGAAGTGATGTCAACAGGTGAGTGTCTTATATGAACCTAAGCAGGACGTGACTTCAACATATGAGCTCGTAACAAGAAATCTAGACAGGCAGTGATGTCACACGAACGTGATGATGCACGCATGCGCACCTGTCCGGGTAATAGTCGTCTGCGATATTTCTTTGTGATCAGCAAATTATAAAAAAAAACCAGAATCATAATATGTCATGCAGTAGAATCATACGCTAGAATATGACATAAGATACACGTAAACCTTATTTTATTTTGGCATGGGACTTTGTTTTCGTTTTCAGATGTATGGATGATGAATGCAGCTTTACATATGGATGCCGTACAGAGTAGTAGCTATGGCAATACCGTAGCCTTCTACGCTATTGATGGCATAAAGAACATGAACTTTTGGTCAATGAGTTGTTCACATACTGACTTTGAATACGAGCCTTGGTGGAAAATTGACCTGGGTCAAACCTATACGGTGTATCATGTCAAGATAGCGAACAGACAAGACTGTTGCAGTAAGTATGATAGAGGCCAGTTGACCAGAAACAGCTCTACAATGTCATTTAGCTCGACATACATCTAACTAGCATTGCTATATTTTATAACCTGGTCACAAAAAATATTTCTGACTGCTACATTTTATCATCAGGCTTGACAAACATTTCAGTACAATCGTTACATGGAATCTTTTGAAATTGGAACAAAGGCAAGGTTGAATTTCTTTTATGCTTAGGGGACCAAGAAAAGTGATTTTGACCAACTCTGCATCGCGCGACCTCTCTGAAATAAAATTATGAACATTTGCAATTCTGGTTTAGGAGAGGTCTGCTGTACACTGAGCGGGGCATTATGGGAAAGAAACAATGTTGGAAGCTTAGCACCTCTTGAAACAATAGTTACACAATGTTTTGGCACGTTGTGTGAACAAATAAGAATATCCAATAGCTAGCATTGTCCACAACAGTTGCTTTTTTGTTTTAAAAAGTATTTTGTTAATTACGAATCTATCAACCTTACAGGCGAAGAACTTGCAGGAGCAGTTGTAAGAGTTGGTGGAAACGAGGATATATCCACCCAGCAGTTCTGTGGACGTGTAATGTACAACGACACCGTGAATAGTGACGTCATAACACTAATATGCAAATCAAGTGTAACTGGACGTTTTGCCAGTGTACGTCAAGACAACAAAACTTCGAATCTACAACTATGTGAAGTGGAAGTCTACGGAGCACGTAAGTAGACCAATCAACTTGTGGGTTTACCGAATTAATTTCGTTTCTGACAAAATTAGTTTACAAAAAGTGACCCAACATATCAAATATTCCATGAGGATCACAATAGAAATTTATTGATAGGGAAATATGCATATGTTTATGGTTCGAGCCGACCTGTTTTACATGGATCATGTATACCCTGCATAATATAACCAAAGATATGGAATGTATACCTAGCCTAGTCGTTCTACATCACGACAACACGCGTCTATATCACTGTGTTCGATATGAGTGACAACGTTCAAAATTGCTATTACTTTCCCCGACTTTTCTTTGATATTACTGGCGATGTTATTCTCCAATGTTTTTCTTCATTCAGCCGGAAATTTAATATACTCGTGACCTAAGGGTTTTGCGACTATTCGTCTAGTGACACGTAGTGGCAACGACCCCCTTAGGTCACTCGTATTTTCCTTGGCTGAACGAATATTCAGGAACAACATCTAATTATTGCATGTTTTTAGCATAATAGTATAGTAATGTTATTATAGTGACATGGGATAATAAGCAGAAAATACACTACATATTACAACCTGAGCCCCATGTACTTATATGCCTTTTTAAACGAATGCATTCATAAAATACTGAATAAATGAAAAAACAAAACTGTAACATTGAAATGCAACTAAGCTGTTATGTTATCTTTCCTGTTTCTTTTTACATATCTGCAAGAGTGTCTAACAGTGAAACGAATGAACGTTATTTTTGGTAATAGTTAAAACCTATGCCCATAGATTCGATCCATGTGATAATTTGGACTTTTTCCTGTGCTTGTAAGTTTTTGATTTTACCTACTCGTTCATTTGCCATCTGTCTGTTGCCCCACCGTAGCATTTGTAGACGAACTACCAAACGTAGCTTTACACAAAGAGGCTGAACAGATAAGTATGAGCAGCCAAGGAGTAGCGTCAAGAGCTGTTGATGGTAACAGGAACAGTCACTATCTATGGGGCAAAAGTTGTATACACACAACGTTAAAATCTGAACCATGGTGGAGGGTGGATCTACTTCAACTCTACAGAGTATATAAAGTGATTTTTGTAAACAGGGGAGATTGTTGTGGTAAGTATACATGCATATACATACATCAATACAGAAATATAGTTAACTTTCAAAGTAGCCAGTGTTGTAGTAAAAGTAGACGGAAAGCAGAGCGACCGAGTGAAGTTGTTCCGGGAGGGTCGTCGTAACTTCTGCTGTAGGCACTACAGCACTACAATGGTGTTAAGCTGATCAGAAATACGATTCCTGGTCACAATAAATTGATGAAGACATATAAATGCATGCCATAGTATGTTTTGCATGCCGCACGACTTAAAAATACTCAACAATTATGAACATAAAAATATTCAAGGTAAGTCATTGTGCACTTTTCTTTCGTGGACAACACTCTCATTCATGATTATAACTCATCATCACTGCTAATAAATAATCTAGTAAAGACTCGGTGTTATCAGACTCTAGGCCTGATTAAGGTATTTGGCTAGCTTTCTCACATCTCTGATTACAATGAAATCATCCTCATTAGTCGAGACCCTACTGTTACGCAGTCGTCCAGAATCGATATATACCACAGCATCTAACTAACCAGACGTGTTAAATTATAAACAGTATTCAAGTACTTGGTATAAAGAACAGTGCAAATACACAATGGCTGATATAGGAATCTTATTTCAAACAGGGGAACGCAATGTTGGTGCTGTGGCTCGAGTTGGTTCAAGTATGGAAATAAAGGAAAATCCAAAATGTTTTGGACCACTACAATTAGACGTTCTCACCGCCCCTGATGTTATCATACCTATGGAGTGTTATATTCCTTTGGTTGGTCAGTATGTAACGATACAGTTGGAGAAGAACGTAAACTTCATGAATTTCTGTGAAATTGAAGTCAAAGCTGAAGGTATGTATGTATGTATGTATGTATGTATGTATGTATGTATGTATGTATGTATGTATGTATGTATGTATGTATGTATGTATGTATGTATGTATGTATGTGTCTGTATGTATGTATGTATGTATGTATGTATGTATGTATGTATGTATGTATGTATGTATGTATGTATGTATGTATGTATGTGTGTGTGTGTGTGTGTGTCTGTCTGTCTGTCTGTCTGTCTGTGACTGCACCCAATCGGGTAGTGCTTCTGCACACGTGCATATATATGTTTGTGCCTACTATAATTTTGCTGTATATTACAAAGACACTTAAATGATTGCATAACACTCAATTATTACACAAATACTGTGTCGGTCTATCATATCGACTTGGAAAGAACGTGACAGTGTTGGACATATGCCTTTTATATTTTAATCACAACTGTTTAATACAAATTTACATAACACTATAACGGACTATGTTTAGATTGTGGTAATTGTAATTAATAAACTATTGACTCTTGCAGAGTACATCGACCATCGTAAAACTGATTTCCGTGTCAATCCTGTGTCGTCTTTTGAAGTGATGACAAACCGAATCCTAGCTGGTCCTCACGCTGTTGACATTCCTCGTTTATCACTCGAAAAATGTGCTGAGAAATGCTTGTCAACTAAGGATTTCAGATGTCTGTCATTTAACTACAAAGTGAGGGACCAGACATGTTCGTTGTTGGTCAACGGCAGATTTGGAGACGAGGACACAGAAATGAAGCTGGACAGCAACTTTAACCATTACGAGAGTCTTTTAACCGCTGGTAAATATGATTTACACTTTTATACTTTGTGCAAAGATGATTAAGTAATACTATACAGCTAGAAATCAACAAGCAGGCAGCAGGCCTGTACTAGCCATGACAGATCAGGAGTGTACCAGCCCTGACTGATCAGGTCTGTAACAGTCCTGACTGGACAGGCCCGCCACAACCCTGTTGCAGAGCTGAGAAAGTTTAGTGGTGTATGCATGCTTGTGAGACACCAGGAAGATTGTGCTCACTATCTCAGAGCACTATACTATAGTTGTCTGAGTCTCGATCAATAATAGGCCACCTCTTTGAAGATCAGCTATTTAGTTTTCAGAAGATCTTAGCCTGAGATATAAATGCAATAAATTCACTGCACTGAAATCATGGACTTAGTACATTGAAGCATTTAGACTGAAAATACTTGTCGTTGTGCACGCCACTTACACACGATACCGACTGTGAGTGAAAGAGTGTACACAGCGACAAATCTTTCAGTTTATGTGACTCCTCAAACTATTGATTTTGTGCAACAGAAAGAAGTGCAATGTAAATAATGTAAAAAAAACGTTTCACTTTGTGTTTCTTTTGACAGTTGTTGATAGCATTGGAAATGGTACGTTGTGTCCGACGGGTTTCTTCCAATGTGGCTCGGGGGAATGCCTACACAAGTATAGAGTATGTGACGTCATTCGACATTGTTCTGATAGAAGTGACGAAATCAACTGCACTTCAGGTATGGACATTTCTTTTTGGTTGGGAAATTATACAAAGGAATTTTCTTCAAGTTGTAGAAATCTATTCAAAAATAAGGTTTTGATAACATATTTACACAAAATTTTGCTTTAAAGGCTTAATTTTAGTACACATCTGACAGGAATTCAAATCAACACACTTGAACTTCTTGGCCAGAAATTTTTCCATATTGAAACCTCAGACCAGGGGACTGTACTCCGGTTTCCTTAGAACTTGTCTACATATGTTCAGATATTGAGAGTTCAGTTCTGTGAATGAGAAAAAAGACAAATCCGACATGTAACGTTGTCATTTATTCAGTATCGTTTTTATATCTTGGAAAAATTTCTTTTCTTCGCAACGATTACCCATGAATCTTATAAGCAGAGCTTTGTCTACAGTCATGTGATCGTTACGGTAATAATAAAGGCAGACTCGTGAAAACATGTATTACTTTCTGTTGTTCGCACACAGCTGACAGACCAAGTAATAACACTCGAATCACTCTCATATCTCGTATCCGACTCAACTTCTGTATGTACGTACCAGGATCACACTTGAACTTTAGGGAATTAGCTCAGACTACACACATTGTTTAAAGGTCTACACTGGAAATCAAGGCAAACACCCAGCATAGTGCCTCGTTCATTGACTTCCCGCGAAGCCAAGTCCTCTCACCAAAATACTGAGTGCCTGTCAGTTCCAAGTGTCCTTTATTGTGACGTCCGTAAAGTCTAAATTTACATAACGCATGGCCAATGGCCAAATAATTAATGCACTCCATATAGAGCTTTTCTGGGCGTGATCATGCCCTAAAAGTATTCTTAAAACATTGATGAATGATCACTATGAATCCTAGATATTTATGAAATGCAGACTGTCGTCTCATGTATTCGAGTATGCTTGGAATCCTGTGTGGTCTGAATCCAATATCCTTGAGACAGTCTTTTGACCTTTCAGTCAAACTAGGCCATGCGATGTTGTTAAAATATTAAGTTTACTGAAAATATGAATATGTCATCTGTGACACATGCCGATGTTATGAAATTTAACCAAATTATTGCGCAAAAATAACATTTGTACGGATGAAAAGTTTTCTTCTGTCAAAGCCGCAGACACCTGATTTAAATAACGTGAAGGTTAATAGGAAATATAAATTTTGCAAGTCATACCTGCTTTTGTTTTCCCATATACATAGCAGAAAGCTACAGTTTCCCCCTTCTCTGCAGTCTCCACAGTGACGTCATCACCTGGTTGGAACAAAGTCACCACGTCATCACCAAGTTTTGCTACCTCATCAAAATCCAGTATGTTGTCTATCTTATCGCTGAGGAATGTATTAATATATCCGCATAATCCCATGAAACCTTTTGGTCGTGGTCCAGGTAGCGTGCCACACTTTGTCAGGCCCACCAACGCTTCTATCTGACTACCATTGTGGTAACAGTGGGTGTATAAAGGGATAAGAGACGGGTCCATTCGGCAGTTGACCTCAATCACTTTCATTTGGTCATTTTCAACAAACAATTGGATGTGTAAGAACTGATCATTGAACCCTTTTGAAATCAAACCATGTGTGATCTCATCATAGATCCTGTACAGTTCTTGTTCTTGATTGTTAGTTACGTCAGCCGGTATCATGTTCCCGAGGCAACATTGTGGATATTCGCTAGACCACACCTCTTGCATAATCAACCAACGGTGATTTTTACCATTGGAAACGCAGCCGTCAATTGCTAACATATTCTTAACATCAATAAACTCTTCTAGCAACAGTCTATCAAGTTTAACATCGTATGTGAACCCCTTGTCTGTGATCCAGTGCTTCAGAAACGCCTGAAAATAATGACTTTGCTCTCCACGTGTTAAACGGCCATTTTCTATATGCGATATAAATTCCTCCATACTCTCGATCTTTCGTGTACCACAATTGCCTTGGCCGACAACAGGTTTCATAAACCCTCCTTTGGTCTGTATGATTTCTCGTGCCTTCTCCAGTTTCTCACTGTCAGTAATGTCATCTTCATCAAATAGCGCATATTTAACAGTCGCTAAATCTGGGTCGAAGTGTTTACGTGAACTGAATTTGTGATACGTCAGAAACACCGACTCCACAGATGGACCACGAATATGAGGGAAAGTTTCAGACAATGCAGCATGGACCAAACAAGCGATATCTGAAAGGCTCAATACCATTGATATGTTTTGTGCCTTGATGGCTTCTTCACACTCTTTTGTAAACTGTAATAAATCCTCTTTGGTTGACACTGGTTGAATCATGTGTATGTTGCAGGACTGCTTGGTCTCTTCTGATAAGTACCTGAGGAATGTAGAAAACTGCTGATCCCAATTGGTTGGACAGAGGAGTAGTATTTCAGTTTTCATGTTCTCCGACGCCATGCTTGATGACAACTTACACCTAACCCTCCTACTCACTAACTACAGGAAAATATCACTCCTCGTTATCAAGGGTGCTGTTAAAATTAAAACGTACAATATTAATTATAATATTCACTGTCAATATATAATGTTCAACTGTTTTGTGCAATATATAATGCACGAAACGCCAATAATGTGGGATTTTCAATTGCAAACGATTTCCGTTGGTATATGTACTTCTATTTTGTTCGCGAATGCGGAGGAAAATACATTGTGTAAATCGGTTGAACAAGGTCGCTGTCAATGTCCTGACCCACAAATGTCCTTGTGACCTGTATGCTATATAAATCACTCTACAATACAGATAATAGATACAAGCATCTGTACTGCAATAGGGTACGGGTGTGAATGAAAGCACATTGCGTTTATAAAGATGCAATGCATTGACAGTTGTGGAGTAGTTCAAACAGTTGTCATTCAACTTCTACATTTACGTATAAACTGTCTAATTTGACTGACCAGAGAAATGTCAACTTGCAGAATTTTTTAAGACAGGGATCCCTGTAGCCTCGATATCTTAGTTTGTATTGTTGAAATAAATAATTAAAAATGAACACTTTTGGAAAAGACGCAGAGATCTCACGATTGCCAGTACAAAGTAACAGTTACGAACAGTGTGAGTTCTGAATGGTTCTAACACTCACCCTTAAGGTTATTTTAAGTAAACAGGGAAATAATTGCGATTTTGAACATTAGACTAGCATTGTCATAATAATAAATCTCGTATTTTCTGTTGGAATGCGTAGGACTTGGCTTCCATTTTGTAAAAAACAGTTATATTCTTTCATTTCAGTTGGTATTGGTGACCCCAAAGACGATTTATCACCTGACTGGTTTCAGCCTTTCCTGAATATCACGACTGACCGTACTATATTTGAACATTTCCTGTCGCAATATACTTCGAGAGAGGAATATCGCAAGGTCAAAGGTGAAAATCCCCCGGATTGGAATTCCTTTAAATCTTACAGCACAACTCCAGACTATAATGGCTTTGACCAAATACTGCAACTCACCAAAGATGAAGTCAAAGAACTTGGTCATCAGGGAGATGATTTTATTTTGCAATGTTCCTTCGACGAGGTTCAGTGCAATTTGAGGTAGGTTGAACAAAATGCATTAAACTACTAGTCACTCAAGGGGCTAGTGATCTCGATTTTTCTTGTACTTTTTCAAGAAAAAGATGCTGTATAACTTGGAATATATTGATGTACAATTTAGAATGTATTGCTGCACAGTAATATACTAAACGTATATATGTATATAAACACGAAAGAATGAGTAGCTGAACTATCGATTGTAAAGTTCTGAAGATATTATTTTACGAGGTTTGGTTAATAACTATTAATTTTTGCATATTTGGTAAATACACGGATATGCTATAAACTAAATTATAGTGTTACGATATAGTGTACAAATGTTCATACTTAAATCAATGATTGCAGTTGGAGATATTTGGTTCATTTTCATAACCATAAACATGTTATCGTGACAGTTAGAATGTATTTGGCAAAATCTTCTACTTGTGAGTATTGAGGCGAGCTCTGTAATCAATAAACCACGAAACAAGGGTTTCACAAGTTCCTATACATACATACATACATACATACATACATACACACACACACACATACATACATACATACATACATACATACATACATACATACATATAGTTTGCAGCTCGTTGAGTTGTGTGAAAGGTAACTGTACCATAAGCCCAGTGCCCATGTGGTCATTACAAGTGTATCCTCACTATGAATTATTAAAAAGTGCTTATGTAAAAATGGTTTTAAATACTGTGTTATACAACCAAGCTCAAGGAATGTGTAGTCTACGCAACGTCGTTACAATTGAACCAATCATCATGTTTTCCCTTTTGAGCACACCCTTAGTGGAGCCGTCATTGTAAATAGTTTTCATGTGTATCAATAATTCTGAGACAAGTAAGTTACAATGTATCACTTTCATGCCTTCACTAAAGAATTACTTAACCTCCACAATGTCGTTATATTTGATCAACTGATCATGAGATGAGATTTTATATCAACATTTGTTTTGACTAAAGTATAACATGTTATCACCTATAGTAATAGTGTTGCAACAACAGCATCAAACAAAACTACAGACTCACTAAGTCGACGCCCTGTCACTATAACTGAGTGACATTTTGAAAGGGAGAAACTAAAGGTTGTTTCAATTATAACAATGTTGCATAGACTACACTCTCCATACAACCCCGATCTTATAACAGTATTATCATATCATATCATATCATATCATATCATATCATATCATATCATAAACATTCACCCCATCAAATACAATAATCTGTTCTGAGAACAACATTTCTCGATAAGAAAGTGAATGCAAAATCACTGTTTATATGACACGAAATCGACGTCAAGCTGAAAATAATCCCTTGTATTAAAGTCAAAATGAAATGCCTTTAAAAACATTGTTTTCCTGTCCTCAGTCATTTCCTGACTTTCCAGGATGAAAAATATGGGAATTGTTTTACATACAACCACAAAGGAGAACACTTTGTGAAAAACCCTGGAGCTAAAAATGGTAATTAAACTAACTTGTAATTGATTATTATTTACTGATTGCTTTATACATATGTGACATATCAACTCATGAATGAATTGTATACAGTATATGTATTGATATGCTATTTAGGCCAAATACAAAAAGTTTTTTTGGATCCGGTTACAGGACCCCATCTAATTTTTCACACCGACCCTAAACTTTTATTTTTTACATATTCGAGAAAAAAAATAAGAAAATCGCGAAAAATGTGAAGTCTCGAAAGATATAGTGGATGCGGAAACTGGCATCAACTGAAAAGGACAATATAAAACTGTTCTTCCAGTCTGTAATGGCTGTACATCTGATGAGAAGAAACTAATAACACAGAGACCATGTGGAAAACAACAGAAAAACATAACTACCTATGCTGGACACTCACATATGAAAAAAAATCTACCTACCCCAACTATTCTAAAATTGAATGTAATCTGAACCACTCACTTGTTTTACACCTTATCTGCATCAAAATCATAATTCAGTCTATTCATTTCTTTTGAAAACCGTCTGTCCAATATTAACAAATCATTCTTTATCTATCTCAACTACAACCTTAGGCTTTAGATTGACTCTGTTTAACGAGCAGGCAGAGTATACAAGTGTTCATGGACAGGATGCTGGTGTTCGAGTAGTTATAATCCCTCCCCATCTTATACCAGTGCCGCAACAAGATGGATTTACAGTCAAACCTGGCTCTATATCATCCATAGCTATCAAAGAGGTAGGTTTACATGTGTCCTCTCAAAACGAAATCAGAAAGACAATTAAAACATATTGCACAATATATTCCCAAATGTGGTCTTTTCACATGCTGACTCGCAAGAATCTTCCCTCGTACCACTTCACTTAAAAAGCTTGTAAAGACGTAGTGCGACAAGACTCGGTTGTGCACATGATGTGCAAAATATATTAAAGCTATCAAGACATCAAAAATTAGTTGTCTGTTCCACCAGCTGTGCTAAATACTTTGTTTATTCTTATGTGACAATGTCTACACACACTCTAAAGACGTTAGTATGACAGGAGGAAATAACTAATTGTTCTTCTAACTGCACTGAAACACTATCTTCCGACAGACAGAGGTAGTAAGAATGCAATATCCCTGGGGGAACTGCACTGATGGTTCGAATGAAGAAATCCTACACATTGATGGATTTCCACATGGATATACCATTCTGGTAGGTATGAACACAATAAGTATATCCTAGTATGAACACAATAAGTATATCTTAGTATGAACACAATAAGCATATCTTAGTATGAAGACAGCAAGTATATCTTAGTATGAATACAACAAGTATATCTTAGTATGAACACAACAAGTATATCTAAGTGTGAACACAAGAAGTATATCTTAGTATGAACACAAGCATATCTTAGTATGAATACAACAAGTATATCTTAGTATGAACACAACAAGTACATCTTAGTTTGAACACAACAAGTATATCTTAGTTTGAACACAACAAGTATATCTAAGTGTGAACACAAGAAGTATATCTTAGTATGAACACAAGCATATCTTAGTATGAATACAACAAGTATATCTTAGTATGAACACAACAAGTACATCTTAGTTTGAACACAACAAGTATATCTTAGTATGAACACAACAAGTATATCTTAGTATGAACACAACAAGTACATCTTAGTTTGAACACAACAAGTATATCTTAGTTTGAACACAACAAGTATATCTTAGTATGAAGACAGCAAGTATATCTTAGTATGAATACAACAAGTATATCTTAGTTTGAACACAACAAGTATATCTTAGTATGATACAACAAGTATATCTTAGTTTGAACACAACAAGTATATCTTAGTATGAAGACAGCAAGTATATCTTAGTATGAACACAATAAGTATATCTTAGTATGAAAACGACAAAAATATCTTAGTCTGAATATTATTAATAGTTCTGCTAGGTATGAAAACAGAAAATATATCTTAGTCTATACATTATTAATACCTTCTGATCTATGTTGTGGTTTTATTTTCTGACACTTTCTTTTGATATTTTGCTGATAAAAATGCAACATTTCAAAACCCTGGATAACAATTATTTGTTTTGCAGTATCTTCACTTGTAAAGTGTAAGTATTGAAAGAGATAACCAAAACCTGAAGATTATGATATAAAATGTATCACATTTGTTAAGAATATAAAAACCTAAACTAGATCAGGAGGTGTTTGTTCAAATGTGACGGTATACTTTATAAACAAATATACAATTTCATATATTACCAGTTATTTGATTATGATCATTGCAATAATTATGGAAATATTAAGAAATGAATTGTAACACACATACTCTTCAACAAAAGAACAACATGTTAAGCATCCACATAAATATGACCAAAAATCGATTCATTAATTTTACAATGGTTACAAGCGATTGATTTGAATAGAAGTATTATTGGAATCGACATGTACTGTAGACTTACCACATGTATTTACATTTAAAACAAGGGGTCAGTGGCCCTTCTGGTAGCTACTCGTTCATATGCACTCACTAAATATGGACTGTCCCTCTCCTTATTTAGACATGTGAACATGCTTGTATATCAGAGGCAATGGAGACATACTGTGGATGTACTGACTCAATGCATATGGATATGGCAGCATGTAAAATACTTGATGAGGATGAAGGTATGATATAACTGAATGCACGTAAGATAAACCTAGATGAAGGTATGATAAACCTAGATGAAGGTATGATAAACCAAGATGAAGGTATGATAAACCAAGATGAAGGTATGATAAACCTAGATGAAGGTACGGTAAAACAATATGAATGTATGATACACCTAGATGAAGGTATGATATAACTGAATGAAGGTATGAAACAACTAGATGAAGGTATGATAAAACAATATGAAGGTATGAAATAAGTAGATGAAGGCATGATAAACCTAGATCTCATTTATAATACAAAGTCTGTAAAAATCAACGTGAATTTGAAAAGGATTGATAATGTTGAGTTGAGTTCCGTACTTCTCTCAATATTACTTCGCTGAAAGAATGGACACAAAGAGAAGAAATGTTATCGTTTGAACATAGTGCACTTCCAAGATAATTTATGATGATGTTTCAGTGACATAGTAAACTTGCAAATGTGAAACATTCCTTTCGCAATTGTTTGATTTGAAGTTCAAAATTTATGGTTCCTTCTTTACAGCGCTATTTAATGTTTGCCATTACTACTTATGTTCACAGCAAGATGTAGAAGTCTGATTTACTACTTCTACAGATATAACATGTTACAGTGTGATTGCAGACAACCTTGCAGGTAAGTAGAAAAACTATACCTCTCCTTGCACGTTAAGACCATACGCACACAAAACCAAGTGGTATTGCATACGTTACATACTACGCATTTTAAAGTAATTGTTACTGACATTATTTTTCATTATTACATGGTAAAAGTTTATATACATGTATACATTATTGACTGCCCATATATTTAATCAATGTGTAATTGTCACTGCTAAATGAATTAAGAAACTGTTATTGATTGTAATATTTTATGTCCTCTCCTAGTGAAATGCAATATTCTTTAACTATGTCACAATCCCAATGGCCATCAGATGTTTATCTGGTAAGTAATATCAATACAAACATAAGCATAAACCTGAAGTTGTGAATTCTGTAAAATGACATTATTTTCCTTGAGTTTTGGGGCTACTGATCGAGCGAGCGATTCAATAGAAAACAAATTCATGAGTAATATATTTCTATTTCGAAATTCAAACTTAATTGACTTTAAGATAATTTCAAAATCTGTCAAAACGTCAAGGTAGTAGTACACAGTCATTAATCGTCTGCGTATGACAATCAAGTGGATTGAAATTGTGCATAACTATGCCTGGTTATATAATCCACATTCTTGTGTATTTTGGGTCGTATTTATTTGTGAGTTTCGCCTGGTTGCTGAGTGATGGCATGACGCGATTGATGTTGTTCACTGGCATGGTGCATGCTTGGTATCGGCTGTCTATACTTCTCTGGCAAAAATGGGTGCCATGAAGATTGGCAATTGTGAACTGTCTACGGAAAGGGTCACCTAATATGGACGTATCCGACTGAGATCCTATTCCACACTGACTTGAGTGATCAGAGAGTCACGAGAACACTTTTGCCATTCTAAAACATTGCATTCCAAAGCACTGGTTCCTTCATCGTTAATTATAGTTACACGGGAGTAACTTAACTCAAACTACTTTATTGCTACATTGTAATGACATTTTCTTCATACATTTCAAGAAACACCTTCTGAAAACTGTACATAATAAGAACAGCAAGACAAGAACCATCAACAATGCAGAGTCTGCAAGGTAAGTATTTATGCATTCACAATAGCAAAATATATCAAATTCTTGCAATTAGAATATGTCTTCATAAAATTGTCGTTAGAATAGCAGAGTTTACACACTATAAAATGTGATCTTCATAATGAACCTCACACTTTAGCAGAGGATGTGGTTGCCACTTACATCACCACTGAGAAGCTAAAAGCTAAATTATAATACACAACTGTGTTTTTCCAAAGAAAGTAAAAGTTGGAATGCATATTGTTCATTGTTCCAGGTATCATGTAGGTAACTAAATATAGTAACGTTGCAACAGCAGGTTTGAAACGATTGTTACGTTTCGAAGGGCCTTGATTACATAATTTAATTAAAGAACCGCTATTAGCCGTCTGGAAAATTAGAATGAACATTTTTGAAATCAATTCGTATTCAGTTAAAAGTATTGTTTATTTATTCTTAATTTACATAGTATCGTTTATATAAAGATACAAAATATGACACTATAGTAAGCCTTATATGGGCATGAATTCATAAAAAAAATACGAGTGAATGAAATGCGTGTTTTTCCTTTAATCAGATCGAATTTTCTTCGACTTGAAGTGTACTTTGAAAGACTGAGTTATGAAGTAATAACTGAGTATAAGGCATACACTGTAAGTAATAGTACCAATTTACCAATTGGCATGATGATTTTTTCTTTGAAAACCCTGGCATGTATAATTTGGACGGTTTACCTAATACGTAATTAATTGAGTTGGTCTTTGATATTATGAAAAGTTGATAGATAGATACGTGGTGGTTCTTTCCATGGAAACAGTCTCTATTGAAAATACTCCAATAAAAACGGATCATATTAAAATTCTGTTTTAGTTCATGAAATTCGTATGTACAGAGTTCTGATAATCCGAGATTTCTAGAATCGAAGTTTTCTAAAGCCACGTCCATTTGTGTCATACCTTTGCTAGACATCACTGAAATCATACTTTTATCAATAACATTAGCTGTTACTCTAGCTCTGTACGTACTAAGTCTTCATTCATTCATTCATTCATTCATTCATTCATTCATTCATTCGTTCGTTCGTTCGTTCGTTCGTTCATTCATTCATTCGTTTGTTCATTCATTCATTCATTCACTCACTCGCACACACACACACACACACACTCACTCACTCACTCACTCACTCACTCACTCACTCACTCACTCAATCAATCAATCAATCAATCAATCAATCAATCAATCAAATCAATCAACCAATCAACCAATCAATCAATCACTTATCAATAACGTAAAAAGTTTACAAACGCCGAGTACTATTCATATAAAGTTAGTATCATGTATAGTAACACCCTTATCCTATTTTTTTAGTGGGAAGACCTCTTGAGTGACGTAGGTGGCACACTTGGACTTTACGTTGGATTGTCTGTCATAACAGTCTGTGAATTTCTGAAACTATTCATTGATATTTGTAAATATTGGCGTAGGAACAAAGGACAAAATGGGCAACTGAATGGAGACACTGCCCTAGCATAACATTCTTCAAGAATATACAACCAAAATATGATCTTATGTACCATTTTCAAAACACATTATGCACGTGTGATCATGCCTAATAAAAAACTGTGTGGTTCCGATTACGCTCTCAATTTTATAATAGCTGGGGTAGGCAGACTTTCTTTTTATTTGTGTGAGTGTCTAGTTTAGGTTTTCCATTGTTTTCTAATAGGGAACTTGCAAACCCGCCATGTTGAATGTTGCATCATGGGAAAAGTGATGATAAACGCTAATCAATTAGCATTGTTAACAATGTTGATACATTCTTTGTAACCACAAATGATCAATTCATAGTTACCGTGACCATTGTGGGAGGTTAATTTTTTCAGTAGCTCCAGATTAGGTATTACGATAATCACAGATAATCCCATAGTCCTTTGCGTCTGAGCATGCTCAGTCTGGATTGCAAGTTCCCTATTGGTCTCTGTGTTTCTTCCCATAAGATGTACAGCCATTACAGATAGGAAGAACAGTTGTATATTGTCTTTTTAAGTTGGTGTCAGTTTCCGCATCCAATATTTCTCATGAGACTTCACAGTGTTTTCGATATTAATATTTTTTCTCGAGTACGTAAAATATTGTTATGGTCGGCAGTGAAAAACTAGGTGGGGTCGGGTAACTGGAACCATACAATTATTTTTTAGGCTTCACCTTCTTGTATTTAATACACGAGTCTTTACAGGTAATACACACAAATGATTTAACAGGATTTTATAATGGTTAAGCAATTTATTACACAAGGTGATCTCTAATTGAAAGGTGGTACACCATTTTATTGATTATAGAATAATTCGATAATTCGAAATGGAAAAGTATTTATTAGACGAACCGTATATATTAATTTGCATACAGCACTATAAGTGTATATAAATATGTTCTTTTTTATATAGTGGTTAAATATAGTGGAGAAAAATATTGTGTAATTCAAGAAACCACCTGTTATAGATAGGAATCTTTTTATTCACAATCTTTATACGTTAATGATATGAACTAAAACTGGACAATGTATAGTAGCCAAAATTACTGCCTACATTTTAAGAATTTTAATATATGACTTGTTTGTTTGTTTGTTTTTTTGAAATATAGCATTAACGATTTATAAACAGCTATTTCACATTCATCTTATTGCCAAAAATGTAAAAACTTTACTCGTTATCTTACTGTATCAAGCTTTTATTTCTTGTGATTGTGTTTATGGTAGTCTTAGCTAGATTATATAACGTACACATAAATTTTTATAGTCTGAACGAGGATATGTGGCATGAGTTGCTACCATCAGATATAATACTACTGCTACCATATATCTGGTCTATTCAGCAGAGCTGATTCGTTGATTGGTTGAATGATTGATTGATTGATTGATTGATTGATTGATTGATTGATTGATTGATTGAATAATTGATCAGCAATATAACATATGTATTATCAGAGCTGATTGATTGATTGATTGATTGATTGATTGATTGATCGATTGATTGATTGATCGACTGACTGACTGAAAGAGCGATCAGATTGATTATTCATTCATACATAAAAAAGTATAGCCTTCTATCATATTGGCATTGGCATTTTAAACTCCTTTGTTACATTGACGACTACAATAACGCTTCAAGCATTTTTTAAAATATGAGATCCGACTTTGTTATGATGACTCGTAAGATTTGTTATTGTACAATTTGTTTTCCTAACATATTGTGTTATATTATATAGACTAATATAATTAGGAGTGCAATTATTCACCCATTATATGTCATTTACTAAACTCTATATTTACAATTTCTGTATATGTCTATGTTTGTAAACCTTTCATCGAATATATCAAAGTCGCAAAAGGAATCTGCTATCGAACTTGACGTTCTTGTTGTCATCACAGATTCTGAAAACTGCCATCAATATGCTCAGTATAAAATCTATAGTATTTATTAAACTGACAGTAATTATGACTTACACTTCAAACATAACATTTCGATTGATTCTGTTTGCGTAAACAGCATCAAAATCCCAAAGAGATATAAGAAAAAAAGAGATACATAGTTTTCAACGCTTATCAATTAAAAGATAAAAAAAATCAATTATATTCAAATTGTTCATGATGTAATCTAGCATGCTTTGTATTACAGCCAGGTTTGTATCAAGTAAAAGTTAAAATTAAAATAAACTTTTTCTTCTAAACATTCAGTTGATCTTGTCTTTGCTTGTTTATCAACTTATACTCTGTTATTATTGTTATATAAACTCTCCCTGATAAAACATACAATCTCTTATATACTTAGTATACATACTTCTCTAGTGCAAAGTAAAAATAAAAACTGGATGGTCTCAACAAACCTCAACTCAAAGGGTTTCCAAAAGTTCTGATTAGCTTTTGCTCTCAACAAAGCCTAATAGGTCAGTATTGATTTATGGTTTAGAGGTCAAAGTTCGGGTCAATTATATTCTCAGTGTTTTATTGACAAAGGTGTCATGATACAGAATGCCTGTGTCTGTGAAAGTCTTTATTAGACCGTTTCATTATATAATTTTAGAGGCAACAGTTTTCTAGATATAGCATGACATTCACATACACGCTCCTGTATGTCTTTTTCATTTAGTTTTTTGTTACTTCTTCATTGTCACAATTCGGCGAAGTGTAAGTTTGTTATAAAAGGCTTGGAAAAATAAATTTTAAGTATAATTATACATACATAAAATTAAGAATACGATCTGACCCTTATTACGAATACGATCTGACCTTTTAACCAAAGTGGAAGATTTACAGAGTTATAATCATAGTGCTTATGTTGGAACTTTATTGTGTGTGGCCAAATGACAATTATTGGATTTCCACGATTCAATTCAACTTGATAAACCTAATGAAGGTGGCATTCGCTCGCATATTGATACCGATATTAATGAAATGCACTGTCAGATCAACCTTATCCTGAGCATTTAACCGTGATATAATATATATATATATATATATATATATTTATATATAATCCCATGAAATCAATGTTAGTTTACGTCATAATGCTCCGAGTATGATTCCGCGGACTAATACAAATTCGAGCCGGTAGGAGAGAATTTGTAGTCCGCGGAATCATACGAGGAGCATTATGACGTAAAACTAACATTGATTTCATGGAATTATATATTTATCACATAACTAAGTATTTCCCCGTATTTTTCTAAAATTTTTAATCGTATTTTACGAATACTGCATCATTTAATCACACTATATTCTTCATCGCGTATTCAAAAATGGCGCCCGACGTCTATGCAAATTACATAATCGCGTGACCTATGGCGAGGTCACGCTTACCATATGTATGGTATCGGTCATACTGTTGTGTGCTTTCTCAACCAAAATTATCGGTTATAACCTTGCGATGTACATGTAATACCGAATTTAGTTTAAAACGTAAGTAGAATTGTCTGGATACGATTTTTTGTGCCGTCATTTAAATCATATTTTCTCGGGTTGTGTAAGTTCGGAGATCTGAGCTCGACGGAAAATCGGAAGCTTGCCGGCTGCTATCTACGTGATTTTTAAATAGATAAAATGTATCAAATAAAAAGAAAAGGACTTCTCCGTATCAAACTCATGCCATCCAAGGATATATGTAACGTAACTTATGAATTTACGTTTTGAAAGCACATAATCATTACGATAAGCTTGATAGCCTAAGATTGACATGAACACTCGAACAGTACGGAGAAAAAATAGTTCGGTAGAACAGGGGTGATATGCTCTGAAATCACCCCCTGTTTGACGTCACACAGTAGAAGATATGCACGTATTTATGTGATAAATATATATATATAATATATATATATATATATATATATATATATATATATATATATATATATATATATATATATATATATATATATATATATATATATATATATATATATATTGGCACTTAATAATGTATCTGGTGTTGTTCACAAATGTTTGACTGGTAGTCTTACCTAACTGTATATGTAGTATAAACCATCCTCCTGAATTGTTATACCACTATTGTCACTATTCAAATGAAAGCTGTCTTTCATTCCTGAAACATCTTTCCTATTCATCCATTTAGTATAATCCCAATTCCTGAGTAACCCAACTGTTAAAAATAGAAGTGTATTTCATTTATTCATTTATGTATGTAATTCAAAGTATATATATATATATATATATATATATATATATATATATATATATATATATATATATATATATATATATATATATATATATATATATATATATATATATATATATATGTTACACCTAATCTGTGAAATTGTCCAATTCACGAATATGTTACACCCAATCAGTGAAATTGCCCAATTCACGAAATGGGTAGGTAACTTTGCCCAGTTCATGAAATAGGGAATCGTTTTGCCCAGGTTTTACGAAGTGGGTATGGTAAAATATGCGCAGTACATGAAATGAGCATCTTTTATAGGAAGCACACACAAAAGGATAACAATCAAACAACTTTATTATCATGTATTTACAAACTCATAACTTCACAATTCTTATTTTATTATAATTCAGTGTAGCTTGTGTTTTAATAGAGTTCGATAATCAACACTGATATAAGAATTTTACTCAGCATTATCACACGATTTCCTTGCTGTGGCAGGCACTGTTGCATCGTAAACCTGCCCTGAGACAGGAACACAATCATCCTACAAAGGCATCTTTTGAAGCCTTGGCCATCACACACACACACACACTTCTAGCATGTACGCTTTCCCGGAGACCTAAACATCTTCAGCTTGCAGTCTACTAGTACTACGCTTAACCAAACTTCTTCAAACTGATTTCTACTAAGCCTTCCCCAAATCATGCCACCCGCCATTTCTATATATCCCGATTCACTTACTCCCATTATCACGCCTATTTCATTTGGTGGGCCTCCTTAATTGCTGAGTTCGAATGTTGGAACTGGTACGACAATATACAACCTTGACAGAGAGAGGCTTTTAAACCACTCCTGCTCCTATCTCGCCCTCGACGTTTTTCTGTGCATCTCTCACAACAGACAATGCAATGCATTATAAGAGAGCGTGGGATGTATACGTACTTTTCGGATACCTTAATATGTGTGTGTGTGTGTGTGTGTGTGTGTGTGTGTGTGTGTGTGTGTGTGTGTGTGGATGGATGGATGGATGTATGTATGTATGTATGTATGTATGTATGTATGTATGTATGTCCATGTATGTATGTATGTATGTATGTATGTATGTGACTGCATCCAATCGAGTAGCGAGTCTGCACACTTGCACGTGCCTATGCACGATTGTGCCAACAATAATTTGCTGTATATTACTAACAAAGACGAATTGATACATTATCATACAAATACCTGTCGGTCTATCGTATCGACTTACTTGGAAAGAATATGACAGTTTTGGGCACATGCCTTTTATATTTTATTCACAACTGTTTAATATACCTATACATAAAAGTATAACTCTAGGACTATTTTTAGATTGAGGTAATAGCAATTAATAAACTGTTGACTCTTGCAGAGTATATCGACCATCGTAAAACTGATTTCCGTGTCATTCCTGCGTCGTCTTTTGAAGAGATGACAAACCAAATCCTAGCTGGTCCGCAGTCTGTTGATACTAAGTTCCTCGCTTATCACTTGAAACATGTGCTGAGAAATGCTTGTCAACTAAAGATTTCAGATGTCTGTCATTTAACTACAAAGTGAGGGATCAGACATGTTCGTTGTTGGTCAACGGCAGATTTGGAGACGAGGACACAGAAATGAAGCTGGACAGCAACTTTAACCATTACGAGAGTCTTTTAACTGCTGGTAAATATAATTTACACTTTTATACTTTGTGCGAATATGGTTAAGTAATATTATACAGCTAGAAATCCACAAGCAAGCATTAAGAGCAAAAATCAGGCCTGCAACTGTCCTGATAACCCTGTTGCAGAGCTGAGAAAGTTTAGTGGTGTATGCATGCTGGCGAGACCAGGAATATTGTGCTCACTATGTCAGAGCACTATACTATAGTTGTCTGAGTCTCGATCAATAATATGCCACCTCTTTGAAGATCACCTATTTAGTTTTCAGAAGATCTTAGCCTGAGATATAAATGCAATAAATTCACTGCACTGAAATCATGGACTCAGTACATTGAAGCATTTAGACTGAAAATACTTGTCGTTGTGCACGCCACTTACACACGATACCGACTGTGAGTGAAAGAGTGTACCCAGCGACAAATCTTTCAGTTTATGTGACTCCACAAGCTACAGATTTTGTACATCAGAAAGGAGTGCTATGCAAATAATGTAAAAAACGTTTCACTTTGTGTCTCTTTTGACAGTTGTTGATAGCATTGGAAATGGTACGTTGTGTCCGACGGGTTTCTTCCAATGTGGCTCGGGGGAATGCTTACATAAGTATAGAGTATGTGACGTCATTCGACATTGTTCACTTCAGGTATGGACACTTCTTTTTTGCTGGGACATTATACAAAGGAATTTTCTTTAAGTTGTAGAAATCTATTCAAAGACAAAGGTTTTGATAACAAATTTAAACAAAAAATTTTACTTGAAGGCTTAATTTTAGTACACATCTGACAGGAATTCAAATCAATACACTTGAACTTCTTGGCCAGAAATTTTCCGCGTTGAAACCTCAGACCAGGGGACTGTACTCCGGTTTCCTTAGAACTTGTCTACATATGTTCAGATATTGAGAGTTCAGTTCTGTGAATGGGAAAAAAGACAAATCCGACATGTAACGTTGTCATTTATTCGGTATCGTTATCTTGGAAAAATTTCTTTTCTTCGCAACGATTACCCATGAATCTTATAAGCAGAGCTTTGTCTACAGTCATGTGATCGTTACGGTAATAATAAACGCAGACTTATCGTTATCTTGGAAAAATTTATTTTCTTCGCAATGATTACCAATGAATCTTATAAACAGAGCTTTGTCTACATTAAAGTGATCGTTACGGTAACAAGTGACCTATCGGTCAGAATAGCCCCGCTGTTCTTTTTAGTTTTTATTTTGGTAGCAATGTAATAAAGTGGTTAGTGGTTTCATAAGATGTCTCACTATAAAACACATTTTACACAGAAAGTTGGTAAAATATTGTACTTTTATACCATAGTCACCATTTTATAAAAATTACACAAAATCTCAGAAAAATAATGATTGGGAAATGCGCGCGCACGCACACACACACACACACACACACACACACACACACACACACACACACACACACAAAGGATTTTTGAGGTTGGCTATAAATAATTCCAGTGTCTTACAGTTTTAACCCTGGAAAATATAATAATGAATGAAATAAACTAGGGATCTAAAACAATTTTGTGGGAATTCGAATTTCAATTTTCTAACAAATTTACCAAAAACACTGTCCATAAGCATATTTGTCAACAACATTCAACTTGTAGTAGACATAACATCGTCTAATATTTAAATTCACGGAGTGTTTTGTGACCGGCGCCTGTCAGCAGACTCGGCCATTTTTTTCATCATTCCATTGTATTTAAACCTTGTACTTGACATTTCGTAATATTTATAATTCTCAACAAAATACCTCAACATGTTTCACCTCGTTCGTACTCAAAGCAGCCCCGCGGTATGATCACTGACATGACTAGAGAGAACCTTTTTGGATTTACATGTAAAACGGGGAAAGATACGCAAAACATAATGCAAAGTCTGAAGCCAAATTAAAGTTGTAATTATTTAATTATTTTTAATTGCCAAATATTTGCATTTTGGAAATGGCAAGACATGTTCATGTCATTTACATCACAGATAACTAACACTAGTTATCTGTGTTTACATGTAAACTGTCGGCCAATAAACAAAGTTTGGTCGAATCACTGTACGTACTGCACCCGCGCGCCGTTATGGCCTAGGCATGCCTTGCTTACGCGAGTTGTCTTCATTCTAGTTCACTGTCACTCCAAATTGCACGATAATATAGAATTAATCACAAGTTAAATGTTATCTGAAAACATCAAACTTTTATAGTGGGTCTGAAGTGTGATTTTAGTGAGTACCAAGAACTCCCACGTTGCTTGCTGCTGGCTGTGGAAAATCGCCCGGTCAGACGAAGCCAGCTTCAACTTCCGGGTCAAATCAGTCGTTTTCTACCGAAAATTCTTGAACGGTCCGCACCGTTATACAACGATCCTACTAAATTTACTTACCATGGTTATTTAAAACACATAAAATCCACCTTTTTATGAAATTTGTAAACTTTCCGGTCCATATTGAGGAAATTATGAGGGAAAACCGGGTCGAAATTTCAAGGCCTCAAGAATTCGTCGGAAAATCGGTATTCCTAAATGTAATGCCAAAATTTATTTTGCTGGCACGAAAGAAGAGATGTCAGTTGAGGTTTAGACGTTTTCAGATACTAAAATGGGGGACTCTAGTGAAAGTTACGGCGAGTTGAATATACCGAAAATTAAGGCCTGTGAGCAGCCATTCAAAATGTAACAGTCTGGAGGATAGATTTTATGCAAATGAGGGTATTGCGGACTGGCTGATTATGTAGAAGGGGTGCCGAATTTGGATTTGAAGTTTACAACCCTGTTTCGAACAAACACTTGTCATTTGGGCACCCAATGCATAGAATTATGAGTATAGCACATATTACATTGCTTGTTCGACGTCAATAGTGTCTTTTGAAAAGTGGCAGTTTACTTAAAATCTTGTCGACTAATTTCCAATATGGCGTCGGTCACAATGCTCATTAACATATTAATTTTTTTGTTAAATTACAAGAAAAAATCATAAAAAATAAAAATGAAGATGTACTGACTTGAAATTAACAAATCTGAGTAAGCTACACCCTGCGCATCAACATACCAGATATCAAAGCAATCTGAGAAGTAGTGGAGGAGATGATGAAATGTCATTTTTTCAAAAAGAAATCATAAAAAATTCAAAATGGCACAGATCAACTTGGCATGAACAAATCAGAATAGCCAAATATCGAAGAATTCTGACTCACTTTCGGAGAAGATGATGAAAATATAAAAAGTTGACGGACACCAATGATTCCACCTATACTCTATACCTAAATACTCACCTATACCTAAAGCTACGCTTTCAGCTTTCGCTGACAGCGGAGCTAATAATAAAAGCAGGCTTGTGGAAACGTGCCAATGTTATTAAATTTGGCCAAATTATTGCGCAAAAACAACATTTGTACGGATGAAAAGTTTTCTTTTGTGAAAGCCGCAGACACCTGATTTAAATAAATTGAAGGTAAATAGAAAATATAAATTTTGCAAGTCATACCTGCTTTTGTTTTCCCATATACATAGCAGCAAGCTACAGTTTCCCCCTTCTCTGCAGTCTCCACAGTGACGTCATCACCTGGTTGGAACAAAGTCACTACGTCATCACCAAGTTTTGCTACCTCATCAAAATCCAGTATGTTGTCTATCTTATCGCTGAGGAATGTATTAATATATCCGCATAATCCCATGAAACCTTTTGGTCGTGGTTCAGGTAGCGTGCCACACTTTGTCAGGCCCACCAACGCTTCTGTCTGACTACCATTGTGGTAACAGTGGGTGTATAAAGGGATAAGAGACGGGTCCATTCGGCAGTTGACCTCAATCACCTTTAGTTGGTCATTTTCAACAAACAATTCGATGTGTAAGAACTGATCATTGAACCCTTTTGAAATCAAACCATGTGTGATCTCATCATAAATCCTGTACAGGTCTTGTTCTTGTTTGTTAGTTACGTCAGCTGATATCATGTTCCCAAGGCAACATTGTGGATATTCGCTAGACCACACCTCTTGCATAATCAACCAACAGCACATTTTACCATTGAAAACGCAGCCGTCAATTGCTAATATATTCGTAACATCAATAAACTCTTCTAGCAACAGTCTATCAAGTTTAACATCGTATGTGAACCCCTTGTCTGTGATCCAGTGCTTCATAAACGCCTGAAAATAGTGACTTTGCTCTCTACGTGTTAAACGGCCATTTTCTATATGCGATATAAATTCCTCCATACTCTCGATCTTTCGTGTACCACAATTGCCTTGGCCGACAACAGGTTTCATAAACCCTCCTTTGGTCTGTATGATTTCTCGTGCCTTCTCCAGTTTCTCACTGTTAGTAATGTCATCTTCATCAAATAGCGCATATTCAACAGTCGCTAAATCTGGGTCGAGGTGTTTACGTGAACTGAATTTGTGATACGTCAGAAACACCGACTCCACAGATGGACCACGAATATGAGGGAAAGTTTCAGACAATGCAGCATGGACCAAGCAAGCGATATCTGAAAGGCTCAATACCATTGATATGTTTTGTGTCTTGATGGCTTCTTCACACTCTTTTGTAAACTGTAATAAATCCTCTTTGGTTGACGCTGGTTGAATCATGTGTATGTTGCAGGACTGCTTGGTCTCTTCTGATAAGTACCTGAGGAATGTAGAAAACTGCTGATCCCAATTGGTTGGACAGAGAAGTAGTATTTCAGTTTTCATGTTCTCCGACGCCATATTTGATGAAAACCTACACCTATAACCCTTTGTTAACAGCTGTAAACAAAATGGCAAGCCACCTATAGCTATGAGTGACCTGTCTAGCTACTAGCTAAGACCTTTGGGCTTTCTTCTGATATTATGTTACTTTTTTTTGATCTTCGCACTCAGCTGACAGACCAAGTAACTACACTCGAATCACTCGCACATCTTACATCTTATGTACCGACTCAGCTTCTGTACCGAGTCAACTTCTGTATCGGGATCTCTACTTGAACTTTAGAGAGTTAGGTCAGACTGCACACAGTTTATGTTTAAGCCGAGAGTCTACACGAACCATGGCCACCACTTAGCAATATGCCTCGTTCATTGACTTCCCCCGAAGTGAAGTGTCTCTCTGCTAGTTCCAAGTGTAATCTTTAGTGTCCTTAAAGTCTAAATTTACATAACACATGTGTATGGCCAAATACATAATACAAACCATATTAAAGTCTTCAAGAGGTGTTACCATGCTCTAAAGACTATTCTCAAAACATTGATAAATGATCACTATGAATCCTAGTTATTTATAAAATGCAGAGTGTCGTCTCATGTACTCGAGTACGCTTGGAATCTTAAAATTGTGAATGTCATCCGTGACAATTACAAGCGACCGAATGTCGCTTTGCACCTACAATCGAGGGCCCGAGTGCTCTCATACTTTTGTTCGGCAACCTTCGGAGCACATACCCGAGGTCTTGTAAGAAGACTACCTATGACCATGACCATGAGAATGACACTTCTTTGACGACAAATAGCCATGACCTTGTGAATGAAGCATATAATGGACTTGGCAGCTCAGTACAAGGAAGTAGACATGAATTTTGTCCTTGTGCATTCAGTCCTTTGTCAGTCACAATAAAGAATTAACAAGTCAAATCAACATCACAACATAGACACCAAGATAATAGGGAACTTGCAATACAGACTGAGCATGTTCAGACGCAAAGGACTATGGGATTATCTATGGTTATCGTGATACCTAATCTGGAGCTACTGATAAAATTAACCTCCCACAATTGTCAGGGTAACTATGAATTGATTATTTGTGGTCACAAACAATGTATCAACATTGTTTACAATACTAATTGATTAGTATTTATTATCACAATTCCCTTGATGAAACATTCAACATGGCGGATTTGCAAGTTTCAGGTCGGTTATTTCGATTTTGAATCGGGTTCTTGCCCACAACCACAGCACCTAAACTTTGATAACATTTTATCTAACGTTGCTAAGAATCCAATCCATCTGATTTGATTTTTGCTCATATTACTAACGTTGTTGTTATTGTTTTGGGACCGGTCAGTTTCTTCGGCCTGGGGGGGGGGGGGGTGGATTGGTAGGGGGGTCACCCTGTTTTTGAAACTGGCAGTAGGGGGGGGGGGTCATGCTGTTTTGAAAATTGTGGAAGGGGGGGGGGGGGTCATTGTGTTTTGTGATGGAAGAAAAAAATCCTTTCTACAATGGCATATAGCCTTGTCTGAAATGTGGTACATGTCAATATTTGTTCTTGTCCCTGTTTCTTACATGAATTCTTTAACATTACTTATTAGTTCAAACCTAACTATACATATTCATATACATTGTACATGTACCGGTATTACCTAGCTAGCACACTAGTTACAGAACATGTCATGTAAATGTTTGGCTGTTTCACAATCAATGCTTCACTTATATTGCAGTTTGGGGCAAAAGTGAACTTGAAGGTTTCGTAATGGTAATTTTCATAGACAGTTTATAAATGAAGTTAATCTAAATTGTTCTACTCATCATGCTATTGACACTACAAATCACCACATCTCATCAGATTCCAGTTACTATTATACACTAGGTATGACCACCTAAAGTTCTCTAACATACCGGTGACTTTATTATACATGCAATATTAATGCCCCTATATACTAATGTTACGTGTCCATTTTATGTGATATGAGAAACTCATTTAAAAACGTTTTATGTTAGCTTTTCGAAGCTTGGAAATATTACCTCAATGGTTATGAATAACCTAAACATTGCCTTAGTATCTCAAGCAAAAAACTCCAGATCTGCCAGGGGGAAAACCCCAAGGACTCCCTCACCCCCAGAGGTCACTCATACATTCAACCAACAATCAGATGCACCAACAACATTTTTACTGTCATAATGGTATTAAATTTTTCTTTAATATTTTCACCCTATTCTAATTTGATATGATATTGTCTTTTCAAGATCTGAAACGTTTGCCAAGATAGTCTAAAATTGCCTTAAACTCCAAATCTCCCCTACCAATGATACTACCATTATAGATGTGCTGACCTTTACTACATGTATATAATGATGCCATTTAAACTTTTTAAGAACATATTTCAACCCTTAGTGTAAGTTATAAAGAATAGTTTCTGATACTTGCTGTCTTGTAAAGCATGGATTAAGTTATTGCTTGAAAGGGTCTGAATAGCCTAAATATTGGCTTTAAGAGTAAAAATCCTCCAGGGTTTCTAGAGGGAGACCCCCTCATACCCCCACATGAGGTGAACATATCCCAGTCTCAAGCTCTTCCCCTCTTACTGTCAAGATGCTATCAAAGTATATTTCAAAAGTATTTCAACCCTATGTAGTTGCTTTTAACATGTTGGTGCCGTCTTGAAAGCTTGGAAATTATTGTTTGAAAGGGTCTGAATAGGTTTTACAGATAGGGGGGGGGGGGGGTCAGTGACTTTTTGTCGGTCCGATTTAAGAATCCACCGCCCCCCCCCCCCAGGCTGGAGAAACTGACCGGTCCCTTATTAAGGTGTCATGCATGCAATCAAAAACATTATACAGTACTTAAATGAAATTTATAAAGAAGGAGCCCCACCCAGCCCTCTGGCTTATAGGACACAAAGAATATCAACATACATACATACATACATACATACATACATACATACATACATAAATAAATATCACATACGTTTCAGTCGTAAATAAAGTTTTTCCTACGGTTAAAGGCCTCATGTAAAAAGTTCGCAGTATCAATGGGAAATTTGTCTAGTTTATCGTATATGTTCATATGGCTTAGGTTTGGCATTAAAGTTATTATTTACCTAGTATAATGCTTCCTGAGATCCTCGTAAAGATTATAATAAAACGAAAAGTGTATTTAGTATTCTTATGGCTTATTATTGTTATATGTGTATTTGGTTGTGTTTTTGTTTTCAATTAACAACTAACCATTGAAAACTAAATAGTTACAGTAACTTAAGCTTTCAACAACACGTCATTGAGGCTGACCGAAATATGACCTCTAGGTTTTGTTAGAGATTAATCGGATTTCCATAATAAATGGTTAAAAGATAACATTATATGTATGTTCTTGTACACTTTCTGCTCTCCGTATACTTTCTTATCCTTTTATTCTTCCTTATTTATATAAAGTTTTCCGCGATTATTAACAATGTATATTTTTTTTTAAAAGACCAGAAACTGTACAAGTACATACACACACACACACACACACACACACACACACATACATACATACATACATACATACATACAATATCAATTTTTAATCATTCCATTTCTGGCATTATAACCAAAATAACAAATATGTGTAGACATGTATAATGAGTTTATTAAAATATACTATAGATAAATTTAAGAAGTAAGTATGTAAATGTGATTCATAGCTAACTTGGGCCTTTATTAATTACCTGTGTATCATTATCATTTTCCGATTTCATCAGAATTGTTGCCTCATCCCCCTGTTTGTTATGATGACTCATTTGTTATTATACAATTTGTTTTCGTAACATATTGTGTTATATTGTATAAACTAATATAACTAGGAGTGCAATTATTCACCCCATTGTGTATCATTACTAAACTCTACATTTACAATTTCTTTATATGTGTAAGTTTCTAAACTTTTAATTGAATATATCAAAGTGGCATAAGAATCTTCAATCGAACTTGACGTTCTTGTTGTCAAAGCACATTCTGACATCTACCATCAATATCTTCAGTATAAAATCTATAGAATTTATTAAACTGATAGTAATTAATGACTTACATTTCAAACATAACATTTCGATTGATTCTGTTTGAGTAAACAGCATCATAACCCAAAAGACTTATAAGAAAAAAAGATATACAGAATTTTCAACGCTTATCAATTAAGAGATAAAAAAAATCAATTATATTCAAATTGTTCATGATCCAATATGTAATCTAGTATGCTGTGTATTACAGCCAGGTTTGTATCAAGTTAAAGTTAAAATTAAAATAAACTATTTCTTCTAAACATTCAATTAATCTAGTCTTTGCTTTACATAGTTTATCAACTTATACTATGTTATTATTGTTATATACTCTCTAAATATCTTTCCATTTCGTTATTCCTTTGCTGAATGGTGAGCATTTGCTCTTTCCATGATAAAACATACAATCTCTTATATACTTTAAACATACTTCTCTAGTGCAAAGTAAAAATGAAAACTGGATGGTCTCAACAAACCTCAACTCAAAGGGTTACCAAAAGTTCTGATTAGCTTATGCTCTCAACAAAGCCTAATAGGTCAGTACTGATTTATGATTTAGAGGTCAAAGTTTGGGTCTATTATATTCTCAGTGTTTTATTGACAAAGGTGTCATGATACAGAATGCATGTGAGAGTCTTTATTAGACCGTTTCATTATAAGATTTTAGAGGCAACAGCTTTCTAGATACAGCATGACACTCTCTCACACACCCTCCTGTATGTCTTTTTCATTTAGTCTTTTTGTTACTTAGGCTTAGAAAAAGGCTGTGTAATTATACAAAGACACATATTACGAATACGATTTGACCCTTTAACCAAAGAGGAGGGTTTACATAGTTATAATCATGATAGTGCTTATACAGTGTTGTATCGTTTGTAATGGGTGTGGCCAAAGGACAATTATTGGAATTCCACGATTTAAGTCAACTTGATAAACCCAATGAAGGTGGCATTCGCTCGCATGTTGATACCGATATTACTGAAATGCACTCTCAGATCAACTTTATCCTGAGCAGCTAACCATGATACACCTCCAACAAAGCAGCTATTCTCAGGCCCCGTCGTGTGGAGAGCTAGAACACATCTTACGAAGATGTTATCGTTTATGAATATGGCCGTCCTTTCCACGCCAATGGTTTGTTCGGCAAAGGTGACCTGTTGTAAAAGTAGTCGGAATACATAAGGAATTGTAAACATTTCGTAGCCACTATGATTATGTGTGTAAAAGGGTATACGTATTGAGTCGTGACGTAATAAATTCTAACACCAAAAATCAAGCAGTTACTCGTCCTTTCAATGAAGGTACACTGGATGTACTAATTGTACGTCATGATTACAAGGCTACTTTGGGGGGAGGGAGAGAGAGAGAGAGAGAGAGAGAGAGAGAGAGAGAGAGAGAGAGAGAGAGAGAGAGAGAGAGAGAGAGAGAGAGAGAGAGAGAGAGTACACTAATAATAAAGCGAATTTACAGTCAATGCGACTGTTCTCCGAAGAGCTCCAGGCGTAGACACATAAGGACTAACAACATGAGTGAAAGGTTATACAGATAAACAATTTGAAAACAAGGAAGGATGTAGAGAGCAGCTTAAGTGAGTGAGTGAGTGAGTGAGTGAGTGAGTGAGTGAGAGTTAATTAACTAAAGATTCAATTGAGGTAAGTTTTGACGGCAGGAAGGACGACTTAACGTGAGAGTGACGAAGATTGTAGGGAAGACATCAAAAGTGATCATGAAGGAGCAGTCTAAGAAAAGGAATTCTCGACGAGCTTCTTAGTGACAAATGGTATATATATTCGTAACACGTGCAATCATATAAAAATTTACGACTGCGGTCACTTCTTTCTAAGGGCAGAGCGGAAAGAAGACTTGGCGTGAAAGTGATGAAGACTGTGGGGAAAACAGTTCAAATTGAAGGAGTAGTGTAAGAAAAGCTTCTTTTTTCTATTGTTGAGGAGAATATATCTCCCTGGTAATACACCGTCACTTCTAGGTCAATGATAATGACAATTTTGACCGACTGCTTATTTGCTTTTATATAACATCACATCCATACATTGGCACTTAATAATGTATCTGGTGTTGTTCACAATAGTTTGACTGGGGCAGTCTTACCTGGCTGTATATGTAGTATAAACCATCCTCCTGAATTGTTATACCGCTATTGTCACTATTCAAATGAAAGCTGTCTTTCATTCCCGAAACTTCTTCCATATCCATCCATTCAGCATAATCCCAATTCTTGAGTAACCCAACTGTTAAAAATAAAGTCAGTGTCTTTTAATTTACGTATGGTGCAAATACTTCAAAGCATATGAGCAATGGAGGTGCGCATTGTCTATGTTCAAGATTTTGGGGTTGTCGGTGGCCGAGTGGTGAGACCACTTGCCTCTTACCACTGCGGTCGGGGTTTGAACCCATTCCGGGTTTCATTAAATTTACCACATTGTAAGTAAGGAGAGTGTCGACGTCGTTCAGTTTGACTCTACCAAACAAAATGAAGTAGAGCTGAAATTCCCAAGACAAACTTACATGGTCCCGTTGTAATGACCCAATCTGCTCCTTTCTTGTTTCCAACAAAATGAGCTGCAGTTAGACGGATCTGGAATCATGGTAGACATGTATATATACATCAAAGTGAATTTCGATTTGCGCATGTGTGTTTTTAACAAATCCAACATTTGATTTTAAGTCTACACAAGTATGAGAAACATTAATATGAGTATATTATAGTTTTAGTAAACTCCAACCGCTTTTGTGCATTTATCATAGTATTATCAGATAATAAACTATAAGAAAAAATTCAATATCAATTAAACAATTAAAAACACTATCGGTATTATTTCATGTGAGACCCGCTTTTTCCATTGAGACTCAAATCGAAAATCGAATATTTTACTAGGTGAGTCCAATAAACCTGTAGGAAATAACGCCAACATACTAGTTATGCACAGGAAATATATAGTACACAGAATGTTAACCAAGGTCATTCCAAGGCCATAAGCCACAACGACAACAGAAATACGATCTGGAAGAAGTGGCCATATGGATGAAATGTGGGTGTTTATTTTGGATTTTTAATTCACATAAAACAACTGTACTATGTTTTGTACTTGAAATAATAATTTCAAACAACCAAGACTCTGTGTGTAACTCAATGAACTGCAAACAATTGGAAACAGTGAAATTGTATGTGCAATAAAAAATATTGTACAAACACTATTGATTTTTGTTTTATTAAGCTACAAAGATAGACTTTCTTATTTGAACTTTAAATGAGAAAAATACAAAATAGATTAGCGGATGTTGTAGTAACAGTAAAAAAAATCCGGATATCTCAAAGAAGCAAAGAAAAAAAAAGTTACCAGCATAGGTGAAGGTGAAAAAAAAAAATTCTCAGGTAAGCAGGTGGGAAAAAAATTAATGACTCTCCACCAATCTTTTAAGCCCCCCCCCCCCCGGATATCGAATGGTCTACCCCTTAGAGAGTTAGAAGCAGTGAACATCTTGGCCCATTTTTCGACGTATAAGGTCCATGCATAGAAGTATAATACTTCCATGGTCCATGTAAGATGGAGAATATATTCATGTATTGTTCATGGTACCAAGAATCAATAGGACAGTACAGTATAGTTAATTTGGAACGCACACAACGCCACACACTCATTGTCGCACAACGTGATAATAGCTTGGATCCATACCTTAGGACATCGTTTGCAACCAGAGCCTGAAAATACAGAAAATATGCAAATTTAATATATATATATATATATATATATATATATATATATATATATATATATATATATATATATATATATATATATCTGTGAGTTAATAAATTGGATATAAAAATCTTGTAAAAAAATCAAATGACTCCTACAAGAATATCTACAAAATTTGAATCAAAAATCTCAAATATGAATATATTTATAATATCAGTCCTGATATAAACATTGACTTTAATGATACAAAATGTCATTTTCCAATTGCTAAATTTGCAAGTGTGATTCGTGGTTTCACAGCATATTTCAAATAATTACTTTCTGTTCACTTTTGAAATTAAAGGATATTTTCTTTCTATTTTTAAATTATAAATGATGGAAAACAAAATGGTTTAACATTACCTTTCTTTTCCTTCTTACTCTTAACTTTATGTGTCCTCGAACCTCGTTTGCCTCCTTTGGTATTCATCGCAGATACTTCCTTTTTACCTTTGGGTGTTGGTTGGTCACTTACGGTTGATCCTTCATCTATCAAAGACATTTTAAAGAAGGGTAAGGATAAGTACATTTGGTTCTACCACGTGACACATGATTGAAGAAAAGCAGATTCATATTTCAGATTAATGCGTTAGGGGCTAATGATAATCTCGAGGTAAAATGCGAAGAAGCAATAAATAAAATATGCTGTTTGTTCATCATAACCCAACCAGAGCTCACTAACCTTGAAAGTTAGGGTTGATATAATGATGAATAAAATCACTCATGCAAATTAGAGAGAATTAAGTACAATTGACATTATCCCCTTCAGTACAATATAGGCATATACCACTTCCATAGGGTGAAAATGTAGTATGAATGGCTGACTGTTGTTGATAGTGCTGAGATAATAGGCCAAAAATACCCACATATTATATATCACTGGATAGCTGATACAATTTTCTTTTCAAATATGTTGCCATTGAGATCGTCCTGTCACATGACTGGTAACATGATCAAGGATGACCGACATTGGATGTTATTTTTGGTGGTAAAATTTCCATTAGCACAAACTTCAAGTATGTTGTGTAAATGCATGGATCAAAAACTGAAAGAAAATACACTTTACACCTACAATTAGAGAAATTCTGCATTTATTTCATAGTTTAATGTTTCAAAGTGTGCAAAACTCGGTTTAAAATAGGTTAAATATCTGAAATGCTGAAATTAGATTTATTTTCATTTACCATCAACATATAGATGAAATACGGCTATTCACACTAAGTACAAAAATACTACATACTCACTCCATTTCAGTGAGAATATTAGCGTTTTTAAGTCGAACCTTAAAACATACCTTTTTATTTGAATGACTGTTTTATTACTGGCAGATTCCTCCATTGTGTTTTATATCTTTTTTATTGCCTTTTTGTTGTAGCATTGTAAGGTGCTTTGAGAAGTTTTTTTTATAATGGAAAGCGTTCACTTATTAAGAAATAAATATTATTATCATTAATACATATCACCGGACAGCTAGTAAAGTCGACTTTAAACCAGATGTAAACTGAATGGCTTCCGTAAGGGCAAAGTTTTGAAATTGTCGTTCCTACAGACAATTGTTGGAATACAACAGAACATATGTAATAAGTTGTTTTTTCTCATTGATTGCTATTTGCTCATTGCTGTTAGTGATCTCCGGGCCAACCACAACATGTACTGTGACATTTGTTGGGAATGTAAAAAATAAATAAAAAATAAGCGCATCGTCATACCACTTTAGACATTTCTTGATGAGAAACTATTTTTTTTCCTTTTTAGTGGCCTACAAAAATATGGCAATAATTTATTAAAACTAAAATCAACATCAATAATATTTTCAGGACAAGTGCGCTTTGGTATCGCAAATGCATGTATCAAATTATATTGAATTTGAAGTGTGCATTCTTGAGATATAGCCTCATTACCGAAAACCATTATTTATGTAAATTTCTCGTTAATATTCTTGGGATGTTTACCGAAACCTAATCAGTTCTTGTCACTACCCTACAGAACACATGCAATAAATTTCGTTTGAATTGAGCCAGTCGTGTTTTAGAAAATACCGCCAATGGCGTTGTAGCACAACTGTACAATTTTTAAAAATGTTTATCGATATGGTAGTCCATGCTAACAGTATGTGTTCATTTGGTGAATGACTATCCAGTTGCCTATCCAACCATGTTGCTATCTTTACGATATATGCTATCATTTGGCTGTTGCTATGGACGTGGTCTTGTTGCTAGGCAAATTTACATATATTTTTTGAACGTTTATTCAATTGTCTATTAATCCCTGTTATCTTTGTGAAATACACGACCGTTTGGCTGTTTCTATGGGCGTGGTCATGGTTGCTACGGTATTTGCATACATTTTTTGAATGTTTACTCATTTGCCTACCAGATGATGTTGTTATTTGACCAAAATATACTGCCATTTGGTTGTTGCTAAGGGCGTGGTCATGGTCGCTAGGGCCAATTTTGTCAAAATGTTTTGAAGAATAACACTCAGAAACATCTCACCAAGTTTCAGACTCGGTGACCAAGTACTTTTTGAGATATAAGTTTTTGACCAAAAATGAATTGTTACACCTAATTTGCATATCACTCATGGAATCATGGTATGCTTAATATTCTTCGTCCATACATCCCTAGATACATTCCCATTAATTTTCAGCCCACTCTGCTCAGTAGTTTTGGAATTATAGATTTTTAACCAAAATGACACATTTATAGCCCTAATTTGCATATCACTGATGGAATATTACTTTACACCCCCTTAAGAATGTTCCCACCAAATTTCGCACCAATCTGCCCAGTAGTTTCTGAGTTGAAGTTTTTTGACCAAAAATCACATTTTTTGACCAAAATCACACACCTGTGATGCGATCATTTTGATTTGAACAATTTCCCAACTAGATACCCAAGGTAATGGACCCACCAAATATCGTGGCAATCGGTTAAGCGGTTTTTGACTTTAAGTTGTTTACACACACACATCCACACACACAGACAGACAGACAGACGCCGGGTGATCCCTATAGCACTACTGAACCTCAGTTCAGTTGTGCTAAAAATGGTGATAAAGTCGTAATACTTTAGACATTTCCTGATGAGAAACTATTTTTTTCTTTTTTGTGGCCAATCAAAAATATGCCAATTACTTATTAAAACTAAAAGCTAATCAGTAATATTTTCATGACAGGTGCGCTTTGGTATTGCAAATGTGTGTGCCAAGTTATAATGAATTTGAAGCCTGCATTCTTGAGATATAGCCTAATTTCTGAATAACATTAATTACGTCAATTGCTCATTGATATTCACGGGAATTTTACCAAAACCTAATCCAGTCTTGCCATTACCCTACGGAATACGTCTTCAAAATTTCGTTTGAGTTGAGCAAGCCGTTATGGAGAAAACGACACAGACAGACACACACACACAGACTTCCACCAATAAATATATCTCACTAACACATTTATTATTTGGCCCACCAAAATATGGGCTAATAAAAAAATGTTGGTATGGAAACCATTAAATCATGTGACTTGTCACATGATCAAAGATGGCCGCCAATGAACAAGATTTTCTGTTCAATTTTCATTATAATGACAATATGAGAGTGTTTTGCAATATATTTATCACCTTTAGTCTTAGGAAATACACTTGTCTGTATTAATTTCAAAAAATATGTAGAAAATATGTAAAATACCATTTGAATAATGGAATTACATAAAATGTAAAAATCTAACTAAATATCTGTGAATATGTGCCTAGACATCATAATAGTGTACCTTGTAAACATGGGTTTGAGTTTATTCAACTATATGAACCTACATATATTTGGAAACCCAGGATGCTAGACTAACACATTTATTATTTGGCCCACCAAAATATGCTAATAATTAAATGCCCTGAGTGTGTATACAGGCAAGGGAATCTCTTTCTTTACAACATATTGAAAACATTCTGGTAAATATTCCCTGGGCAATTTTTTTACAGTTCACAAAAACATGGAAAAACAATAATATGCATGAAATGCATCTTAGTATACTAGTATATCAAGCCCAGGAATGAAATGAACAAGTCTTTCAGAATGACATAGTCCCCACTGTGATTGAGTTTTAAGAAACTTGCAGTTTATGTTGTCATTTTCTTGATATCACTACTCTGATCACGCAACAACACTTGTGAACCTAAATCAAACAGACTTAGATATGTTGTGTCTGCTCGTTGGACATGGGACATGCCTACTCATGTTGTGTCTCCTCGTTGGACATGGGACATGCCTACTCTTCAAGGTGACGTGATGGAATAAACCATTCAACAATAAAGGATGGGTCAGGTATGGGGGGGGGGGGGGCAGGGGGCTGTTCAAGCATGTCTGAGTTATGGCTTTGGACATGGAAAATTCGCAAACAAAATGGCTGCTAGGCAGCCATGTTGGATCGTATCATGACGAAAATGGATATGCACATGTATGTCACAGAACACTGTCCTAATGCCAATGTTGAATGAGATCTGTTCAAGGCAAGCATGTCCGAGTTATGGCTTTCGACATGGAAAATTTGCAAACAAAATGGCTGCCAGGCAGCCATATTGGATCATATCACGACAACAATGAATATGCACATATATGTCATAGAACACTGTACTAATACCAACTTTGAATGAGATCTGTTCAAGCATGTCTTAGTTATGGTTTTAGACAGGGAAAATTTGCAAACAAAATGGCTGCTAGGTGGCCATATTGGATCATATCACAAAACAAATTGACGTGCATATGTATGCCATTGTATGTTGCCCCTGTACCAAGTTTGAAAAAAATCGGTCCAGGCATCTCCAAGAAACGGTTCTGGACAGACGGACGGACCCACAGACAGATGGAATCCAATCCATAAGTCCCTGTCCCGGACTTCGTCTGGCGGGGACTAATTAACTAGTACCTCCCGCTGTGGTCTGAATTGAATAAATATAAAAACTTACAAATAAAATCAACAACCTATATATCAATTAATAGGTTCTAAGAATTACTTTCATATTTTGTAGGCATTGAGACATGTGACAGGTCAAGTGATCAAATATGGCTGCCAGAGTATTCCTAATTTTACTTGAACCTTTTATAAACACACACTGAGGATACCATAAAGTACTGGAAAATTCATATAAAAGTAGAAAAGTATTTTTAAAATTCTAATAACTGATATTTAGAATAGAAAACTAACTCAAGTATATTTTAGACTGTCACATTACCTAAATACATATTACAACAATTTGCATCTGACTTTATGTGACTAAATATGGATTACAAATAATGTATGCTATTAAAATTATATTGCTGGAGGAAAAGTGGCCAAGTAACAAATGTGTTCAAATACTTTCATAATTCATTCAAACTGTAACTTTCTTTAACTCCCTTCCTATAAAAATGTCTATTTCACAAAATACAATTCAATAACCTGGAACATACCAACTATGTACATGAATACATCCATATTATGTTGTCAAGCAAGTTTTTTATCTTAACCATTATAAATGTCATGAATTTCTGACAGAATTAAGATATTGAGAGATATACATTACAATATGACTGTTTGGTAGTTATACATCCGAAAGTATTACCATAAAAAAATGTGATTAAGACTTCATAAAGACTTCAATATAATACATTTAATACATTCTAGAGTTGTACTAAATACATTCTAGTATCGGGCGATGGTCTGTGGAACTTGCATTTAATACATTTAATACCGGACCATCTCCCGATACTAGAATGTATTTTGTGCAACTTTAGAATGTAGTAAATGTATTAAATGCAAGCTCCCCAGACCATCGCCCAATATTAGAATGTATTTCGTATAACTCTAGAATGTAAAACATGTGTACCTTCAGATCTGAAGTCCTAGTAAATCCTTTACCACATTCTTTACACACATGTGGTCTTTCATTTGTGTGGATCCTCATGTGCGCCTTCAGATATGAAGTCCTAGTAAATCCTTTACCACATTCTTTACACACATATGGTCTTTCATTTGTGTGGATCATCATGTGTGCCTTCAGATTAATATTTTCATTAAACCTTTTACCACATTCTTTACACACTTATGGTCTTTTATTTATGTGGATCCTCATGTGTGTCTTGAAATTACCATTTTGATTAAACCCTTTACCACATTCTTTACACACATATGGTCTTTCATTTGTATGGATCCTCATGTGTACCTTCAGATCTGAAGTCGTAGTAAATCCTTTACCACATTCTTTACACACATATGGTCTTTCATTTGTGTGTATCCTCATGTGTACCTTCAGATCTGAAGTCCTAGTAAATCCTTTACCACATTCTTTACACACATATGGTCTTTCATTTGTGTGTATCCTCATGTGTACCTTCAGATCTGAAGTCCTAGTAAATCCTTTACCACATTCTTTACACACACATGGTCTCTCATTTGTGTGTATCCTCATGTGTACCTTCAGATCTGAAGTCCTAGTAAATCCTTTACCACATTCTTTACACACATAGGGTCTTTCATTTGTGTGTATCCTCATGTGTACCTTCTGATCTGAATTCCTAGTAAATCCTTTACCACATTCTTTACACACACATGGTCTCTCATTTGTGTGTCTCCTCATGTGTACCTTCAGATCTGAAGTCCTAGTAAATCCTTTACCACATTCTTTACACACATATGGTCTCTCATTTGTGTGTATCCTCATGTGTACCTTCAGATCTGAAGTCCTAGTAAATCCTTTACCACATTCTTTACACACATGTGGTCTTTCATTTGTGTGGATCCTCATGTGCGCCTTCAGATATGAAGTCCTAGTAAATCCTTTACCACATTCTTTACACACATATGGTCTTTCATTTGTGTGGATCATCATGTGTGCCTTCAGATTAATATTTTCATTAAACCCTTTACCACATTCTTTACATACATATGGTCTTGTGTGGATCCTCATGTGTGTCTTCAGATTACCATTTTGATTAAACCCTTTACCACATTCTTTACAAACATATGGCCTTTCATTTGTGTGTATCCTCATGTGTGTCTTCAGATTAATATTTTCATTAAACCCTTTACCACATTCTTTACATACATATGGTCTTGTGTGGATCCTCATGTGTGTCTTCAGATTACTATTTTGATTAAACCCTTTACCACATTCTTTACAAACATATGGCCTTCCATTTGTGTGTATCCTCATGTGTGTCTTCAGATGTGAAGGCTTAGTAAACCCTTTACCACACTCTTTACATGCAATCAGTCTATTCTTAATTGGGCTTACCATATATACACTCACATGACTTTTACCATCAACATTTGTACCATGTATGTTAATTTTGATTTTGGACTGATAAACACATGAGGTAGTCTCTGTGTGGGCTTTCCCCAAGTGACTCTGACAAACAGTTTCATCACACTCTGTTTGAATTCTTGAATAGCTTACATCTGTTCTTTGTAAAATAAGTTTCTGGTTTACATTCTTATCATGTTCATCTTCTGGTATTTGACCACAAGTAAAATCTACTTGCTCTATCTTAATAGGGAAGGGATTCTCAGGTCCATTCATACAATTTTCTTGTCCTAGTGTGGACAAGTTGTTCTCTGCATCTACTCCTCCAGATAGTTGTTCAACAGCCTTGACATTGATAGTTTGGTCAGGACAGTGTACTCCATTATTTTTTAATTCTTCACTTGTTACTTTCCAGTAACTATAAGCAGTGTCACTAACATGTTCCTCATCTTCTATCTTTACTTGTATATCCTCCTTCACTTTGTCATTGGACGAGATATTTCTTGTATCCAGCTCTAATATGGTGTCAGTGCTGACTGGGCCAAGTTCATTTGAATGATAATGCATATTTATCAAATCACATCTACTGGCATCACATTGACTTCTATTGTTTACGTAGTCTTCATGTTGTACTGTTATCCTCTCTTTCCCTTGTGTCTGCTCTTCATCTTTGATTGAGATAGGTTCACTAGGAGAGTAGGGGGCATCTACATCACACAGGATACTGTTTTCTTGATGACTGTGAAGAGGGTTGTTTGTATATTGTTCTTCATATTTGACTGAGATAGGTTCACTAGGACAGTAAGAGGAATCTATCACATTACACATGATAAAATTTTCTTGATGACTGTGAAGTGGATCATAGTTTGTAGAATCTTCTTCCTTGATTATAATTTTGTCCATGCCTTAGAAAAGTAGTATTATCACCAACAGATCAAGTACCTGTTAAAATAGAAAATACAAGTTTTCAAAATCAATTGTATTGTCTTGAACATATATAATTCACACTTAAGCAGGTAAAAGTATTTCCCACAATGTGTCTCTTTTGAGTGTAGTGACATGCATCTCCTGTCATGGCTAGACAGGCTATGCTATTGTTTAGTCTGTATTCAGACGCAGATTATATTTTGTCATATTCCTTAAACTTTCTGAAATGTTTTATTTAAATACTAGTTCTAGTTGTGTACAAATGCATAACCAATAACATCATGTACAATTTAATTGCCAGTATGTACAATGCATAAAAAGAATGTGCACTACTCACTGAGGATTCAAACACATAAAATATAATCTAGTATCTGTATTATCTCTTCAAACAACCGCTAGTGGTTAACCAGAGTTAGACGTTCCATAAACAAGGATGCTTATGAATATTCCTAGAAAGGAAAGTCTGGTGGGTAAGTTAGAACAGTCATCTTGACTTCATGGAATGCCCAATGCACACCACGTTATGGTTATAATTCTATTAATTTCAGCAACAAAAATATTAAAGATAAATTACAAAAAAAGTCAAGATGACTGTTGACAGTCTGTGTATTGTTGTGATCACAGAATTACTTGTCTGTGATGTGAGGTAGACTGCCAGCATATCACAGTACTAGTACTAGTAGTGACGCTAATGATAGACCCTATATGTAGGATCTATGCGCTAATTAAATATGTACGTTAAACGGGGAATGCCACTCCAGGAAATAAAATGTTTATCTAAACCATACATGAACTCGAAGTACGGGGACCGAAAAAATTACATGATTTTATGTATGTGGCTAGTCGAAGCATAGCAAAATGTAACACTTCATAGCAGAAAGTGGTGGTCGCATGCATGTGTGTTTTGGCTAGGTGTTTGCTAGATCTAGCACTTACACTAGCACAGATAGGCAATGGTGTTTACAATGTTCATCAGTCATGGAATATCGATTTATACCTTCACTCACAGTCTAGTCAAAGTTGTTACTCGAGAAGTCTTCAGATTCATGAGATATAAGTTAATTAAAATTCATCCCCCTCCACCCACAGTCATTAACAACATAGTCAAGTAACCAATAACACAGTCAACCATAAAGTTAGTGTTTATTGGGGCAGTTATGTAATGTAATTGGCATATTTGTCATCTGAGGATGCTACTTATACACTGTTTACATCACTATAGCAGCTGGGGTTCATTGATTGGATGAACAACTTTTTGCGCTGATTGGGGGACTTTGACCAGACTGTGGGTTAGACACCACAGTTGGCATCCAGACTAAATGGCCTATGTGTTAATACAGTTTCTGTATTTTTTGATACACACTGGTGAGAGCACAGCCAGACAGTGACGAATCAACTCGTCCCAATTTCAACTCGTCCCACTCAACTCGGCCCATTTTGAACTCGCTGTAATTTCAACTCACCCTATTTTCAACACGCCCAAACTCCTTACAATATAATTTACCTGAGCATATTTAAGAAAATTGAAGCTAGTAGTACTCATCAGTTTGGAGGGTCTATGGTATCTCATATTCCACTAATGAAATACCACTTGCACTGTAAACCAGGTATACAGTAGTACTTAGACACATCTCAAAAACCCATATGCAGAAGTCGTAAGCGTGTCGGTCACTAATATCATTATCATTTGGGTTGTAAACATTAAGTCCTAATGTGAAAAGTGATATTCTATGACTGAGGAAAGTTAATATACATCATTGCCTATTTGTGCTAGTATAAGTGCTAGAGCAAACACTTAGCCAAAACCCATATTTGCTATGCTTTGACTGGCCATGTATGTAAAACCATGTAAATTTTGTGGTTGCCATACTTCGAGTTCATGTATTATTTTCATTTGTAAATGATAAACAGTGTTGTTTGGGTGAGTTGGAAATGGGGCGAGTTGAAAATGGGGCGAGTTGAAATGGGACGAGTTGGAAATGGAGTGAGTTGGAAATGGGATGAGGTGAAAATGGGGCAAGTTGAAATGGGACGAGGTGAAAATGGGGCGAGTTCACCTCTGTTCAAATAGCGTTCGATGTGGAATTACAGTGTGCGCATGCGCATGCGCGAAAAACGAGATTTGAATTTCACGCGAGATTACACATGATTTTTAAATTTCAATATGGGGTCTCATGATGTATTCAATGGGAGTGGCATCCTTTTTCCCGCTCTTTTGACTAAACTACCATATTAGGAAAGGTCACATGGGTGCCCCGGGACGACACTGACGTCATACTTCTTATTTATGAATGAACTGTAATGGCTGGCCTGGATATAGGTTTTACACAAGTCGATCTTCAAGTGATCAAATTTTTCACTGTTGTGATGGGACAATTTTTACAATCACTGAATAACTGTCATTTTTTTGGTAGAGTTTTTGAGCCAATGAAAACAGTTTTTTGTGTTTGTTTATTGAGTTTTGAGTGATTCTGGTACAATCGTAAAGTGGGGCATGACCCGTAGCACTGGGGCATGACCTTTGAAAAATGATACAAATTAGTAAACTTCAAACCCGTTACGCTAATAAAAAATTGACAACAACGATATCGGCTGAGGTACCACTACTTTTGTTTTTGCTGTCATAAAAATGTCAACATTGACAGGTCTAGAATATCATCACAGTGCTATTGATTTACATTGCAGGTTTTGTTTTAATAATTTAAATACTAGAGGCTGCCATGAGCACAATGTCAATGAATATGTGAATGATATTCGATATGTTTTCAAAATCAATGTTAGTTGCAATGAGAATGGAATACACACACCTAAGTTTTGTGGAAGTTGCAAAAGAAAACTTTTGCATGGAAAAGAGGCCATATTGCATGGTAAAGTTTACAGGATGAATGAGACTTACAATTGGTCAAAACACAGTCGTAGTGGTGAATGTCAAATTTGTGCTGACATGAAAATTCATACAAGCGACCTATCGGTCAGAATAGCTCCACTGTTGTTCTTAATTTAATTTTTTATTTTGGTAACATGTAGAAGTGGTTCAGTTCTTCAGCTCTTCACTATGCAGTTTTGTTTTAGTGATGTAATAAAGTGGTTAGTGGTTTCATATGATGTCTCACTATAAAACACATTTTACACAGAAAGTTGGTAATGTATTGTACTTTTATACCATAGTCACCATTTTATATAAAAAAATCTACTGTTATGAAAAATTACACAAAATCTCAGAAAAATAATGACTGGGAAATGCACACAAGAAAAAGAAAAAAAGAGGATTTTGAGGTTAGCTATAAATAATTCCAGTGTCTTACAGCTTTAACCCTGGAAAATTTTAATGATGAATGAAATAAACCAGGGATCTAAAATAATTTTGAGGCAATTCGAATTTCAATTTTCTAACAAATTTTATAAACCAAATCAACAACATTCAACTTGTACTAGTTGTAGTAGACATAACATCATCTGATAATTTAATTTACGGAGTTTCTTGCGACCGGCGCCTGTCAGCAGACTCGGCCAATTTTTTTTCATTATTCCATTGTATTTAAACCTTGTACTTGACATTTCGCAATATTTAAAATACCTCAACATGCCTCACCTCGCCCGTACTCAAAGCAGTCCCGGTATGATCACTGACTAGTCGTGCTTGCATACAGAGTAATCTGGGACTCGATTCAGACAATTGTCCTACTATTTGTTTAGAGTCAAGTCAGCAATATAGACTCATGCACCGCCTGTCGTATGTAAGCAGGGCTAACCACTGGCATGACCAGAGAGAACCTTTTCAGATTTACATGTAAAACGGGGCAAGATACAAAAAACATAATGCAAAGTCTGAAGCCAAATTAAAGTTGTAATTATTTTCATTATTTTTACTTGCCAAATATTTGCATTTTGGAAATGGCAAGACACGTTCATGTCATTTAACTTTACATGTAAACTGTCATACCACTTTTACTGAGTTGATTGTATACTGAACAGGTCACAGTGCTTCTCTGTATGTACATGTAATATGTGCCCCTAGATGGTTACGAAGTAGACATGTGCATGATAAAATAAATACCAGTCGATATTTTAGATATCTTTTTCTTTGTTTCTCAGGAAAACATTTTTGTTTGTGGTGCATCATTGATAAAGACAAATGTCAAATACCACTATCCTAACGTGGACAACAAACTTGTCGTACTATTGGTGATCTCACAGAGATGAACAGAAGATATGTTGAAGCAGGTTCAAGGCTGAAAGATGCTCCCAAATTCTTAAATTGTATCTATTCTCCCATGGTATCCATTCCAATAAGTCAGGTGATCATTAACCTTAGATACAATAGTAAATTAGTATGCTATCTGTGAGCCAAGTTTTATGCCTTCCATTGTGTTGTTCATAAATTGACAGAACTTCTAATTCTCAAAGGTTAAGGTTGTAACACTATGAAAGTATTTATTTTTATGTATGACAAGTAGTCATACTACTGTATTATGTATTTTCAATATTATGGCCTCCATAATTAAATGACAAAATACTGATGTGAAAATACATGCATATAGAGTAACATAAGTGTAATTTGTCTTGGTAGGTATGCCCGCTAGTGTTACATGATGTCAGTCTTGGCATCTTTTTGAAGCTGTTTAACATGGAGAATTACTGCATACCATTGGACGTTCAAATGTATACATGTATGGAGTTACACAAGAGGGATCCAAATGGTAGCGATAACTCAGTCAACTATGGGAGTACCAGCAGACTTTGCTACGTACATGTATCTTACCATAGCAACCAACATCACAGCTCTCAAAGATGACCTGACAAGTATTAGTGATGAGATGAAAGATATTGAGAGTAATTTAGATTATTTCTACTCTGTTAATAGATGACAGCAGTGACTTGGCTTCAGTTCAGATCCTCGACCAATCTCAGAGCTGTGTGTCTCTGTAGAAATAAAGACACATTGTTCCACTCAGTCCCTCTATCATGGACTGTGTTCTACTCAATATTTGGTCTACAATGTGCTTAAATTCTAGACTACTGGGATAGTATCATCAGTTAGTCTTGCGACACAAAGCCATTCTTGTAAACTTTGGGTTGTAGAGAGTATAGTTTGACTCACATTACGCCGCATACGCGTGATTGTTGACCACACGACGTCAAAATGTCAGTATTGGTCGTCTACTCTACTGTAATAGTGGCAGCCCTTATGAAATTTTTGATACAGTTAAACACGAACTCACTCAATAAGTGCGTGGAAATTCTAAGTTTGAACATACCTGTTGACAAAATGCCTTGTTGATCAGCAATCGCTCAAATTTCCTTCGGAAGAGTCGCGTCGCATGCAGGTCGTGATTGCATGAATGTGAGTGGCACAATGCATAACGCCCCCAAGCGATGACCTTTCACTCGATCTTGGGCCAACGTACCGGTAGGTCATGTACATACGAAGCATTAGGAAGAGTACATGTACAAAAACAAACATCAACAGTGACAAACAAGACCAACAATAGTAATATATCACCCTGTCATCATGTTTGCCATATGCTTGTTAATGTTAGAAATAACAGTCGCCACGAAATAAAATGAATAAAACTTGTAAAAAAAACACATTAAAGTAACCTTCTCATAACGTAAATAGATACTTTTGTAATAATGTGGTTCTGGAAAAAATACCAAGCTATTGTAAACACTTGAAACATTATTAATTGGGACTCGATAATTAATGCTACACTATACTATACAGCACAGCATAGTATAGTATAGCTGTGCTATGCTATGCTATGCTATACTATACTATGCTGTGCTGTGCTGTGCTGTGCTGTGCTGTGCTGTGCTGTGCTATGCTATGCTATGCTATGCTATACTATGCTATACTATACTATACTATACTATACTATACTATACTATATGACTATACTATACTATAAATGGACAAATTAGGGGTGGACCATTTGATATCCTGGGGGGGGGGGGCTTGGAAGATTTCGGGGAAAAAAAAGATGCCAAGTGGATTTGCTTGAAAAAAAAAATCCGGATATGAGTGGGTGATGGAAAAAAAAAGATTGACCACTGCTGCTAGAAAAAAAAATATCTTGACAGGGAAATGATGCACAGGTTCGAGAATACTGTTCAACCTGCTCGTACCTCTCCAACCAGGACACTTGTCAAATCATGTCAAACAGTTTCAAACACATGTCAGGGACCAGTCAGTTTCGTTAGCCTGTGGTACATATATATATTTGTTCTTGTCTCTGTTTCTTTCATAAATGGTTTTCGATGCTTGACAATATATATCTCAGAGGCTATGAATAACCTAAAAATTGCCTAAATAGAAACAAAAAAGTACAGATCTGGCAGGGGGAGACCTCTTGGACTCCATCACCCCAGAGGCCACTCATTCGTTAAACCAACAATAAGATTCACCAAAATTGGTAAAAAAAACTTGAAAAGCTTCTAGGGGAGACCCCCTAGGACCCCCCCCCATAAGAGGTAGACATGTCCAAGCCTCAAATCAAAGTTCTTCCCTCCACCTCTTACTGCTAAGAATCCAAGATGCTATGAAACTTTATTTCAAAAATGTTTCAACCATGTGTAGTTGCTTTTTACAATTGTTAGAGCTGTCTTGTAAAGCTTGCAAATTATTGTCTGAAAGTGTCTGTTAATAGCCTGAAAATTGGCTTTAAGAGTAAAAATCATCCAGAGCTTCTAGGGGGCACCCCCTAGAACCCCCCTCCCCCATAAGAGGTAGACATGTTCCAGTTTCAAATCAAAGTTCTTTCCTCCACCTCTTACTGTCAAGATGCTATGAAACTTTATTTAAAAAATGTTTCAACCTTATGTAGTTGCTTTTTACATGTTAGAGCTGTCTTGTAAAGTTTGTAAATTATTGTCTGAATGTGTCTGTGGATGGCCTAAACATTGCCTTTAGAAGTAAAAATCCTCCAGGGCTTCTAGGGGGACACCCCCTAGAACCCCCCCCCCCCCTATTCACACACACTCACGCAAGAGGTAGACATATCCCAGTCTCAAAAGCTCTTCCCTCTACAGCTTACTGTCAGATTCTATGAAACTTTTTTCACGGAGTCAGTGACTTTTTGTTGGCCCAATGGAAAATAACACTGACACCCCCATCCCCCCAAGCTGGAGAAACTGACCGGTCTATCTAAATGTCTGAGCTCACCAATCAAGTTTCCGATTTGTATTTTCATCATACCATGGCATAAAAACTGTCAATGATGTTTATTTAATTGAAAATCAAACATGTATGAAATATGTAGTTTTCTAAATAAAATCTGTGTGTGATAGAACAGCATCTTTTTACTCTCTGTATTACCCTGTGTGAAAACCAAACAGAAAATTGTGGCAACAAATGTAGGTGTTCAACGTTGACATAAAAAAAATCCGGATATCTCAAAGAAGCAAAGAAAAAAAAAGTTGCCAGCATAGGCGAAGGAGAAAAAAAATAATTCTCAGGCAAGCAGGTGGGAAAAAAAATAATGACTCTCCACCAATCTTCCAAGCCTCCCCCCCAGGATATCGAATGGTCTACCCCTTAAGGTAAAATGTTCCTAAGGGACTAATTTCCTTGAAATTAAAGTTCTTCCAAAAACTCTGCTCTATGAAAGCTAGCTCGTGGTCCTTTTGAAATAATAAACTTTGAAATTTGGAAGTTCGCTACCTTCTTTTCAACCAATATAATCTTAATATAACATGTGGTGATCATATTGGATTCTAGACCGTCTCAATTATCATATTGTCTCCTCTAACTAAGTGCAGTGACCAACGACCCCCTGATTTTTCTAACTATTTTAACCAAGGATGGGTTTAAGATTTCTATCACTTGCGGTGCTTCTTGCATCATCTGAACTTACCTGGTTTTGGAACTTGCTTATAATAGTTTTGAAGGAATTCATTTGGTACCTGTTCACCGCCAAGAAACGTTGCACCAAAGAATGTGCCTTTGTTGACGACGTGAAGAGTGCCCTTCGAAAAAGGAACTTTCAGGTGGATTGTATCATTGGTGTCAAGGTTGAATATACCACCACTGTATACCGTCTGCTCGTCCTCACCATTTAGGGATGTTAGGCTCCTCATGATTGGCTGGTCATTGAGGTAAGTTAAATGTCCCATAGTAAGGAGTTCTTTGTCATGGTAGTAGATTTGACTGTAAATGTAATATCTTCCTGGTATGAGTACTTCCAGACGACCAGTTCTTTTGTCGTACCTGAACGAATCACTGGTTGACCATGGAGTGAGTATCCAGAACTTCAAAACCGGATCTAATTATGATAAAAGCTAAATGTCAATGGAAACCAGGAGAGTAGAAATAAATCGTCGGACAAAATTCTTACTAAGATCTACTAATATTCTACATGTTAATGCCTGATTCCACAAATAACTGCCATTGATGAATATTTTGTCAGGTATGATAGATAACATAATCATTGGCACGTATCTTCTACTAGCACAATAAAAATTGAAGTATATTTATTGGCATGCCTGAAAAAAATATATGTGGTCACATTTATGCATTATTCACCAATATTTTTCTTCGTTCAGCCAAGGAAAATACGAGTGGCCCAAGGGGTCTTGTCACTGCGAGTCGCCAGACGAGTAGTGACAAACTTTATGTCACGAGTATTTTCAAGCTGATTGAGGAAAAATATTATTCGCCAGTAGAATATAAAAAAATCGGGGAAAGTAATGGCCATTTTTGAGCGTTTTCACTCATATTTCGAACACGCGGAATCGTAGACACCCGTTGTCGTGACATAGCTAGACCCGGGGTTATTGTGACGTAGAACGACCAGAGTATATATTCCATATTTTTGGTTGAACCTGACTCGTAAATTGTATAATGTGTATGATAAGGCGATGATATGCTAAGGTAATGATAAGTTACGCGAAGAAAATGTAGTAACGTTGGCGAGATTATTGTCACACAAAACGAAAAGATTCGACGAATGCTAATGCTCAAGATATTTGTCAAGGCAAATGATCTTAGAAAGAATTTTTTCGGGCGAGGTGACGTTTGTGTCAGCTTTCCTCGTTTCCATTGTTAACAATCAAATCACAACTAAAGATATTGCTACAAAATACGCATGATTTTATAATGCTCTAAGTATAAGAAGTTATTATAAGTTATAAAGATCTATATAACGTTCCAAGGCGATTTTTCCTTAAAGTACTTACCTTTCACAATATATTCTTCAAGGTTTTCTGCCACAAGATGTGCGCTTGGTTTTTCAATATGTCCACCAACCTAAGTGAAAGTAATGGTTTTTAAAAGACGTTTTAAAAGACGTTTTGAACTACACTTTGCTTTGCAACCTTCAATGTATTGCATGCTAATAGTTTTCATTTTAACACTAACAGCCCAAGAAGAATAATGGTATTTATGGTGATGTTTTGATATAAAGATTTTGACTTACAAGCTGTTCTTCTATCTGACCTTTGCTGTGAAGCCAAGATACGTATTCTTGTAATTCCGAATGCTTCATTGGACCAGCTTCGCCTGTTAAGAAAATAACACAGCACCGCATGTCTCCGATTATGGCATTTCACTTAAAAATGCATGGGAGTTTAAAAAACAAAACAGTTATGCTACTTTTCTACCTTTGAAAGTACTCTCCCAATGACTTTGTTCTATGGGTTGGCACGGATTCAAATCCTGTGTGGTGTTTCTTGTGGAGAGTTCCCCTTTTGCGTTGTAAAGAATACAGAACTAGTCTAGTGTAAAGGCGTCAGATGTACTTCTATATCTTAAGTTGTGACATGATGCTATGAGCAATTGATTTTGTCATATATATCTCAATGACGTGATATCTGGAAACATTCAAACTTCCATGAATGTTTTCCGCAAAGGTTTATTAACCCCCCCCCCCCCCCCCCCCGACAAAATATAATCTACAAAAACTACCAATTGAATATACATCATGAAACCACGCTGATAATCTCTTCGGATCTACAAAAAAGTAAGGTACCTTGATTTCCTTTGTCACCTTTTCTTCCTTTATCACCCTTTGGTCCTGGAGGGCCTGAAAACATAGCATGGACTTAAATGTCAAATACTTACTAAGTCTCATTAAGCATAAACACAGTATCAAAAGCCTTGTACAAAGCTACATACTCATATACTAAATACAATCAAATATACACACGATAGCCTTTTATGTCCACTTACTGATGGCATACAACACTGTAAAACTAAATTTGATATTGCAAAATATTATTACCTGTTATTAGATAATCACACTTCAGTGTATTAAATTAATTTAGAATTGGTATGTTTTTTATCTAGTTAACTCACCTTGTGGACATGAACAATCGGAAACGCTCCTTTCAGGCCGTCGTTGGTAGCCTTCCTGATTAAAAAAATGCAAACTTTCATTTGACACGTGATATTTGTAATTAATTGAACGCAATTTTCATTACAGTCAGCGTCAAATCCGAAAAAGACTATTTCTATTAACCGTCAATTTTGACAAAATAAATGTTTTCGTTGATACTACATGGTCGCAAGCATGGTTATTTTCATTAAATGTTCGATATCATGGAAACTGTGTTTTTCTTTCAACTGCGCCCTCAACTTGGAAATCACGATCTTGATATTCAAAACAAGATATCGATGAAATAAAGACGTGTTGTCTATCTGTAGCGGTCGCCATTCTGCCAAACTTTTATGAAGGCATGGTTTGTAAGCTACTAAAGTTATAAACTGGACTGCTATTGTACACATATGTTTCAGATAAAAACTGCAACACACGCAATCATTAAATGGAAAAACATTATAGGCACGTTTATGTCAAAGATGGTTTAGTACAGAACAATTAGGCAGTCAACACCAACTTTGCTTATATATTGTAGGAGAACACTGTCTCGTATTGTGTCTAATGATGCAATAAGTCAATCCACCAAATCCACGTCCAGGTCAAAACACTTGGTTATTCCATCACCCAAACTCTATAACGTAAGCTTATTTGCACATGCGCATTAACTCCTGCCATATAAACTATATATAATATATTATATATATATATATATATATATATATATATATATATATATAAATATATATATATATATATATAAATATATATATATATATATATATATATATATATATATATATAACTCGGTGAGTATCAATCTGCTATAAGACAGTGCTCTATACCGCAGTGGCAGAGCGTAATAGTTTTGGTAGTACTGGAACTCTTTCTTGGGTGTAACACCCAAGAAAGAGTTCCAGTACTACCAAAACTATATATATATATATATATATATATATATATATATATATATAACTGAGCCAAAGGATATATATGACTACATTCAAATGTACCATGCACAAATGCGGTGTAATTTTATTTCACACTCCTGTATATTCTGTTCAGATATATAGTTTTCATCGTAGAAGGGAACACAAATACAAAATCGTTTTCAACTTCAAGCTGGCTGAAAACACATAAACGCATGTCGATAAGTTTCCCATTGAATGACGTTTGGGACACTTTGAGCACGGTGTGGGAAAGCGCTATATAAAAACCGAACATTATTATTTCGAAACGTTTATCTCATCTCATTTCCAGTATAAAGCCACTGAAGGCATATTCTGATGATGTCACCACTCGCCTTCAGTTCTAAAAAGCGATCTACATACTTTTTTGGAAAGCATTCACAGCAGCTGAATAAGACTTTAGCCTGGTCCAGAGCACACTCAATACTGGTAATACTTACCGACCGCAAGTCATTCTGTCTTCTTTGCACGTTTGAGAGTTCTTCCAAATCAAGCTCCAAGGCGTCAACACGTTTGATAGCTCGTAAGACGGTAACGGTTAGCGGGATGAGTAAAATCATATTGAGAGCACACACCACGGTGACCATGACGACAGCTTGCCGTAAAATATCCACAGACACATTTTTCTCCATCTTTGCTTCTTTCACTTCACCACAACACATTGCAGACACCCAGGTACTTTAGACTGCAAGTGTTGGCTTGACCCAATTATATACTGGAGTGTCCGTACAGTTATGGCGAGTTGCCAAATAAGTTGTTGAGACGAATCAAATAAGTTGTACATAATAAAGGCCCCAATGATGCGCCATATACAGATTTAAATGTCAGTGGTTCAAGGCAGTTGTAGTATGAAGGGTTGATTCTCAACAATCGGAGTGGGGTTGAGAGTGTCCTTCAGTAGAATATATTCCTGAGATTTCACAATCAATCCATCAATCAATCGATCAATCAATCAATCAATCAATCAATCAATCAATCAATCAATCAATCAATCAATCAATCAATCAATCAATCAATCAATCAATCAATCAATCAATCAATCAATCAATCAATCAATCAATCAATCAATCAATCAATCAATCAATCAATCAATCAATCAATCAATCAATCAATCAATCAATCAATCAATCAATCAATCAATCAATCAATCAATCAATCAATCAATCAATCAATCAATCAATCAATCTCTCAATCAATCAATCAATCAATCAATCAGTCAATCAGTCAGTCAGTCAGTCAGTCAGTCAGTCAGTCAGTCAACCAACCAACCAACCAACCAACCAACCAACCAACCAACCAACCATTCAATCAGCCCCCCCCCCTCCCCATACACCTACCAACCCACCACCCAACGATACAACCAACCACAAAACCAACCAACCAACCAGCTAGCCAGCCAACCAACTAACCAACCAGCCAACATCAATCAATCTTACTATACACACATTATCAGGGGGTGTTACGTATGGTATTACCATTAAATAACGGCGTTTTATGAAAACAGAAGATCTCTTTAAAATTCCTTTGAACCTACCATTTCAATTTTCTAAGTATAGTCATATGAATGCCCATAATAAGAGGGTGTACACTTCTGATCTGTTAACGGCTATAAATCATACATTCACACAAAATGGTATCCATGACGACTAATGTTCTAATAGAATGTAGTATACGATCCCTAAGTTGAAGAATGTACACAAAGCGTAAATACCAGTGCTGAAAGAGCATCTATCGCTTTCGCTTGAATAGTGGATTCATAAATATGCAAGAAGGGACCCGTGGAGAATTGCATCTGTATCTGCCCTAAGACATACTGTGCACATCATTAACTTCACTGCTTCGCGGAAATGTAGGGCCAGAACTCATGCATTGCTGTATGTTATGAGGAACACTATTAAATTTCAAACATATTGAATTTTATTATGTCCAGAACTGGAACCATATGTCGACAATACTCAATCGTAGAGGAGATTAAATGTTACCAGTAAACAATCTTGTATTCCAATTAGTCGAGATAATTGCATTGTGTTTCACGGCATTGTTTTATTCATATTTTGTCCTCTGTAACATCACTCCATTCCATTCCATGAAACAAATTCATATATATTCCATAAAACATTTATTCAGACGTCTCAGAATGATCTCATCTAAAGTTAATATAACAGTAAGCTTAACTTTTCATGCATGAACTTCTGAAAAACACCCCTCCCCTGTAATTTGAATTCAGTAATGCAGTTTGTAAAACGTAATACTGTTTCTGTCATGAACTAGAATACGAATTAAAATAATTACTGGACTTGAATCGAGGAATACGTTCTTCTCCGCCCTTCAAAATGTGGTTAATGTCGTGAGTATTAGTCTCAAGAATACGATTTTGACCAACAAAGCCAACAAGGGCAACTATTGTAGGAACAAACTGGGATCAGAAATGACACTATAAATTACGACAGCTCGTTTCATGTCGACAGTTTCCGAACCGAGTCTCTCCTGTAATTCTTTAATTTACACCTATCGCTTTGATGTATGGAGATAATTTGATAATTTATATATTGTAATTTGTATAGTATTTTCCGGTGTATAATTCAATGTTAGCAATTGATTGGATAGAAACTATGGGTTAAAGGGTGAGCAATGCCAACGACTGATTGGATGGAAACTGAGTTGTGGGGTCAGTAGGCGAATACAGGTGTACTAAAAGTCCACTATCACGCCACGCATGTAAAATTTCTTTGAAAGGAAAAAATAATTTAGAAATCGACCTCAGAAACATTTCATTAGTTCTTGAAAAGTTGACATATCAGTCAATTATTGACGCAAGCATCCCTCGTCTCAAGAAAGATGTAAATACATGTAATCGAGAATAGGCAGTGTGCATATACATGTAGACTGGAGTGACACATGTTACTGGGGTGGTAATGGCAGTATACACTGACCAAACACTCATAAATTTGGCAGAAACCGAGACGTGTATTAAATCTCATTGCGTAAACACCTGTCAAGTAGAGAAGCAGCCCGTACACACTTCTTTGATCAGTATTACAATAGTTTGTTCTGCTTTCCAATAAAATTGTATGGCCATATGGGTATTCAGTATTTTTGAGTTGTCAATTAATAAAACACATTAACTGTATATTTCTCCACTTGAAAAATGATGAATATGTGACACAACATAGTCCAAGCCATGTAGGTAACGCTGATAAATTGCACAAAATAAAAAAATGTGTTATTTTACATATGTTTCATAAAAAATCCAAAATAAACACCCATTTCTAAATTCGTTCACTGTATATTTAAAGTTTGTTAAAATTCTAATGTCAATGCGGCCGACAGCACGGTACGATGTAAACAACTCAACCTAGTTTCGGTTTGTTGACGTGACCTCGTTTCGGCAAGCCCATTTACTTTGCATGTTGTTCGGTATCAATAGGGTGAAGCCAGCAACTATTTAGAGGATGGCCAAAAGTAGAAATATCGAATGTTTATATTTTAAATTGTATACCTTTTAACATATTGCATTGGCAAATGTAAACGCATATCTCGGAAAAATCCACCCCTCCAACCTTACTAGGAGCAAAATGATGGTTTATTCCATAGACACTGGATGTTTGTTTCGGTTTGCCACATAGATTGTTAGTGGTTTAAATGAGTTACCCTGTTTGAACTGTATTTTACTATTAACCTCTTGACCCTAGAAAGTTGCTATTGTATTTGGTGTTGTTTTCCTTCCGTAAGGAAGGATATATATTAGGGGTGAAAAGTGTGAGTGTGTGTGTGTGTGTGTGTGTGTGTGTGTGTGTGTGTGTGTGTGTGTGTGTGTGTGTGTATGTGTGTGCGCGCGCGCGTGCGTGCGTGTGTGTGTGTGTTTGTGCATATGTGTGTGTTCAGGTAAAGCTGATTCAATTATTGAACATTTCATAGAAGCTATGGTTTGTTCTATTTTTATTCTTTACCTACCACTAGAAAGGGAACACGCCGATGACACAGCAACACAGTCAAATATATCTTAAAGGTATAATATTTAGATATCATTCCCCAATATTTTTCTTTGTTCATCCAAGGAAAACACGAGTGACGTAGCGACTCGTAATGACAACCCTTAGGTCATGCGGCTGAATTAAGAAAACTATTGGAGAATTACATTATTATACCAGTGCCCGTTACATCAAAGAATAACCAAGGAAAGTAAATGTAATTGTGAACGTTTTGACTCATATTTCGAACACAACAGAACCAGTGATGCGGACATGCGTTGTCGTGTCACAGACGCGTGTTGTCGTGACGTAGAACGACCAGAGTACATATTCCACATTTTTTGTTCAACTTGGCTGGTACTTGGTATAATATATTCATTATACTTAATACATCACAGATAAGCATGTAAAATTTGTATATGTCTGACATGAAATATCCTGATTTCTCTATAAATACAAGTTGTCTTGATGTTGAAGGGACTACATCACATAAAAATTACGATTTTAATACATAATAAGGTTGAACAAACTAAAAATACGGTTTAGATCTCCTACACCCCTCCCCCCAAAAAAATCTCCTTCATTTCATCAAACATGTTTAGCCCGTGATAATTTGTTATAAATTGTCAATTACTGATATTTGAAGTTTTATTCAACAGCTGCATCTATTTTGTTCAGAGACATGACACAACTAGGCTGACTTAACCTACCTTGTAATTAATGTTTTAACCTGCATATAAGACTTGCATTATGATTATTCCTCTTGTAATTATGTGACAGGAATACCAGTACAATCTCTTGATGAAAGAGCCAGGTGTAAACACAGATGTGATGAAGTTGCATATTTGCGGATATGGTGGGGTTGGAAAGACAACCTTGAATGAATATCTTCAAATGGTAAATAAAATAAAGTAACAATCTTAATTATATTTGCTAGGCATACAGTCCATACTTCGGGCAATATTTCTTTTTGAGAAAAGAGTTTGCCTGTGCGATTGATTTATTTGTAAATGAAACTAACTGACAATCAAACATGTTTTTTGTTCAGGGCTGGTGGCAGGCAAAGGTCACTAAAAAGAGAAACAAAGACACCACTCCACCTAATGGGCAGGACGATTACGCACTAACACCTGGTATCGATATTTCCAATGCTGATCTACCTGGAGTAGGAAAGATGTGTGTTTTGGATTATGCTGGACAATCAGAATTCTACATCACACATTCTATGTTTCTTGGAGCCAGAAATGCAGTGTTCGCAATCATTTTTGAAATGACACATACGGTGGCTGACAGACCGATGAAATCACAATATATGGCTGATAAACAAAAGAATGAGGTAATGTGTAATTCTAGAAGTAGTTAGCATAATTCGAAATAGATATTTGGAACAGATTCGAAATAATTCTGATGTAGGGAGGTGTGATGCCGACCAGAAAATAATTATCATAATAACATAATGAACAAGCTGAGCCATAATGAAGTAATAACAGTGAGTTTGGAAATGATGCAATTCATTGAAAAAAAACATTACTAAATGTAGTATCATATACTCTCCATGGGGGTTACGTCTGAAAATGAATTATCCATAAAAAATATCGCATTTATATAAAAATGTAACATCAACATGTTTTCTTTCAAGGTTTTTACGTGGCTTAGATATATCAAGGCTGCTTATAAGGCCAGTGAAGAGGAAGACATAGTGATGCCCGAAGAAATCAAATCCGGAATCAGTAATCTTAGTAGCTAGTGGCAGAGCAGACATGATCAAACCAGAATACAAAGAGGAGGGTGAGTATCCTGGGGAAACTGTTAGGTGATATGTGGGAGGGGCATATGAGAACTCCAAACTTTTCCATACCTTGCCACTATACCTCACAGATTAAGTATTATAAACCGGTTAATTATATGGATTTGGGGTGGTATGGGGTGGGGAGGAGAACACCTAACCCAACCACATACATACCCAAACCAATGAGATCCGTTCGCAAACCTTTAACTGCATCGCGTACCTTATAAAGCTTTTGTAAATACTCGATTTTCAGTTATTGCTTTGCATTTTCAAAATTCTCCAGTGTTCTATATGACAAGTTAAACTTTTCTCTATACTATTCTCATTCACTTCAGCAGAGTGTGTCATCAGAGAATTTCAGCAAGAAGCTAAGGAGATATGTTTAGCAAGTATCTGAATATAGTAAATAAAACATACTTATTGAATTGTCACGATTCACGAAGTGAAGCTCTTCGCAGACTACGGGAACTCCTTCGTAGTTTTTAGGTATCGTTTGATGTTAAACTAGTTGTGATAAAACCCGTTGAGGGGACGTTTTGACCACCTTTTACGATTTTACAGCAAACACAGCAAACTTAATAATCTTCGTATAGTTGTGAATCTATTAGTATGCATAATTATAGCTGTGAAAATGAGAGAGATTCGGTGCTGTACTGAAGGAGGAACAATTAGCGACTGTAGTGCATGTACTAACATACAGCATACACATTTAGACAAAGAGAAATGAATGTCCAGAGTGTTATGTTGTTTACTCTCACAGAATCAAAGAAGTAGTATAGTAGTACGTATACCTTGTTACTGAAACATTATGTGTTGAAATGTATGTATGTATGTATGTATGTATGTATGTATGTATGTATGTATGTATGTATGTATGTACGTACGTACGTGTGTACGTGTGTACGTATGTATGTATGTATGTATGTATGTATGTATGTATGTATGTATGTCTGTCTGTCTGTCTGCCTGCCTGCCTGCCTGCCTGCCTGCCTGCCTGTCTATCTGTCTGTCTGTCTGTCTGTCTGTCTGTCTGTATGTATGTATGTATGTATGTATGTATGTATGTATGTATGTATGTATGTATGTATGTATGTATGTATGTATGTATGTATGTATGTTAGTATATTGCAGGATAGCTGTAAACTGGGGTATACTTATCTTTAAAGCTGCACTGGCTGTAACTGGGGTATAATTATTTTTTATCAGACAACCAACAATATATTGAAAATATTAGAATACCATTAACCAGACGTACATGATGATTGTATCCATATTAAGTACAACAGCAACAGATTGAAATAATTGTGAGCACATTATGATCTCAATTTTGGGTATGGACCTAAAATTCAATATTGTGGGATTCACTGTATCACATGATGAGTACATCAGCATAAATACATTTACCCACATTCAGTATTGTGCAGGGTGTATGATATTACGAGTGGGTCTTTATATCTAACAAAACATTTTTTAAAACCATTCCACTTACAACTAATGCAGCTTCAACAAACCCCAATGTATATGACAATTAGTAGAGCATCACGTGATTTGTATCATGACTGTACCTAACAGATTGTAGGTGACCTTATGTTAGTTGAGTTTTAAGGTCATAGCTAAAGATAAACTAAACACGGTTTGCTAAACAACTGTAGCGGGTAGTATAGGGGATATTAATAGAATCTGCAGTAGGTTATACTGTAGAAAAGAACAATACAGGTATACAACACACATAAACATCGTGTTTGCTTTATTGGAAAATTGACACGTTAGGTGAAAAGTTAAACAATAATATCAAAACTTAATGACGTCACGGATACGCATAAATGACGTCATCAGTTCAATTACGCCAAATCTTACACCTAAATACTGACCTGATACGTAGATATAATTTGTGGTCAGATATTCAGCCTCTGTCAAAATTTGACTGAAAACTGTACGCTGCGTACGCCACCAATCTACATGCAATTAAAGATAACCATTGCTGGAACTATTGCAGAAAACATCCAATTATAATGGTGATATTTTAGTAAATTGCCTTCGAAATCCTATATTGGTCTGCATCCATAGCTATGTTTATGAATTGTTCAAAATGCGGGTATAGGCTCACTTTTTAGACTAGTAGGCAATATGTTTTGGATTTACATTACATGGCGCCTTCATAGAGACACGTGTATAAGGACCAGGTAAGAGAAATTTCAATTATTATATTGGTTACCTGAAAACTACTATTAAAGTCTTAGTGGTAGTGTTGTGAAGAAGAAACTTCCCCACTGTCTATGTTTGTAAGAATATTGTAAGCTTCTGTACTAGCTTTTAGTATATACAATGTAAATGTACAAATACTAGCCATGCCACGCAGACTAACAAGAGAGACCGGTTTGCTAATTAAGTGATTCACTGCAACTCACTGGCGTATATAAAAACAGTATACACACAAATGAAAAGGATAAAATTGGCGTATTCTGTAAAAGGTAACAGTTGATGATAGTAGTTTAAAAGTTTTAAAATTCAAATTGTGGTTGTCAATCACTTAAAGCCAGTCAAAGGAAATCCTGGTTGGTTTGCAGTTCACAGGCACAATTGGGGCATTTATACCCAACAGATACATAAGTTCGCAGACACCATGTCAAAGCTAGATATAATCTATTGTACTCTCACAACCAAGCCCCATACCAAGTAAACAAATCATTGTGTAGGTAATTAGATAACAATAAACACGAGACTTTATGCTCAGTAAGGTTTTGATAAATCGAAAACTGTCTGTAGTATAGCCAGATTTATGTAAAATCTTATATGTGCTTAATCATATGGTGCTTTGATAACCATGTACAACTTGTATAAGACTCATCATTTACTAATTACCCATGTGGTTGCCATATTCAGATTCAGGTTCAGATTCATATCCTTTATTGCCATATATACTCGCCAATGTGATTTCCATATCAAACCTATCTAATAGGGAACTTGCAAACCCGCCATGTTGAATGTTGCATAATGGGAAATGTGATAATAAATGCTAATCAATTAGTATTATGAACAATATTGTTATATTCTTTGTAACCACAAATGATCAATTCATAGTCACCCTGACCATTATGGGAGGTTTATTTCATCGGTAGCTCCAGATTAGGAGATACGATAACCTCAGATAATCCCATAGTCCTTTGCGTCTGTGCATGCTCAGTCTGGATTGCAAGTTCCCTATTCATAAACTGGAAAAAAGTGTTCAGTGGCTATTTTAAGCCTCGGTTCTTGGTTTTACAAATAGGTTACTCGGGGTCAGATATATTTCTGCCTTTAGTACGCTTATAGTTATTACTACACTTATAGTTATTACTGCTATCAACTTAAAGCAAAAGTCTAGTTAGATTTATTTCTGCCTTTAGTACATATACACTTGTCTCGATTTACTGCTATCAACATAAAGCAAAATCCAGTCAAACATATTTCTGTCTTTATTACACCTGTATCGATTACTGCTATCAACTTAAAGGAAAAGTCCAGTCTGACGTATTTGTACCTTTAGTACACTCACTGTGTTGATTACTGCTATCAGCCTAAAGGAAAAGTCCAGTCAGACTTATTCCTACCTTTAGTACACTTGCATTGATTACTGCTAACAACGTAAAGGAAAAGTCCAGTCAGACTTATTTCTACCTTTAGTACACTCACTGTATTGATTACAGCTATCAATTTAAAAGAAAAGTGCTGTTAATAGGCTTACTTGTACCTTTGGTACACCTACATATATTGTTACTATGGATGGTACAATATTATCTTGGTCAACGCTGACTTGGAGGAATTTTTTTTTCAACATAGGACAATTGTGACAATGGATGAAGCTTACAACTATGGTTACAATAGCAACGAATGGCAGGAGTTGACAAACATCTCTAACACGGTGTGTGACGTATTTTAGCTGTTGCTAATTCATATCTTAATGTCCATATATACATAGACCTCTTTGTAAAATTTAATAACTACAATTGGAAAAGTTTTTGAAACTGTTTTGTTACATACTATTACTTAATCAGTCAGGTTATCATTTCACACAAACAAACTCAGTTGTGGATTTCTTTGAGAATTCTCGAAAACTTAAGCAGGTCCAGAAAGAAATCTACTTTGCAAGAATTTATACATATTGATCACAGGAAGTGAAAGACATGAACAAATTTAGACCAAATTCCGTGATATCAAGTTCAAAATCAAAATCAATTAAAATTTGTGAAATTAAAAAAATTATTTTGCAATAAAAACATAACAGGAAAATATTTGTTTACGTCGAAGGAGTGTATACATACTGATCACAGGAAGTGAATGACATGAACAAATTTCTACAGAATTCCGTTTCATTTGTTCTTCATTTCCCCAATGATATTTGTCCAAAATCAAAATAAACATAACATTTTTGAAATTAACAAACTATTATGCGATAAAACTTAGCTGGAAAATATTTGTTTACGTCGAAGGATGTTGATGAAGCACATTGGCAGTCACAATCACATCTAATGAAAGAAGAACAAGTTACTTTAATGTGGACCAATATCACTGCTGCCACGTCACCTTTGACAGGAAGTGATACCTTAAAGGGAGATATCATTCTAAATAGAGGTAAGTTTCCGATGTATGTATGTATGTATGTATGTATGTATGTATGTATGTATGTATGTATGTATGTAGTTGTATGTGTGTATGTATGTATGTATGTATGTATGTATGTATGTATGTATGTATGTATGTATGCATGCATGCATGCATGCATGCATGCATGTATGTATGTATGTATGTATGTATGTATGTATGTATGGATGTATGTATGTATGTATGTATGTATGTATGTATGTATGTATGTTATAATAAAATGCCAACATCAATCTCTTAATTATTTACGTTCAATTCACATTTTGATGACGAATGGTTTGTCTTCCTCTGATTATTTTGAATTTCTGTTTATTGTTTATTTTCTATTGTTTATTGTTTACCATTTT